>NC_057685.1:9728063-9812571 GCF_014466175.1 Vespula pensylvanica | reverse complement strand
AGAGAGAGAGAGAGAGAGAGAGAGAGTAGGGAGATCTCGCAATGACGGCGGAGGAGACGACGGAGAGCGATTTCGTCTCCACCAACGACGGATTCGATAACGAAGATGATTGAAAGTACGATTGGTGGCAAGGGTAACTGCGTTAACAGAGTAATAATAACCAATCTCGAGGCGATTTCCTCTCGGCTCGACCAATCAGAAGACGCGCCCTCATTTCCGAACCTGGCCCCTTCGACGCGCTTCGTCGATGTAATCGAATTTCTCAGCAGCTCGTTTTCAGATTTCGAAAGCCATCACTCTGTCTCCTCCCTTTGTTTCTCTTTCTACAAAATCTCCAACTCACTCCAATTCTTTTCCTCCACTCATTGTCAGTATTGGCACAATGTTAGAGATATACCTGTTTTCGTTCAGTTGGAACGAAATACGACGGGAGGTTCACGATCCAGTTCCTCTTTCTCGCGTTCGACTCGCAATAACAATCCTTTTTACGAGGGCTATCATTTACCATCATAACGCGCTGGAGTATACGATGCCAAATTTCAATCAAACTTGGCCGAATTTCAAGAGCACCGGAAGGAGCGACAATACGACATATCATCTTGAGAATCCTAAAGGATAGAAGGGTGAGAGGTATATATCAGAGGATTGTTGGTGAGCCGAGATCGACGCGTGCCACCGTCGAGACCAGCACGGCTTCCGAAAATCGTATACGTCGTAAGATATCGCCTGCGATATCTAGACGTGGCCAATTTTCGAGTAACGCGTGGCAGCTATCATATACGAGCGAGAATATTTTTGTGCCTCACGAAGAGGCTTCGGAACGAGAACGAGAAAATAAAAATGCACAATTTAGAGAGAGAACTCGTTGCTGGTAGGAATCTTATATTTGCTTTGACAATGAAACAACCTTTGTTGACAGTTCGTCGTGATTGTCTACACCTCATCAGTGGATTTGCTTGTTAACACTTAAAGCATACAATTCTGTGCTTAACGTCGTAGTAAGTAAACAATTGTGGAAGCGCGATAAAATTGCCAAGAAAGCTAAAATAGTTTCTCTCCTTTTCTCGCAGTTTCTTTCTTTTTCTATCTCACACATCCGCGCGCATGAGCGGGCACACCTTAGCTCGAATCTTCTTTTATTTTTCGTGCATATTCTCATTCTCTCAAGAAAAGACTCGTGTTCTTATATCAACAATGAGTCAACGTTCACGGGTATCTTTACTCTTTTACCTTATTTTCGATGGCTTCTTCTTTGTGAACCCCGCAGAATTATATAGACTTCTAGTAGTAGGCCAGTACCGTCCTTTCGCTTGTCGGACGCAAGGAACCTCCTTGATGGCCGTTAAATCGCACGAGGCTTCTCAATTGCTACTACCACCAGCAACCAGTTTCAGCAATCCGCCCCTTCGTCTTAAGAAAAGCGTCTATAAACGATGAGCCAACTCGTAAGGAGAGGCGTGTCTTGGCCCGGAGACAATGCTGCCAGATGTCCCTGACGGTCCCAACCCTCGACCGGCCAGTGTATTTTATGATTATCCTTTAATCTCGTTCTACGGCTGTTTATCTTTTACTTCTTACTTTTCCCAATCTTCTACCTCAAGATTCCACGACGTACGTTCACCGAAGATCACGCTAATTTGCTCCTTCTCTCAACAGTATATCATCGAATAAGTCGTCTCCTTTGAAATTTCTTATCAAGATCATCGAGAGTTCGACCGTTTTACGACAGTGATCCCGTAAAGCTTACAAAAACTTATTTCTCATGTAAATTCGAGAGGACGTTTTGACGAAAGACATTAAGACAGATTGAAGAAGACAGGAAGGCTAGTAGAGAAAAGGAAAGAAATAAAGTAGAAAAGGTAATGTTAAACTGGATGCTCCTTTCAACGAGTATGCTTGATTAAGGGTGAAGATGGTCGGAGATGGATTAATTTCGTTGGCCAGTTATTCGGCCGTCTCGTCGAGACGTCTTAAACAGTCAGAGTTTTTGAAAGGAACTTCCTACGCTTCTAGTCGAAGATTCGAGCGGAACAAACGAAACGGAAAGGAAATGGCGAAGGAGTTCGCTAAAAGTGAAGAAAGGGTCAGGCTGTCGGTGATCGCGGTGGGGGATACTGCTAGTGGTGGTGGAGCTTGAGGAAGAGGAGGAGAGGGAAAAACGGTTGGTCGGATTCTCGAACGGAAAAGAGCCGTACCGCGTTCTAGCTAAGTTGGACTCTTTCTCCGAGCAAGTTCGGTATAAGTTCTAGATATAAGCTCTCCGCCTTATTTTGCTCCATTTCCTGACTCTTAATTACTTTGCTAATTCTTAACTAGGAACCTCGGCGTCGTCTCGGAGCCTGAAATAACAACTCACGTCCCTGGCGTCTCCTCCTCGCCTCATTCTATCCTACCTACCTCGCTTAAACTGGCACGATTCTTTTCTCTCCTTCAACCCTCGCTACCCCATCCAGACTATCCCTCTCGGTGCTATTCGTCGAGCCGAGCCACTGCCAATTTCATCCTCCGCTAACTTCGACGCGTCTATTTGCGGAATAGTTTCCATTCGAGATTGATAAAAACTGTCTGCCGCGAGAGTTTGCTTACCGTATAAATCAGTTCGAGAACTCGACTCGAGCGTAGCCGCGCGTGATGTCTATTTTTGTGGTAGTTCCTCACTCTTTTGCGAAATTAGTTTTGACGACGTGGATACGCTCGAAACTTGCGATGTCCGCGTTGCAAGTCGGAAGTCGAAGAAAATTCATCTTTGGTTTTCAAGAAAGTACAAAAATCCAGTTAAAATTAAACTTTCCCTTTACTATCTTCTTCGTAGAGAATTGAAAGAGATCTTCATCTTTCGAAGAACGTTTATACGTAGAACAATAATAATCAATGATCATCTGTACGTGGGATCAAAAATAACCAATTATTCTTTTAAATCGTGTCTGTAGTAGTTGTAGATATACATTCTTAAATTTACTTCTCGCGAAGCGCAGAAACCTATAGAAAAGCGTCATAAATTTCACTATCATTGGGCAGTTTTTCTCTACACCCCCTTTTCTGAGTTAGAAATAGGTAGTCCGGTTCACCGTTGTTGAACTTACAGGCAATAAATCAAGCGAACTCATATAAATTTGTGTGGAAGCGAGTACCTCTATTTTATACAACTAGGCATTTGTAGAGAGGTTGAGCGAAGGGCTTCGGTAGCATGATGTTTAGAACAGCATTTGATATAGTTCAGCTGGATGTGCTTTTCTTCAAACTAATCAAAAAATTATTCCCGATACACTTAGATAAAACAACGATAAAATAAATCAAGTAAAATATTTACGTCACTAAACGACTTGCAGGAAAGAACAGTCATCTCTCCCATCTGTAGTCTTTTACATTCGTATGATTTAAACAAAAATAATAATAAATATACAATAGCACGTATATTACATCGCTAATGATCTCTTGATTTACATGAACGATAATAAAGTCCATAAAATTAAAACAGAAGTACGGGATATATTCAATAAAATTCAAAATTATTTGCACACGTGGAAATTCACAATTAATATAAACAAATGTGAAATTTATAAACGATATTATTCAAACCGTACATTTCAAAGATCTCCAATGCAAATTACGATATTAGAAAGTATTTAATTCGTCCATATCATTGGCAACGACATAAATAGAAATAAGATACCGTAGAGAAACACAATTCATTATTTTAGAAGTCATATAGACTTTAAACTTAATTAAACAGACCATATCAGTATCCAAAATGATAAAGTTATAGAAAGACTTTTTATTGTATAACAGCCTTTTTGATGGAAAAATATTGTTATACAAAACGGGAAAAATATTATTATACAAATTACTAATCAGGTCCATATTAATTTACGATTGCTAAATCTGATTTAATATTAGCACTACCACTATGGGAAAAATTAGAATCTTCAAAAGAAAATATTTCAGAGTATGTCTTAATAAATTTAAATCGCTAGAATCAAATTTCACAAAGCGTACAAGTATATATGAAGAACAAAATCACTAGAATAGATCTCCTTATTTTAATGCTTATTAAAGAACACTGGACCAATATCTGTTGTATTAGAAATAACAGTTTAATTTATGGTGCCACTTATCCGAATCCATGTTACCATAAAAAGTGCAGACATATGGCCTATATTTCGCCATAATCGAATATTTATTTAGACAACAAAACTTTCGTACAAAATGAAGATAACATCCTCAATGTAGTTCTTTAACAGAAGAACAAATAAAAAGAAATACTCTAAAACAACAATATATCCATATAAATCATAGCGAGATGCATTTTAGACGTTAGTTAATCTCTGTAGATGTTAAAGATAATCATAGAAGAGATATTAAGAAATAATGATAGTTGTAAATATTTAAGAAGATTATAGTATAAAAACAATATATGATTTTATTGTATCTAGTACTTCGAGATCATTTCTTTGAAATTATACCGAGAGATTAAAATATGCTTGTATATTTCTTTTCTTTATCTATCTTTTCTATATATTTAATAACACAAATAATATTGTAAATATTCAAATTAATCATATATTTCAATTTTATCTTCATAAATACTTGTAACATTAAGTGCAATTCTAGACTAAAAGTAGCATTAGACTGTGAACGATTAATCTATAATATACCTCCATCTAATTATGTTATTTTTTTATACGTTCTTATAAAATTATTTGTATCTTTTTCTTTTATTTTATTGTTAGGAATAAACGTATATTTCAAAAAATAAAAATAGTTACAACAGTTGCCTAGAAAATAAAACAGAAAGGATTCCAGTCTCAGTCAAAATTATCCGACAGCGGAAACTGTTCACGAATCCTACATTTGTTATCTAAAAATTTATATGTACGCGCCTGGACTTGTACATGACTTCCTGTCTTCTTTCTTTGATCTTTTTTGAAGAAAAAATGTACTAACCATCCCCACCCTCTACTTCGAAGTTTCTGTTTTCTCTACTTCGAAGTTCGAACCGTTTTTCAAAATCACAACTTCGTCTCTTCGAATTTCCTCGTACGTGTACTACATCCTTCTTTCTCTTGGTTTTACTATTGCTTTTCTAGGTGTATTTCTATCTGCTGCGTAAATAACTATCATGGCTATAAAGGTGATCTACCGCCGATACGAACTTATATATTGTTTCTGCGATAGATGCACCTTTCCAAGTACGGTCAGCTGGCCGTCCATTACCACCCTCCCACTGGCACTTTGCAAATTTATAGACCTTTTCTACAAGTGTTCTTACAAAAGAAGTATACAAGTGCGTAAGCAACAGATACCCCTTTTACGTTCTTTTTATTGTATGCTATTTTCTTCTTGAACGGGCAGCCACTTTCCATTAATCTCGAACAATTGTCGTTTTTCAAGAATGCACTCGACAACGTACATAAAAAGAAAAAGAAAAAGAAAAATACGATTCGTTTACGATTTTTGTTTATTGTAACGATTCTTCAAAATTAATCCTATACACGTTCATAGCTTAACAGAGTTTAGATACCGAGTTACCTAACGAAATGATTTGAATTACCGTGAATAAATCGAAAACAACTGTTGTTGCTGCTGCGTCGAACCGGAATGCTTGGAGAGAACGATGTGAAGTAAATCGGTAGAAACAGAGTGGCAGAGAGAGTACGGCTGTGAATGCCAGGCATTGTCCAATCAATGCACATTGATACGAAGGTTGTAGAAGGA
The DNA here is from genome assembly GCF_014466175.1 of Vespula pensylvanica. Taxonomy (NCBI): domain Eukaryota; kingdom Metazoa; phylum Arthropoda; class Insecta; order Hymenoptera; family Vespidae; genus Vespula; species Vespula pensylvanica. The sequence goes on along the minus strand of NC_057685.1, from coordinate 9,806,856 downwards.
GCACAGGAACTAGGAGCTTCCTTCCGCTTTTGCCTTTCTCTTATTAACTCTATTTCTCTCTCGCTCACTCTCTCTCTCTCTCTCTCTCTCTCTCTCTCTCTCTCTCTCTCTCTCTTATTCTCTGCTTCTTCTCTTCGTTAACTTACGTTCTCTCTATCTTTCAATCTTTCCGTAGTTACGTCTATTCATGCTTCCTATGTCATTCTGTCGTCCCTCTTCTAATAAGAGTAGCATGGTACCCGCAGGCTGTATAGTCTATCTGCTAGGCACCAATTCTACTCCCGTAATTTAGATGCCTCGCTAATTACCCCGAATAGCTGTCCTGGATTCACTTAGGTATTCTCTTGGTATTTCCGTCCTTATCGTATGTCGCACAATCGATCCATCGATGGAAACTGATCGACAAAACTGCGACATGTGCGTATATACTTCATATTTTCTTTTTCGAATTATACTCAAGTGCCTAGATGACCTTCGAATCTTTGTTTAATTGTTAATTTGGCTTTGATCCAAAAGCACGATCCCGTCAATTATCTGAAACAATTCTCCAGCACGTCGAGCAATCCGAGGTACAGAAATTCATCGAGCCGAGCAGTTTGATGGAGGCCAGGAACGTCCCGACGGATCAGTCGAGTATAACGTGTCGCGTCAGGCCAAAGTGATTCTCGCACGACGGTCATCCGTAGCGATAACTTTCTAATTAGAAACGTCTCCAGGTAATTATTCTCGCATGATTAATGGTGATGAGTATATGGCAGTTGGTATCCTAACATATCGGGATTGCCAGGTCAGGATTGCGGGGACAGGTCCGTCAGGTCTGGGACGAGAATGGTCCGTGAGTGGTGTCGACTCCGATGCGGTCGGAGATCTTAATCAACGGATCGCACCCCTAGGACTCGGACTTGTGACAAATGAAAAGAGAATGAAAAAGGGGCGAAGAGGTGGTGGGCCGTAAAGAGAGTACGGTCGTCGCAACGTGCGTGCCTCTTAATTAAATTTTTGCTGACCGAGCACGCCTTCCCAGAGAGAAAAAGATAGGGATAGAGGTAGAGGTAGATAAATAGAGAGGGAAAGAGAAAGAAAGAAAAAGAGAGAAAGAAAGAGAGAGACTGATAGTAACTCGAAGAAATCGATATTTAGAGCCGTTATAACATATTCAAGTTTACTCAACATGTATCATTATACCTTTGATATTTGCTTGAGAATCATCAATATTTAAGTTCACTCGACGAATGACCTCGAAATTTAATCGTCAAAGTTTTTCGGGACTATCTTGATTACGATTTTTATTGTCCATTCAAGCACAGACGAGTTGATCTTCCTTCCGACACGATATCGATCCGATAACGACTTTGAAAGAAGAAAGAAATTAGTTTGTCGTTTAACGCGAATATTATCACCCGTGCAAGAGTTCGAAAGTTTGCGAGCCACTTGGAAAACATTCCACGTTAAACGACGATCGCGTAAGGACGTCGTCGTACTTCGATAAAATCAGAGACAAAGTACGTTGCCAAGCGATGGCATTAGTAACACGCTAAATATAGCCGCAATGACAGGAATTAGTAGTTTAACTTTCGCATTTATCCGAACGTATCGTCAAAGTTGCTAACAATGGACCCTCCAAGGTTCTCGCGTTGTTTGTCGTAACGACTATCGGCGAACATTACCGAAAATTCTCGAAAGTTATGCGTACCCCTCTCTTTCTCTCGTGATCATTTTACGAGGGAGAAATATTTGCGGTAAGAAGGAAACCACCGATCGGTGGAAGGAATTTCTGTTAGATCGGAGACTTCCTTCTATGCATACTATTTAAATATTCAAAATTGTCGTAAATCGCTCAACCGTCTCTCTGTCTTCCTCATTCACGTTGAAGAACGTAGCGTTAGGTTTATTTAATCTTATATCGTTGGAAACAGCAGAGATAGAGTGAGCGGAGGGGAACATTTATGGGGGTCTAAAACGTCCGTTGCAGTATACGAGGATACCGTGTCGTTGTCGCCAGCATCGTCGCCGACGACAACGGCGACGACGACGACGTTGCTGGCGTTGCGGTTGCGTTTCCATGTTAACGTCCTGGGACGAGGTAACCGCGTCCTTGAGAGCGTACCAACTACGACGATACGCCATTCCGAAACGCGTTAGCTTTAGTGCTCCGTTGGAAGTCCTTCCGGTTCCTTGATTGACTCGTCATTAATGCGTTATTCAAAGCAAGGTATACGCTGACTTATATCGATGTAAATCTATTTTAGACACCTATTATCGAACTATTATTACCGTCAAGTTATTTCTCTTAATGACTCGAGTGATTCCTTTCTGAAGTACTTAAGTCATCGTTCCTTCTCCTTCATACTAATTTGTCACCATTAGCCTATTTCATAAATTTTATTGATTGTTTCCTTCGTAAAATTTATCACTTATATATTTTAACTAGCAGAAGGTATTAATTTCAAAGAGCGCTTTGGATATACTCGAGCCGAGCTTCTTGTTGCTCGTTTGTATTCGCAGCAGTAAACGCGGCTAATAATCTCCTAAAGGCGGATAATCGCCTAGTTTTACGGCCATTTAATTCACTCCGTAAACTAGCGGGATCTTAACGAGAGCGCGCGCAACTGCTGGCCCCTATTCCTTCGTCGTTTTTCCCGTTTCGATTCCGAGCACTATTCTCACATTTCTTCCGATTTATATACGCCATTTTCTCTGATCTCCATATCTTCCTTTTTACCTTTCATTTTTATCACAACGCCCTTCAGCTATGCGTAAAAATTGCGAATATCCTCTGTAGCGTTCTTCGATCTTTTATCGATATTCTTCGATTATCTTTGTCAACTTGAAAACAAAAAAATGAAAAGATAAAAAGACGATGTTATAATTACGATATTACGAACACGAAGATGGCAATTTGTGTTTACAGATACGCAATATATAAAAATATATAGATATTAAAAAAGAAACAATGACCATCGGTCTTTTAATATCATGTCAAAAGAGCAAGGAAAGGCGAGAGCGAATTTGTTCTGTATAGATGTAAGGCGTCGAATGGACCATCGAAATACGGTATACAGCACGGAATTTCGATTTACGAGAACAGAGTGGCCGCAGTCAAGAGAAATAGACAGAGAAAAAGAGAAATAGAAAGGGTGATAGAGAGACACGCCGCTGCTCGGTCTCCCGCTCGCGATCGCCTCGGGCTGATTTATTTTGTCGGGTGTGACTCGAAGGGCACTCACCGAGGCGCCGCCGTTTCTGTTAATAACTCGCGTTGGTTCTTACCCGCGGGCTCTTTCTATGCTCTGCTCGTTCTCTGCTTGTCTCTCTTTTTCTCTTCCTCATTTTTGTACGCGTACATTCTCTTCCTTTACGCTACTCCATTCCGCGACAGCAACACACGACGCCGGTAGTAACGCAAACACACCACCCATCTAATTCGGTTAGCCAGCTCGCAAAAATTATATCCAATTACGTTCCTACGATCTCGCCAGAGCAGTCAGCTACCAACTAGTCAGCCAACTCGACCGTCAAGAAACTTTAGTTTCCGGCTGTCGTTTTATTTACACCGCATTTACCCATTTACGATTATTTTCCACGTACGCTTATACATTTGATCAACTTTGTTTTGCGATAATGTTACTATGAATGTTGTTTCAAATTATTCTTATTGAAATATCTAACAATACGAGAAGCTAGAATGTAATGAATTGTTTCTTTGAGGTCTTATAAAAGATACATAGTTTAATTTTATATGTTTATCTACAGTTCAATAATAATTTAGTGCTTTTACATATTATAAGTTATAAATGTAAATTTCCTGGTGTAAAGGAAGCACGAGGACAAATCTCCTCTGACTTTCCCATTTCTCTCCGGACAGGGCGTAGTAAATATACTTGGCCTGTTCTTTAAAGGATGCGCGAAGCTCGTCGAGCAAGAGGTAGAAGAGGTTTCACTCGCACTTTTTAGTATGTCCTCGGGAGACTACGTGTCCCAGGCCTCAATAAACCATTCTCCTTACTCGCTTTTCAAAGGAGGAGATTTTTCCCTCCCGTAGGTGTCTTGTCGAGTGGTTGGTAAAGCTTCGAACCCGCTTTCTTCTGTCTCTTTTTACTTATCTCGCTCTGTTTCTCTCGTTCTTTCCTTCTCTTTCTCCCTCTATTTTTCCCTTTTTCCCCCATCTTCCGTCGAAGCATCTTTTCCTACATCTCTACCCTTTCCCTTTGGTCTTACCATTCATCCCTCTTTCTCATCTCATCTCTTTTGCTTTCCGTCCCACTCTCATGATGTCTTCGCTTTTCATCGTAAGCGTCGAGCGAATGTACGTATAAGATTCTGTGGTTACTGAAATTGACAGATTTAGATGAAAAGTAATTATTAATGGACATACGCATGTATTAGTAAAGATATGCTAGTTCCCTTATTTGTGTTTTCTTTTGAAGAAAGAAAACTTCTACCTGAATCCATATCCGTTTATGTCCTTGTACATAGAATTTCTTATTATTACATTTTTCAAATTTATAATCGTATTACGACTTCAGTACATTTACTTCTTTTTTCATTCACTCTCGATATTTTCCTTGCAGAAGGTTAGAAATGCATTAAAACAGAAAATAAATCGATGCCTTTCTGCATTTCCAAACTAAACTCTAGCTATTCTATCGCGCCGTTGTTAGCACTCTGTAATTCTATATAAACCATTCCACCCATTCAATATCTTTGCTTATAAAAATTTATTGTGACAAATTCTTTAAATTTTAGATCAATCAGAATCGTAAGAATAATATTATTATCAAACAGGAAACAAATCCTTTATTCTCAACATGTTTTATAGGTGTTGAGTTAAGTGCGTCCAAAGAGGGGAATGTCAGAAAAAATCACTTGGAAAAATCTGGAAAGTCTAGTATTTGTCGTCAAGTAAAATTGCTACTAAGTCCATATTTGGATCATGAATCTGTAATCTATAATATATTCAATGAATTTATCAATAAATAGTAATCAATCAATAAATTCGTATTCTGCAACCTGTAAAATCAGCGACCTGGTAATAATTCCATATCCTGTATTCTGTAAAATTGATAAATAAGATATCCGTATTCTGCATTTTGTAAAATCGATGATCAGTTAATAAGTCTATGTTCCTTATTTGATAAATTTATAAACACTACATCCAAAATCAATGAGTCTCCAATCAATTGAACGGATTTTTGTGACCTATATTTTTTTACAACTTTTATTGAACATTGTTCGACTAATCATTCAGATGAGAATCCACTTTTATTCGCTACTTATAAAAAAAGTAAGCAACTAAAAATTTTTATTCTAATACTCTGTCTACTGCTTCGTTCATTTTCCAATTTATTTATCAAGATTATTCAATCTATTAACCAGATCTCCTTTTATTTCATCCTATCAATCTATGTTTCCTTATTTCGTCAGTCATCATCGAATTCACGTTGTTTAAGGTTAATTCCTGGCAAAAGCTTCACCTAAGAACTGACCATCTTGAATTATGCCATAGGACATAACATTCGTACAAGCACGGAAAGATTTTCATCAGATTAAAAAAAGTAATATGTAGCTTGGTAGATTTTTCAGAGTATATCTTTCCGGAAACTTTTACTCCAAAGAAACTATTACCATATTTAGTTTTCGCTATCGCGACAACATGTTGTTTCTGTAAGGTTTTCAACACCGTTGTGTCTATAAGGCTATATACACATCATTGACTAGTTGCCGGTGATTAGATTAATGAAAGACTAAAAAATCAGCCAATTAAACTCGACAAATTGAATTTGTTAATATCATAGTGTCTAGATTTATGTACAGGCAGTATTTGGTCTCCAGGAAAACTGCTTATAGCGCGAATGTGTGCGTTTCGTTCAATTTATTTCATGAGTCACTCATGTCTTTGTTGTTATCAGCCACTTAATGCGACCAAATGCGTACGCGCTGATATATTCCTTTGAATTTAGTGGTCGCCAGAGACAGGTCGACGTCGCACATGTAGCCTAAGGTTGATCTTGTATCGTTCTTTTTCCTCTCTCTTTCATATGCCGTACGAAAGCACCCTCCTTTCGAGGCTTAATTCACTGTGAAAAGAACGTCATTACGCACCCGCGCACATGCCATATTATAATATTATTACGGCTCCCTTTTATTACGATCAACCGTTTTTTCTACGTATCCCTGTTAGTATCACACATTTATATAGAGCAGAGTAATAAAATGCGTCCATTGCGTCCAGTAGACCTTTATCTTCTCTTCGTGCCCATTCTTTTTGATATACTTTGGAGGGAACTATGCGCAAACGCAAATGAAACAGTCATCAGCTGTGTTATTTCGGTACACCATCTAGATCGTCCTCGATTTCATTATCGTTATGACGAAATAAGAATTCACTTCTCCAAAAATTTTTCTCGTTTCCTTTCCTTCCTTAGAATAAGTTCTTATTTCCTCAAATTATAATTCCGACTTTCCGTGTTTATCGGAATGAAAGAAATAATGGCGAATGCAGTCGGATAAAAGGCACCTCTTGCTCCTAGTACCGATGAAACATTCGGCGTTGGCGATGTAACGGAATGATACTGCTTTCTCGAGGATACAACAAACTTATATTAAAAAATAAAATGCAAATAGAACGGCTCGTGGCTTCGAAGCGATCCACTCGAGTAGTTTTTATTCCCTTATCTCTCGCTCTCCCTATTTCTCTCTTTTATTCTATATTTCTCTGTCTTTACCTCGAATTCCAAAGTCGTCTAAATCGGAGGACAATTTATGCTCATCATGCAAAAAAGGAGATAGTTTATAGTCGCTTGTTTAACGAAGAGTGAAGATTTAATACGTAGGAAGTTCGTTTCTTGTCCCACTGTTTCTCTCCCTTTCCTCCTTAATTTTTTCTCGCTTGCATGCAACGAGCATTATTTCGTAGGACATCTTTTTATCCCTTTCATCTCAGAATATTGCGGGCATTCTGGTGTTAAAAACGTAGCCACTGGTGCAATTACCTAGGAAGTTTCTTCGAACAAGGCGAAATTCTCCGAGCGATAAATAAAATGTAAATGATTTCAGCGGCGAATAAATTCCATCCGTTTCTTGGTTGGGATTGGCTGAAAGAGGGGTGAGAGAATGGAACGAGAACTTGTAGGACGATCGATTGGGTCTGGGGTGGCTTGGCGAAAACGCTTGGATGAAAAGAGATGGGCAAGTACGTCATTATAAATGCGATCGGTGCACGCGAGCCGAATGGTTTTAAGCTACTAAACTAACCGAGTCACCGGTTCGGTTCTCTTACAGGTGTTTGTGTATTTGTGTATACCTAAGAATACGTTGGTGTGTGTAAGAGATACCGGAGAACTTACACACGTGGCTGCTAAAGTCGTGTCACGTTATCGTCACGTGTCGCATGAACCGAATGCTTCCTTCCTGAAAGGACTCTGCGTATCCTCTACCTACACTTTGACCCCTCGCGAGAGGGAAACTTTGTTCGATATATAGAAATACCCTGTATAAGCTTTGTGCTTTTACCCAACCTCGTATATGATCCATATTCGAGAGAAACCTACGGAATATTAAATTTTCCGGTGACCGATAGTAAGCCGTTTATCGTCGCAAGCTCACGATACTCCTTGCATTCGCAGTTTGCGCGTCCCTTTTTCAGAAGGTTATACTATATACCTATCTCTTCTCAATTTTTACGGACTCGTACGATTAAAGTTGATGTAGGAAGCATTTGATCAGACGCAAAAGGGAGAAAAAGATCGACCAACAGGAAGTGGATTTTTCGAGACTGGTGGAAGGTCGAGGAAGATACTTGAGTTTTAGCTACATACATAGGTACGAGATAAAGATAAAGAGAGGAAGAGAGAGAGAGAGAGAGAGAGAGAGAGAGAGAAATCGAGAATATTATCGTGCGAATGTTTCATCGCTGTGTGATATCGTGGCAGATAAGAAAATAAGTAGGGGCTATCATGCGGGGAAAGGGATAAGAAGGGGCAGGAGAATCGAGTTTTTTTCTCCTCGCATGCAGGTCGTTTTATGGCTATTTTTTCGTGCATTGCTGGACTGTTATCGCGTCAACCAAAATGAGAAAACGAGAGTGGCGGCCCGCCATTACCCTCGGTTTATGAATATCGTTCGCGAGGACAACAAATGGAAATCTTATTTTTATCCATGGCGACGATAACGCGTAATAACGAGCAAGCGCGCGCTAGCTTTCACGAGCATCCGCGTTTGTATATGTATGTGTGAGCATGTAGGCACGTATGGCGATCGATTCACCGGAAGTGGAATATCGCACGACTCCGTTTCGCTTAGCGCGAGCGTGTGCGGTCAGATAAAGCTTGTTGCTAGTCCTTGGAACTGCCGTCTTAGAATGCAGACTAGGGTGGCGTTACGTTGCAAGTATGTGCTTAATACAGCTCGTAGCTTTTGCGAAAGCCGACTTTCGTTTCACCGACCGAACCGTTCATTTACCTCATGCACCTACCCATCTCTGCCATTTTCAGTGACGCTCGGAAGCTATGATACTTATACGAATATACGCTGGTATTTATGCAACGAGCTTATCTAGTCTAAGAGAGTGAGCAAGAGAGAACAAGGGAGAGGATGAAAAAGCATTAACGCGTTGGTGAATGTGAAAATTGCATTCCGAGCGTTCACCTGGTAAACGATGTACCATGCAACACAACGAACGAGACAAAGCAAAAGCTGAGCGAATGAGCGAGTCTGCGTCTCTTTCCTCCTTAGCGGTACGTCAACGTGGATAACGCAAGGGCAAAGTTGGAAATTAGGTTGTACCGTCGAAGCGAGGTCTAGAGCATCGTTTTCGAATCGCCTACACGACTTCAAACTTTGCCTCGTTCGGTAAACGAATTTAACGGGCTTCGTTGCACCAAGAGAGTCTCAGGTGCACGAGAGTGTTCCTAGAACGAACATTCTACCCTGTTATTGCGTAGGCCACTCTCGACATCACAAAACGAAACATTTTTAACCTTCTTGCTCGATCTAGACTCTCGAAAAGGCTGCTTGGAAAATCCTCGAACGACGATGACGAATGGAAGGATAGAACGCCTAGTCGGATCGTAAAGTAGCAAGCCGCGGCAACGCAGGATTATTGTACGTACAAGAGATTTGCCGCCTCTGGCCCTTTTATACTCAGTCAAAGGGTGGTCGTGGTTGCTATGGCAACAGACAGTCGGAAGCCAGATCCTACCCTTCCATTTCTCCGGATGCAAGAGCCCGACGTCTCGCTCTTTTGCGTCAAGTGATTCTCTTGCACTGTCCTGCGATTTTCTCTCTCTTTCTCTCTCTCTCTCTCTCTCTTTCTTTATTCCTCTTTTTTCTTTCTTTCCCCCTTTTTTTCTTTTCCTTTTCTTCGCCTCTCCTTTTCCTTTCTTTCTTCTTTCTTTTACTTTTCTTCTTGTCCTCCTACTCCTTCTATTCCTCTTCTTTTCCAAACGTTACCATTGCGGCTGTAAATTCGCGATATGACGAAAAAGAAGAGTGCTATACATTTTATCATTTTTATCCATTAGAAATTAGAGATAACTCCGCATAAACTCATGAGAACGAGGTTTTATGATACTTCGAGAAATTCGTCTTTTCCTCCTCTTTTTCCCTTTTAAAACTTTGTTCGCCTTATTCTCTTCACGATAAATACATTAATAAATATCTTTGGAAGAAAATAAGTTGAAGAACTAAGATATAGCGTGATAAAAAAGATATTTCGAAATGACAAATTGATTTTTCAGCAGTTCGTTCGAGAAACAGTTTAATATTGAGTGAATTCTTCAATTACTTTTGTTGGGTATTGCTTTTATGGCGTCGTGAGAAATTAATCGAAATAATGTAAATGAACACTAGAGAAACAGACGTAGACCAAAAGATGTACTTATTTTAAGCACAAAGAAAAATTAAAGATGTGAAAGAAACTACGAAAACGAAAGTTCCTTCCATGGGTGCTAGTGTATTCAAAAATGTCTAATAATCACTCAGCAAGACGCGCGTCGAATATTCAGGAGTGCATCAACAGGTGGTCATCCACCTCTTTTTTCTCTTCTGTTTGGTATCCTTGGTATTCGACCAAAGCTGCGTATCCTAAAATCTTTTAGTCTCACATCCTAAAGTTTTTACACTGACAAAATGTAACATTTCTCCCGCTGACAGCCTTTTTTACTGTCCGTTAATTATTTGATGGAATAACAGTCGTGTAACTTACTCCGAACTGAAGCTCAATTTTATTTTATTCCATTTTATCAACATCAAATATATCTTTAAAACGACAAGATTTAAATACACATGGGACGCTCTAAATCTCTTTGCGCTTGATGTATCGCGTATAATTTGGTGAATATGAGCATTCGAGAGAAGGAAAAAGAGGGACAAAGAGAGAAATAGAGGGAGGGAGAGAGAGAGAGAGAGGGGGAGCGGAAGAGAGGAAGAAAGAAAACGAGAAAAAAGTAACGAGAAAGCGCTGACTCAGAACGAGCGGCTATCGAGTTATTTCAGCGCCGAGATAAGCGTTATCCGTTCGCATCCCCCTCGGCCATGAATATTAACGAATTTTGACGTAGTACGCCGGATAAGATTTGAATGGTAACGGTAGAACTGCGTTTGTGTGCGTGATGATCCTCAAATGAAATTAGTTAATTCTCGCGTTATAACTGAGAAGCGTCCATCAGCGATTCTAGGTCAATAAAAGAGACAACGAATCACAAAACTCTAAACTCTTCTCGTCTTCGATAGAGAATCTGTCTGATTGTAAAAATAAGGTGGAAAACTTCTGAAGAATTCGAGATTAGCCAAAACTCTTTTTACGAATTGGCAAAATCAAGTACGCGAATCGTTCCTCGCAAATCAAATTCGAATGTCTCAATCTCAAGAAGTTTGCCACCAAATCGGATAAACCAAAGCGGTCTTCTCCACGTTGCTACTCGTACCGTTCATTGTCTCGGACAGCGGACAATTATTCCTCCGTTAATTGAGTTACGCCGCGGCCTAAATGCTTTATGAATATTCATATTCTCACCGTAGAATCCATTCTCTCTCTGTCTTTCTCTCTTTTGGTTTATCTCCCTTTTTCTTCACATCTACCTATAGACGGTACCGTACCACTGAAAAGAAAAAGTTGTCATGAGTTAAAAATGTAATGAAATTAGAAAATTATGTTCACTCATCGTTCCGTGCAGACGTTACAGATTTTCGAGCTTTTTATTATCTTCCTACGTTATCTTCGTCTCTAACATTTTCAACGAAAATTATCGAGTCGTTCATCGTAAGAAACGAAAATCACTCGTTCCTCTCTTTACTAATTTTCTCTTTTTATTAAAAATTGACGTAAAAAGTACGATTCCGTTATAATACATGTAAATCATACTTTAATATATTTTAAGATAGAAAGAATATGGTTCTAGAGACAGATATTGTAAAAATAATGATATTTAAAAATTTTTATTAAGATATAAAGCGTTACATTTAATCGTACAGTTAGATGCGAACATAAAATCGTCTACTTTTTCTTTCCACGGAGATTTTACGCCAGGAATCTTCCTTGCGAAAAACGCGTTTGGCGACAAAATAATTGCAGACGGCTGAAAGACGTTCTTATCATTAGAAAGGTCGGATGAAGAGGCAGGAAGTTAAGAAAGAAGAAAAGAAAAAATAAGAAGAGCGGTAAGACGAATCAGTCAGATTCTTCTCTCGTTTTTTCCATTTCCCGATTTGACCAGACTTTCTCGAGTTGCGTGATACGACAAAGTGAGTCTTGGTCGTTGCCGTCGTCGTCATCCTCCTCCTCGTTGCGAAGTGGGCGGACGACGAGGTGACTTAGAGAGATTGCGATTTGCATAATGCAATTCAACGGAATCCCGTTTCAAGGAAAAGTCAAGAAGAACAGGGCAATTACAATGAAACTCCATGGGGCGCAGTGGCTTTCATGGCCCTGCTACCGGCCACCTAGGCGACATCGGCTTTATAAATATTCAGCTGGTCATTAAGGTGAAAGAGACAGCGAGAAAAAAGGGATAGAGAGAGAGAGAGAGAGAGAGAGAGAGAGAGAGAGAGAGAGAGAAAGGGAGGGAGAGAAGAAAAAAGGAGTCAGAGAAAAGGGATAAAAGTATAGGCGAATGTATATAAAAGTTTCACGAAATAGGACGTAAAGCCGCTCGCTGTTACGCGCTCTCCTGGTTTCCGCTAATTTCATTCAAAATACCCGCTCTAACTGTGCGTCCTTTGCGCTGTGTACGAGTTCTCCTCGTCTTTCCTTTCCTTTCCTTTCATTCGATTTTCTGGCGAGACACAGCAAAAGAGAGAGAAAGATTCGCGTTCACGACTCGTTTCGCGTCCTGAATGATAATACGAACATATGTATGCAATCATGCAAATGTTATGCACGCGATACAGATTTTTTGCAGGCTCTCGGCCGAATTAAAACGATCCCGGTAGCGACGAATGTTTTCGTAGCAAAAGCGTATGAAAATACGCCAGTGGAAGATGAAACCGTCGCAATTTTCATTCTTGGTGGACTTTGCTCTTCGCTACATTTACCATTAGCTATTAAGCACATTGATTAATATGATATTAAAATCTTAACGTTGTAAGTTACGAGTAATTCTTTAACTTAGAGAGAAATGGTTTCTTACATTTACACACAACCCTCGTAGCGAGAAAATCAGTTGTTAAAAGAAATCAATTTAAACGTTGTAAGAAAGATATCTGACGAATTTATATTTCATCCTTGATTTGAGTTATCGATATATGCGGTCGAATCTTCGACCCATGGCGTGTTATATTTCGTTCGTATATCTGCATACGGATGTGTATGTGGATATTTGACATATGTATTAATATATGTGGACAAGTAAAACGAGTAATTTTTCCAAATGCAAATAAGAGCACCGTGTCATAGAGCAGAAACCCGTCAGGCATATAAAATCTCCATAATCTATAAAACTTCCGTTGAATGCACGTAGACGCGTAATAGATGTTCCCGTTCGAGCGATCACTCTCGCAACGATGGCTGTCGCAATTCCAAATCGGATATGCCTTGGCGCGTTCCCTTTCTATAGCTCTTACGATCCTCTTACTTTTATTTTCTTTCCGAATTGAAAAACTCAACACGCGAAAGTCGACTGATTTTACTTTCATTAAAAAGAGATAGCGAAGAGTCAAAAGCATTGCGCGAGTTTTCGAGCGGAGACAATTGGCTGATTTTCTTTGTCTCTCGTGGAAAACGAAATGGAAAGACGAAGAGAAAGGGAGAGGAAGAGAGAAAGAGAGAGGAAAGAAAGAGAGGAAAAGCGGATTAAGGCGTTTGGTTAAAGAGCAGTTACCGTATAGTTTGTCGGCAAAGGAGAGGACGAAGTGGGATGAAATCTTGAGAAAGAGAGATGTAATGCGAGCAGTGGATGAAGAGAGAGAGAGAGAGACAGAGAGAATAAGATCGGTATCTAGAACGGTGATAGCACGGTAAAAGGGTAGATGGTACGTGGAAGCTACGGAGACTCGTTCTACCGACTCAAAGTACGTCTATAAGTAGCTTCGGGTCCAAGGTAAAGCGAGGCAAAGAACGAGCCCTCATCGAGTAGGTATACGGCTGCCGTGAGCGCACACTACCGACGCCACTGCAATAGCAGAAACTGTCGAGTTAAGTAACTGCTGGGACTTACAGTAAGTTCGCGCGCAATGAGACCGCCTACATAAATACTCCTAATACACTCGCCTCTTTTCTAATCTCCCTACAATCCCCTTTTCCACTGTTCTCCTCCTTTTCTCTTTCCTTCCTTCCTTCCTGCTCGCTATCCTTTCTAGCTCGAACGCGCAGCCCATACTTACCCTTTCCCTCTTGTTTCGCGGTAAATTCCCTCGATGGCGAGCTCGAGGTAGAGCCTTTTGGCGCGATACAACGTTATGTGGCTTCCGTGGCTCTGCTCTCTTTTCCAACCTCGAGCGTCGACGAACAAAGCTCCTTTTAATTGTCTTTCATCTTTCTTCTTTCTTTGTCTTTTTCCCTTTTCCTTACCCTTTTTTGAATCTTGCCCTTTTGTGCTACATGATCGTAATGAACGCACCCTTATATGTTTCTCTCTTTCTTTTTTCTTTTTTTACTTTTCAACAAGCGATTAATTTTCACGGGCATCGATGACTTCCAGCACGTCCTCGCACGTATCCTGGATGATCCTACGTAAACCGGAAGAGCACTCTTCTGCTATGAGTGAAGAGGGCGTGACAAACAAATGCACCATGTCAGCCTTATGTGAGACTCTTCCGTGACTGGGTCGGCTCAGTGAGGAACACGAGAGAGGCTGCGCCTGAGGGTGGTTCAGGCCGGAAGGGTGTCTGAGAAAAAGAGCGAGAGAGATAGAGATAAGGGATGAAAAGTAGAGGATCGTAGAAGCCGTGCTCAAGTAGACAAGGGACACGTCAGCTACCATCCTTCTACTCAGCCTTTTATAGATTATTCACGTACAATGGTTGCGTGACAAGTGCCTTGGTATGGAACGCGCGTAACCCGGAACGATAGATCCGCATGCTACTCTTGTATAAAAATCTTAAACTTTAAATCTAAAATATAGCGACAATTTGAATTTCAGATATTTCTTTACAAGAGTCAAGTCTTCGTATTTCTTAATATTTCTTTTGAAACTTGAAAAAAGAAAGAAAGTATATATAGTAGTAATATTAGTAGAGTATAAGTAATAATAGTATATTAGAAAGTATATATAATACTAATATTAGTAATATATATAATAATATTACTATTTATTCATTTATTTCAACGTTTCAATGTCCTTCGAGTTTCACATTAAAATTGATAAGTAATAATTTCACCAACAAACAGTCCTTTTAAACATTTCACATAAAGCTAGTAAAGTTGAGTGTTCGTGATTTTCTGTGAGTTTTTCCATTAAAGTAAAAGGAAAAATCTCGTAGAAGGTCGCAACCATGCCTAAAAACCTTTCCTTTGCGACGATCGGGTTATGTAAGAAAAGCACCGTTACGTAAGGAACTTATAGTCAACTCGTACTTAACGAGCAAACTTCATTTCAAAGCGCTTCCGAGTCTTATCTTTCCCGTAAAACGCTGTAGCCATTCGCAGAGTAGCTTCTCGCTCGATTTCGATCTTTCCTCGTCTAATGGCTTCCGAATTCCGATTGCCCCCCCTCCGAGCTCTAATTAATCTTCACCGATAATATCGATGAAATTGATAAACTCTTTCTTTCGTCAGGCAGATTCGTCAAAGCTCTTATTTCTCTCCTTTGCCTTTCATGCTTCATAGATTCAAGCTTGCGATACAGTAGGAGTTTATCTTCAATGACATCATAAATGTAAAAATGTTAAAAAATGTATGAAGTGGCTTGCTTGCCATAATGGTTCCTCTATATGCAAATACTTCTATCTACTGCCGTGCCCACAGTCCTTTACGATGTTTCGTGTTTCACCATTTAAGTGTTTTAATGTTGATTGAACGACTGCTGATTCAGCGAGTGTTCATTTGTCGCAATTGTTATATGGATGTTGCTAGCTGGCACCGAATCTCGACGAAGTTGGTTGTATGCTGACCGAGCGAGCAATTTCAAAATTCCGCACGTACACAAAGGGACGCAACGTTGCTCTCACGCGGATTAGTTTACTTTTCACAGACACAAAAATTATTATCCATAGTGATACGAACTGATGAATTTGTAGGTCATAAACTCGTATCGAAAAAGATTCGGGAAGATTATTTTGAAAACAAAAATTGATCAGCATTGATTCGTCTTTCTTCTTTTTTTCACTTCTAATCTTGTTCCAAATATTTATTATTTTAACTTCTATACGCGCTAATATCGAAAGAATTAATGACCTCTCTTGATTATCATTTTATAAAGAACTCCTAGTTTTCTAACTATAAATATAAATTATCTAACGATTAAATACATTGCTTTCATCGCTTACGTACATACGTATGACTAGTGAGGATTATTACTTCTAACAATGAAAGATATACCTCAACGTTTAATAATAATCAGATAATATCTTTGTAATCACGTAGATACGTGACTCGAGTACAAATTAATGAATTCAATGGCGATAATCGGTGCATCTTCAAAGTTCTATTGGAAGATTGTCGATAGAGATAGTATTGAAACTATATTCACTTCGATTTTCCCTTTGTCATAATTTTTATTTCAAAATTCGTTCACGAAAAGCTTCAAATATAGTCTAAACATTCACCAAATTCATATTTAAAAAGAGTTGAAATTGCAGACGGATTAAGAGATTTACTAGATATGTATTATATCAGAGATACGATTACCGCGATATAATGTTAGGCTATTATATTTTCATCTAGTTAGTAAATTATATTAAATGAATTGGGAATTGTGTGATTATAAATGGATTGACATGATTATATTATTACGGATTCCAATTACATTTATTTATTAGAAAACACATTAACACTATGTTATAGGTTGAAGTTGAATGTATAGTCGGTTATTGAACATTCGAAAGTATATATTGAGCTGACTAATGATTGCTGTTAATATAGTTAAAATGAATGTTGAAGCGTTGAATAAACTCAAATATATACGATGTCTAAAAATGTTTATTAATGTTGCTTTATAGACATTGAAAAACAAAGTAATCCGTTGTGTTAATATGTTTATGTAATAGAAAGTAAGAGAATATAAGATGCGTCATTGCCGATGCCGAGTAATGGAAAAAAAACGAACTAGCATCGTAACGAGCAAGAGAAAAGACGAGGGTTTCTCCTGCTGTAATGTCTATTGTAATATTTTTCATTCTTAATAAACTTATTGATCTCTTCATATATATATATGAGTTATATCTAGCTTTGAATGTGTATATCGAACTGTGACCAATGACTGATATACAGCTCGAAATAATCGAAAATGATTACCCTTTTCATAGATTCTTCCATTCGCTTCTTTTTGAAAATTTTTAAAGGAGATTATCTGTACTGCAATTTGTAGGAAATTACTTGAAATCTCAAATAGCTCTATCTTCCATAAAAAACTTTCTTTTTTCTTCTTCAGAGGAGAAGATGGTAATATGGGAATCACTTTAACTTTTGACATACTGATACTACGTAATGGTGGCTCTACTATACTACTTATAAAAGTACTCTGGTCTCCCGATAGAACTGCGATTCAGTTTTGTGAACGATGGCAAAGCTACAAAATAAAATTTGTCTTCGCTATTGTTAAAGTTTTTGTAACTGAAGATTTTTGCTTACTTATCTTTACCGAACAGGTGAGGTAGCCTAATTCAAATTAGATTTTTAAGTAGTACTTAAATAGTTTTTTAAAATGATGTGCTTGAATCCTTTGAAATTACATTCGTATGTGAACTATTTCAGATTAAGCATAAGTATGAAGAGTGATGATAATATGGGAATTACAACATTTCATTTCTCATGTGCCTAACAGGGCTAAAGTTTCTATTGTTATAATCTACAAATTCTTGTCTTGATTAGATAAATATGTAGACTAATTATATTGTTCATATACAAGGTAGTGTATTAATGTATGAAAATTTATATTCATTTTAATACTTTTTCATACTTTCATATATATTTATATTGTATATTTCGTGATTTATTAAATATTTTTTTTTAAACATATTTAATGCTATTCCCATATTAACATTCAATTTTCTCAAACTTAAATTTCTCAATACTTCTAACTTATTATATTTTTTGACCAGTTTAATTTTATACTTAATACTTTAGAAACATAAAGAGAAAAGGTTACATGAAAGACTAATGATATTACATAAGTTATTACCATCAATTTATTTGATTTATAGCCCGATAAAAAAGACTTTTCTCGCTGAGCCATGTGGTACCAGGGGTAAGGTCCAAGTGCCAAGGGCATGTAATAAGTCACCACACATCTGAGTGATCATTGCCGTTAGTTACCCCTCAAACCATTTGGACTAACATATATTTTTCTATACTAACTGAATCCTCATTGCTCCATTCATTGAATTTTCTCCAATCATCTTTTTTTTAAGAAACGAGCTTCTTTCTATAAGGATATCGAATCCCACTTATTCTGAAAATGAAAGAATTCAAATTCCTTCCAAAAAGCACTAATGTTCTTTTAGACTCCCAAATAAGTGTTCTCTTCGGCGCTCGCATGAACATCACTTATCATAAGTCGAATTAGACCAATATCGATCATTGGTCTTAGTTTAATATATAATCATTCGCTTATTTTTAGTCGCAGATTAGACGCATGAGAGTTTAACACAAAATCTCTCAACCATACACATATTTCGATCATACATATACATATATTTCGATCTAAACATAGCACATCTATTTGAGTGTTCTTTTTAAGCTCAAATATTCAAATATTCAAATCTTATTCATCAAATTAAATTATTAGCAATCAATGACCTCACTTGATTTATATTATAGCCGTATTTCGGTAGCATAGATGCGTACGATCAATATAATTATATCTATAATACTCCCACTTTCTCATAGATCGCGCCTATTATCTAGATTACGTACTAATCATCCTCGTATATATCGATCGATTTGAGTTGAAGAGGTCAATCCAATCTGCTCAGAGAACTGCTTCAATACATTGCGATCAAGACGCATCTCTCTGAAAAAATCTCGCGACAAAAAAAAATTGTACAACAAGAAATCAAAGCCGACTTGGTACGGTAATCAAACTGTCTATCGTATGGTGAGTGTACAGGCGTCTTAAATCGAAAAGTCACGAGTCCAAACCGAACTTGTCACCGATCAACCGCGATTTCATAACAAATGAATACTTATCGAGGCCATGGCCGAAGTAGTCATCGATAAACAAGAACATCTGTCACATTAGATTATATTTATTATTATACTTTTTTTTTATATAATTGTCGTATTAGAATCATGACGTCGTATTACATGTAATCCAATTTAACATCTTCATATCTTCTAATCCAACGATATTCCGTTTCACCACCACGTATTTCACCATCATGTAAACACAGAAGATTTGCCTAGCTCACTAAAAAGTGTTCTGTCGTCGCTCCTTCGTGTTATCATTACGAGTTGGGAATGCCATCTACTTGGCGACTAGATACACATAGATGATGTCATATGACCTAGCATGGGAATAAAGTCCAAGCTTGCTTAATAAAAGTGTCCTCCTTTGAACTCTTACGTGTCAAACTAACCGAGTGATTATGCGTGTCTCTCCGACGCATTTCATTCGAGCGTTCGATCAATGTGAATGCGAAGATACTACGACGAAGTTCGACTCATCACACTTCTCTTCCTTAGCAAATCCTGTATCCATACAATCCTATCGGTTCGGTGCATGAGTTTATATAGAGCACAGCGAGTTCTCTATAATATCTATATTGTAACATCTGCTTAACGATTAATTGCTAATGATAACGCGAGCGTAAGCACAAAGACAGGAAGATAATCCGTGTCTTTTATGGTAATAAAATTATCCGTATTATGAATGATCGTAGTCATTATTTTTGTTATAGTAAATTATTCACATGTCAGTGAATAAATAAATTTGGCGAGAATTTATATTCCAGAATAAATGTTACAGTTACTGATTTTAACGAAATATACATATTTTGTTTATTTTTACTAAATATTTAAAGCTCTTTTATATGATTTTGCCGTATTCGCCTCTAGCTGTACCAGTAAAAATTTCTATCAATAAATCAAATTATCCATTCTCTTCATTTTATCAAGGGTATTGGGGTCTGCTGGGAGTCAGTTAAAATAGCCAGTCGATCAAAAATTCATAGAAAATTCCTATATAAAAATTCATAACATCATGACCCTTAAAAAAGTACGGTTACAATATATTATATATTTTCAATTCTTAAAGTGTTCAATCAGGCATTGGACTATATACATTTAACTTCAACGGGTAACATAGCGTATTTAAGTATTATTTAATAAAAAAATGTGTAACTAAAATCCGTAATATTGCAATCATTTCATTTGAATTAATTTAAAATCATACAAACCTTACTTAATCAATACAACTTACTAGTTAGATAAAAATACGTACCCCTAAAAGTGTGTCTTATCACAATGACCGAAGATGTAGTCATCTTTTTGGACGTTGGCTACTTTTCGAGATTGTACATAATATAATGACAACATAAAGTGTGTTGGTCTGTGCAGAGGGGTCTCAAAGGAGGACCGAATTGCAACGGTCATTCAAATATATGTGATTAGTGATAACTCATTGTCCACTTTTGATCATCAGACTATATATTCATGATCATCATACAATTTACCAAGAAACTTCGTATGTGTTCGAGTGATTTATCGCTTCCACAAGAAAAAAGAAAATTCTTTATAGAAGATAGAGCGATTAGGTATTTCCTTCAATTTTCAGGAAACTAGCATGTTGATCACCCTTTTTAAAGCATTTGAAAGCTGCTATTCTAAGTATTTTGAAAAGAAATGTATGGAAAGATCCTAACTATTAGATCCTAACTATTAGGTTACGTAGAAAACTATATTACCGGCCGATTCATCAGCGAGCCATGAATATTTGTAGAAACCTACCAATGAGCCTTCTCACCTACCTAATTAAGGTATTATATAATCTGTCCTCGAGTGGAAGCAGCTAGATGCAGATCATGATTTCATCACTGCTCCGGAAAACCAAATTAATCAGACGCTTTTGGATTCTCAATCTATGAATTCCATGAATGCCTCAAACCAAGGCATAATTATATATACGTATAATAATATCAACTAAAATAATTAATATTAATTAATTTAAATAATTAATGTCATTAATATTAATAATTAGGAAGGTTTACTTCAATTTAATTCTCTCGATATCAACTCAAGGTGACAAACACATTAATACTGTCTACTTAAATCATTTTATAGGTAACAATATAAACAATTAAAATATAATTGAAGGAAGATACAATCTTTCTTACGATATAAAAAATAAACGTAACAGAAAGTTGTATTCGTAGAGAGAATATATAATTTACTTAACAAAATAAGAACCATTACAATTGGAACTAAAATAGGAACCTTCTCTTCTCCGTTTTCTATCTAAAAAAACAAACTCTTTACAGATCTATGAAAAGAATAATCTTATTCACATGATTCTTATTTCAGATGTTTCCTGTATAATTCTTATTTCTTAATTTTTATTTTTATTTCTTAATTCTTAATTCTTATGTCTTAAAATATAATCTCGTTGTTGCAACATACGTATCTTGAAAGAAAGAAGTACAAATATAGTTGAATCAAACATACCATATACCATGAAGTGTTAATGGAAAAACATTTTATATATTTTGGCTTTTATCATAACTAATGATGCCTCAAAATCGCTAAATCGTGGAATATCGATGTTAAAAGGAATAAATTTATGGAATAACTAATAAGCACCACAAATTCTATTCCTAGTTTCTTTCTTTTATTTTTTTCTTTTCTGATCATCCTTCTATCTTTCTACGATGGTAGATATACGTCGTACTGACTCGAACGAAGATTTAAAGACTAGAGCATGAGAGAAAATATTTCATTGAATACTCCAGGCGATTGTCGAGCGCGAACGAGTGAATATTTCTTGTGATGAGAGAAAAAAGAGAAGAAAAGAACGAGAAACTGAAGGAGAAAGAGATGGAGGATGTAAGACGAGGAAAAAGTGAGAGAGAAAGAAGGAAAAAGGCATATAGAAGCCGATAGCAAGGGAAGAAAGGTCCGAGAGGCGGGATTGGCATGTTCGCTTCCTAAAGCATGTGTGCCCCATAAATAACATGTAAATATTTTCAATAACTGCCGAGGCAGCCCTGGCATGAAAAATGCAAACCGCTTTGCGCCCGTTCTTCGTTGTGCCGCCACTCTATCGGCCTGCAACGCTGAATGCTCACATATACACTCAAAACATACACACCTACATAAATGCACATATATGTACTTGCTTTCTTTCCTTGCTCCGCAAACTGTCTTTTAATATATCTGTATACACGCTGTCCCGCGTTAAATTTATGGACCCGTTTGCCGGCCGATATTTGTTTCACTTAAGCGCTGCGACTTCGGTCCTCCTCTTTCTCCTCCTTCATCTCCTCAACCTCTCCCACTACTTTCACCGTACTCGATTCGCTCGACTTATCTCGCTGTGGGGAAACGTTCGTTTGCGCGAGCGCGAATCTGCATGCACACGCGAGTTCCACTGCACCGGATATGAAAAAGGGCCACTATGTTACCAGAAATAGTCTTATATACCCGTTGAGTCTTACATTTTCCTATCTCGTTCTCCATAAATTTGAAATGGAAGCTGCACGAATATCACGAGTGTTAGTTTTCAAGGAACTAAGACGTTGCAGTGGAAAAAATTTTATGTTAATAATGATAGTGACAAAATATTATATATAATATTATATATATATATATATATATATATATATATATATATATAATTGGCTATATTGGAAAAAGGCGAGGTAAAAATTCACAACGAATAACGGAAAGGGATATACTTACAAACGTGTGTGAGATATATCTGTGCCAATGATTCGTGCTAGGCCTCATTTTCATCGGATGTCATTCGACGATAAAAAAACATTTCCATATATTACGACTAATTATTCTTCCGTATACTGTGCCGGAGTCATTGCTCTCGGGTGAGTTTTTGTCTCGAAAGCAATAATGCACATAGTGATGGAACTGCCTATAAAGACGTAAACAATAAAAAGACGATCTACTTCGCAATACATTACCATATATACACAGCGGAAAGTAGAGGAACAAAAGACATAATTTCCTTTCTTCGATTTAAGGAAGAAAGATATATGCTCCAGCTCGAGCAACCATTACTGTGTTGGTACGATATTTATAAGGAATTCGAGTTATCATCAATATGATTAGTGAAATATCGGTAGATCAGAATGACTTTGGCACAGATCTCTGTAATATTTTCTTTGTCACATCGACATGTCGAATTTAAAACATTGCAACCGACAAATGTATTATTATTGCATCGAATTTGTAGGCGATCATAGATCGTGCTTTGTTTGTTTTCTGTCTTATTTGTCGGCCATACGATTTTGTCGTCGTAATTGACATCTAACGAAAACAAAGCTTTAAACTGATTAGTCGAACGAAAAAATCGAACAACTCAATGTATCTCAAGTATTTAACGATAATTTATTTTCTCTTTCTATACGTTTGCAAAGCTTTACGTTATGAATTTTCATGATCACAATTTTTATCCGATTTCAATAATTAAGATCTCCTTTGAAAGATAAAAATTTTTTAAATGAGATTATTGCTTTCGATTTTCAAAATTCGATTTTCTATTAATTGCCTTAAAATATTATTCTTGGAAAGTAATCATTTTTAGATATGATTTTTGCGAAGAAAGTAACATTTTTTAAAAATCGCGTCTCTGTTTGCTTGTTCCGATAAGCAGGGAGAAAACGATTCCAACTATTTGACATTGTCGCGTCTGGTGAGCTATATAGCTTTTGTTTCTGTCTATTTATAGATAGTTGACTGGAGTGATGGTTAGTGAGTTTAGATAAGTAGTGAGAAATAGATTGATGCTGGGGACTGTATGGCACGAGGCGGAGAAATTGCCTATCTTTAGCCTAAAGAATATGTTATCGTTGCTTTTCAACAACGAAAAAATCATTGAGGATGAAAAAAGAAAATTCGAATAATGTTATAAAATCCGACAGACGAGCCGAACTCGATATTTCGTATATTTCGTATTGTTCGGTGATATTTCGCATTGTTGATAGAGTCATTGTTGACATTACCCATTCTCCACAGTTTGGTTTTATTTACTTGCATTTTTGTCCTTACGAAACAGTTTACTCACAAACGTTGAAGCGTGATTGTTTGTTTTTCTCTTCCAATTAATTCATTTTATTCAAAGATATATATATAATTTTTTTATTGTTTCTAATACCTTGTATTAATTATAGTTTGTTTATTGTCATCATAGATTTTCCGTGATATCGATAACTTATAATAATACTAAAATCTGCATCTGTAATCTAGAAGATAACATTTTCATTTTTTTTGTTACAGAGGCTTCGGATTCATCACGTTTGCAGATCCTGCGAGTGTAGACAAAGTACTGACGCAGGGTAATCACGAGCTAGACGGAAAAAAGGTCAGTTCACGACATCATTATACAATAATTATTTAACACGTATCAACATTTTTGTTGTGAATTTTTGTGAATTCGACGATTTTAATATCCAGATACAAAGAAAAATTTTACTTCTCGCGTGCAAATCAAAATTATCGTTAAAAATTCTCGACACTCAATTATTCTTTACTATTCTATCCTTTCACTTCAAAAATATTGGACAAGCGAAGAAACGTAATTTACAGCTGGAGCGACTGTTAAAAAGTTTCTAAGAATCTATTTCCACATCGACTCGCATCTTCGAACGATTTCTACGATTTACAACGTGTTGAAAGTTGCATCTCATCTTTCAATATAGCTTTGGAATAAAAGTACATATGCATGGCGACTTAATAGAACGGAAATAGAAAGATAATACCTAATCGCAAACACGATGGGGTCGTTAGAAGTAGCACGTTGATTCGTGCGAGTTGCAATACTCGCGTTTCTCGTATCCTATTACGCACTAATTAGAGGATCATTAGCTTGCCACGACTAACGATCACTTAAGGTCGTGCGGCACGGATAAAGATAGAGAAGTATGGAATGGGTTGAGATAAAAGAGGAGTGTATATATGTGTGTACATGTGTCTGCAATGTGCACATGTTGGATCGGGAACGTTCTATAGAAAGAAGACGAACGATGCATCAGCTACCCGTAATCGTTCGTTCGGAACACGGTCGGTATGAAAAAAATTGTTGAATCTCTGTTACCTTCTCGCCACTGTTCTACACGTTTTCTTCTGCACGAACCCAACGTTAAATGTGTGTCGTGAGAGCAATTAATTTTCTACGTTCGACCCAACTCTCTCGTTTCGATATAATTGAAAGAACACGCTGCGAGCTAATTGATCAAACTGATAGATAAATATTGCATACGCCTACGTATTACGTATGGTCTGACCCATTGCATTACGCAGGATTATTACTTTACCAGAGAGGAAAACGGAAGAGAAAAAAGAACTAGAGAGTATAATGATTGTGTGTGTTTGTGTGAAAAAGAGAGAGAGAATTTTTATAAAAGTATATACTACAATTTTGATTATCTTAAAACGATTTAAACTTAAAATTTATTTCTATACAATTATACGAGAGTTCATTAGAAAATGTCTTGAATAAAAAAATTTAATGAATTAAATAGAAAATAAATGCGTTTATATTACAAAATTCTTTTTTACATAAATAAATAAATAGCAAAATTTTATTGGTCATTATTTCGAAAATTCAAAAGAATTAAAAATTCGAATTAATTGCATAAAGATGAATTGTTGTTTTTGGCAAATACGGTTTCTCTTTTTGAATATTCTTAGAGGAAAATCGGAGATATGATTCCGTGAGGATAATATCATAAGGCAGAAACTGAGCTGGCGAGAAACAGAGAGATATAATTGCGAACATTAGCTGTCCACGATAGCATATAAGTATATAAGGAATGTAAGTATCGTCTACGAAAGTACACCACGAATACATATTAACCGGTAGTCCATGGGGCTCATGTTATATCCAAGTCCACATAAATTTTGCGTAATTTGCTCAGCTAATGCAAATTGCTAAAGGAGGGGGAGAGAGAAGAGAAGGAAGGGAGAAAAGAAAGAAAGAGACAAATATACAGACAGACAGATAGATATACTAAAGCTTTCTTGATAGTAGAAGGGAATATATTATAGTGCTTTATAAGGAAATAATGTGCGTTGTATTAAAGTCCTATTATTCTGGTTTCTCTCTCTTCATCTCTCTCTCTCTCTTTCCTTTTCTCTCTCTCTCTCTCTCTTCTCGTCTTTTCTCTTCTGAAAAAAAGGATGAAAAAGAAAAAGAAGGCGAAGGATGAGTAAAAGGAGAATGAAACAGAGGTCGTTTGTTGATAAAAGAAAAGCAGTCAGAAGTGGCCTTACGTTGTTATCGTCGTCTCTTGTCCACTGGTGAGTTTCGTTATATTAATTAGCGGATCACTTGTTTTGCTTGCGGTAATGAACACTCTTATGCGATTCTCGAAAGCTCCGTCGTCTTATGTTGCGCGTGTAAAAAAGAAAATATAACAAAGGATCGAAAGAAGCTACCTGACTCTGCTGAAGTTTCTCGGATAGATCAAAACTATGAAGTAATCTCGTGTTGTTTAAATCTGAGAAAGAGCGAGGAAAGGGAATAGAGCAAGTGCAGTACATTGAAGTTATGTAGCTCTCTTCGCAAAACTCTGTATTACCAAAAGTAAGTTAAGTTCTAATTCGAGGAAACTTTAAAGATTAGATTGTCATCTTAAGATAATAAACAAATGTAAATCGATAAAACGAAAGAGATCAGCCACGCTTAAATGTAACAAACGATGATCATATATTATGTAGGCAACAGGAAAAGCGAGCGTATTTCGGAAAATCAACGGTAGTTCACAGAAGAGCGATTTTGCGAATCGATGTGGTAGCGCTTCTCTCTATTTGGTCGGGACAATGATTTCGCAACGTGCTGCGTAAGCGCCTACGGCGGAACAATGCTGATGGGTGATCAGAATGGCCGTCAGATTGCGCTTAATCGGGCTGAGTCCTGATTAAAAAATGCACGAATCGCAGGGCTTGTAGCCCGCGCATCCTCATTTACGTTCCGTTTAATCTCGGCACTGGTACTGCAAGTGGTTAAATCGGTCGAAACCAAGCATATTCTCTCGCTAAAAGAATCATCTTTTCGATACTAGATTCGCGTTTTTCACCTAGTCAGATAATGTCTACATATCTATGCAAATATTCCTTTATAATTAAATTTTAATTTGAAATTACATTATTCTCACAAAGGATATCTTCGTTGATTTGTTTTATATAGGACTTAAATTGAAGAAAGGAACAAGTATTTCGTTATTCAATGAAACGATCAAATTTTTTCACTAACCCAAGATATTAATTATTTATTTCATCGAAAATCTAAAATGTGATTGAGATTTTTGAAATTATATCGGCTCAAAGCTGGTGGTCAGTTTTTAACTAGATTTTTTTTTTTAAATTATGCATCATCGATGGTGAGAACGCTGAACGGAACGTTATCTGATCGCAGAATGGATCTAACGCCCTGTGGGATTTTGCGCGCACGATAATGGAGGCATCTGAGCCTCATTAACATTTTCGATTTATGAGGAACGAAAACGATGCTTTCGCGAAAACAAATTGCATCTCTAAATTTGAACGGCTCGCTACGTTGCTTATTGTTGATAAAACGGATTTTCTCACGAAATGAAGAAAAAAGAGGAAAGTAAGGAAGAGAGATAGAACTGAAGCGCGTCATATTGCGGTAAATAGACTTGGAAAGGTCGATTCGTGTGGCGAAAGCACGTTGGACGTTTTCCACGTTTCATCATTAAATTGTAATAGTCTCGTGAAATTGACATCTACGAAGGTTGGTAATCGACTTTTGTTAATGCCTAACAATATAGAGTTTTGAGCCAGCAGTCGCATACTCTTTTAGAAATATGCTCAAAAATCGGTTAACGTGATTAAAAGAAAATCTTGGATAAGTATCGAACGGGTCGGGCTATTCCTAAAAACCGAAGTGCATTCTCGAGTTCCATCAGCAATTGCATTTTGTATGCGTTTCGGAACGTGTTGCGGAAATATCTTTCTTGAAAATCATTCGTCTCACTTTCTCTCATTTTCAATCTTTCTTCCGAATTCTCCTATGATCCAATTCCGGTGTCGACTTGTCTATCACACCATCCTTACGTGACATACTTATCCAATAACTGATATGTTCACCGTATTCCTTCTTCGCTTACGAAGATTCTCTCCTAATTTCCGCATTTTTCTTGCTTTTAATTTAATTAATCAATAAGGTGGGATGGGTATATGCTCCAATTCATCTTGTAGTTATATTCTTTCGTTACTCGGGATTGAAATTTATTAATTCAATCTTATAGTTTTCCGGATCATTACTTATCGATATAAAATCTACTCGACAGAGATACATCTATGATTTTCAATAAACTGTAAGTATTAATTAATTCTTAATGAACTTTATTGGTTTTTCTTTATGATTATTGATAATTTAGTATATAAGGTCCAGTGCTACGACTCCGTATATAGGTGTATAAATATAAAATATAAGATATAAACAAATAATAATAAATGTAAATGTAAATGAGCTATCTTTGTTAAACATGAAACAGTTTTGTTCATAATTCATTTTCTCATCACATATATCAAAACAAAGATTTTTATCTCAAGATTTTCTGAACACTTGAAAACAATGAAAAATAAGTAACGTCTTTCATCCGTGGAATAATTTATTTGGAGAGTCCGAAGCCACTAAGTCCTGCGGAAATTGTCTGCACTCCCTTACAGAACTCCGACTACCCTTGGTTTTCTCTTCTTCCTTCTTCTTGTCACCACCCTTTTTCCTTTTCCTCAACCCTCCTAGTTGGCGAATCCGCATACCAGGTCCTCCGAACTCCGCATATTTCTTTCTTTCTTCATTTCTTTCACTCTTTCTTTTCTCTTTCTCTCTCTTTTACTGTTTCTTTCTCTCTCTCTCTCTCTCTCTCTCTCTCTCTCTCTCTGTCTCTATCTCTCTTTTTTTCTCTTTCCTCTTTCCTTCCTTCCCGAGTGAATCAACAATACCAGAAGCGTCCATTGTCGAATGCTTTTAAATTTGAAATACAAACCGTCTGCCTTATCCGTCGCTTTTCCACTTCTTCTTTCACCTTCTCATCCTACTAGCAACAGCAGCAGTAACAACATCACAGCGGCATTCGTATCCCCCCTTCGAAAAGGAGTTTTCATTCGCATTTCCTTTTCTGTATCTTTCCTTCGTCTCTATACTAACACGCGCGTCTTTCTCACACCCTCCTACAGAGCTATAGCTATATTTTTCAATTATCTCTCGACTTTAGGTTGCCGTGCGTGCATCTTGTAAGCGATGTAAGTGAGAAAAATTTGCAGGCTCTGTGGAAAAAAAGAAAAGAAAATTATCTTTGCATGATATTCACCGTAAGCATCCTATCGAAAAGATCCGAGAAACCATTAGAAAAAGAAAAAGCGGAGACAGAGAAAATTATTATAATCTTTCATTACTCTTTTCATTTTTGTTTCTATCTTGTAAAAAACCATAGCGTCGTATTAATATTTCTGACGAATTTATGTTCAGTTCAATTTAAAAGCATTCATTAAAAAAGTTCGTAAGCTCTCGAGGAACAAGGAAACTCTTCGCAGAGTGTGAGAGGAATAGGAGAAGGTAAAAAGGGCGGAGGGAAAAATTGCTCACTTTTAAATCTTGATTTAGCAAAGTTTACCGTTTACGGTTTATGAAGACGTATTCCAACACTCTGCCGAGAAAGTTCCGGTTATCGTGTCCGCGAATTAAGCTGATAGAGTTGTGCTGCAGCATCTGTTCAGCGCGGTTTAACTCATTTGCTTCTTAAATCGCGTAATACTTAAAGCACGAACAACACGAAAGTTAGCACGTATCGGTAGTTCCTTCGATTAAAAGTATTTCACTAAACTAAAAAAAACGAAATACGAATTTGTTTTAAGTTCATTCTTATCAATTCTCACCAAATAAAAAGCGAATGGTTTATTCGAAATCGAGTAATAAGTATAACGAATTGAATCGCTGTAAATATACGACACGTGCGAAGAAACTCGATAGTATATATTGTGTAAGGGTGTGATCTTTTATCAGGAAGCATCGTTTCGATCAAACATTAGTCATACGTAAAGCGAACGTCGCTCAATAAACTTAAGAATGATTTTCGAAGGTTTCTCGTCACTCACACATAGACGGTAAGAGCTCGAACCCTCCCTCGTTGCCTTTAATGCCTCGCCCTTTGATTTCCGGCTTCGAGGAAACACGATACCGTTAATGGCTCGTAACATCCGCGCCAAGTTTTCCGCGTAACCTCTTTTCCTGTGAAGGAATAAACCGTCCCTGTTGGTTTAGCTATCCGTGAGGAGAGTAAAGGAACAGCAGAGAAAATAAGAGAGAGAAAGAGAAGAAGGGAAAATAAGAGAGGGTAGGAAAACGGGAAGAGGGAAAGAGAGAGGAGACAAAGACAGATAATATGCAGATCAGTAATATTCTTTCTTTTTTTTTTATTTTTAGTTTCTATTCATAAATTATAAAGGGAGATTACGTTCTACAAGTTCGCCATTTCTCAGACTTCTCACGTGATATGACATTGCAAAGAAGTATATCAGAAAAAGATTTAATGCAATATAATCTGTTTTCGAACGTGCTTTTTGGAGAGAGGGACAAATACCAATTCTCTCTCTCTCTCTCTCTCCCTTTCTAGTACTTCGATGAAGTGGATAAAAAGTATATAGCGTCAGGTGGAGTGAAAAATATGACGAGACAGATAATATCTCCAGATCAAAATTGAAAATCCCAGAATTGTATCCACGAGAGAGACAGATATTCCAATAGTGGATTTTAGAAATGCCAGGTGTAACGTCGCGGTGTGTAGGTGCTTGGATATGTGTTTATATATGTATGCGTAATATGGCAACTGCCGCTTCCGGTTTAGAAATAAACGATTTGCATTTGCGTTTGCGCAATTCTGCAAATAACGTTCACTCTCAGCAACAGTACATGTATTGCTAGTAAGTTTGTCCGTATAAATCAGTCGTATCCAACGTATAAAATGACATGAAAATGAAGTGTCGGGAAATCCTAACACGCGAATCAGCTGATTTATGCAGTGTGAATTAAATTTTAAAGCGACCCGCGGTAGATATTTAATCGCCGCTGGTAACACGACGTAGAAATCTCTACTCTTGTTCTCTCTCTCTCTCTCTCTCTCTCTCTCTCTCTCTCTCTCTCTCTCTCTCTCTCTCTGGTCCTACGTGAACGAGGAAACGTCAAATATAGGTAAATAATTATTTATTCCTTCAACGTCACAAATTCATCACAGTTATCTTATTATATTCTGCGCTGCTCTTTTGTTACATTTTTGTTTCATTGTTTATTCTATCATTTCTCGTTTCTACGTGAAATTTAAAAAGATTTTGCTTAAAATATAGATGAACAACTTTATTTCTGCCACAAACCGCGCAGTCTCTACTGTTAATCAATTCGTTCTCCTACTAGCTATCACTCCACGCTTAAAAAAAAAAGCCGTGCAACTCACGAGGAGATCTTCTCAAATTTTACTCGGTGTAGGATATGGATAGGTTGAATGTAAGTATTATATGACTGATTGCAAGAAAAAATGCTGCATATTACATGTTTTCACTTTGGAAGTATTTGCAATTAAAAGTTTTGAATACCAATTATTTTTATTGGCAATGTTTTCTTGTTTTCTTTTTAATATATAAATTCAAATAACGATGTGCAACTGATTATCCATAAAACAAAAAAAAGAAAAAAATAGAAAATGGAAACGAAAACTGTGCAGCTTACGTAATATAGCGGTATTAAATAGAAGGATTCGTTTTTTACCACTTTACCAGAACAGCCAAGCAGGGGCATGAACCGCCAGTTGCCTACCTATGGCTTAGAAAATTCCACGAACTAATTGACCGTACGATCGAAACGCGTATAGTACGCACATTGCGCGCCAGTCCCCATCGCGAGTGTGAAATACCGCGAACATGTTATGTGCAGCAGGTACCATCTGTAGCGGTTTGTGAAATATAAATAATTAGTATGATGTATAAGCAGACTGCGGCCAGTTGTTATGAAAGCGATATATCGATCTAGGGCTGTGCCTTTATTTCTACGAGAGCCTAGATTATATATGCCAAATTAACTTTCCCAAGTGTGATTTATATTCTCTAATTTAGTAAAAAATAAATGCCGAAATGGATGAAGTTAAAGAAAATTTTTTTTCTCCAAATTTCTTCCTTCCGTGGCTCGATACAATTTTCTAATCGCTTTCTTTCTAAAAAGAAAGAAGCGTCTTTATTTCATATTAGCGTGGGAAGTGTACAAGCCGTCAATGATGATCCAATTTTTGAGTCTCACAAAGAAAACAGAGAGAAAGAAACGATATCAAGTTTCGCTTCTAAGAAACGACCCCTAAAAGGGTCGTCGTTATTCTTTTTTTCAACGTAACTTGAGCATTCTTTGACTAGTCAATGTAAAAGATAATTTTTGATTCTCACGACATTCGCTCAAATACTCGATCACGTTACTTCGCAACATTTATTTTGAAATAAAATTAATGCATCGCTATCTTGTTATTGTTAAAGAATACCGATCTAAAATAAGGAATAAGGAAATATTCATTTTTTTGTTCATACTAAATCAATTCTATCTGAGCTTTACAAGGAAAAAATGTATCCATTTATAACATATTTTTATTTTTATTCATGGTAAGGTCATTACAGGAATGCTGATTTTCATATATTACTCGAGATGCAATCAAAGATCACGTAAGTTGAAGCACAGAAACGTTATCGATGATTAAAAACGAAGGTAGATTTCTAGGTTGACAAATTAAGGAATTGCCAAGACTATTTCTCGAGCTATTGCTTGGGCCACAAGAAAAACAGGGAATGAAAAGGAAAGAAAACAGTAAAAAAAAAAACGAGAGAAGATAATATGTGAAACCGAATACGAGTAAATTCTCTAAAAAAATATATATCTATATATGTATATATACATATATACAGTCTTATTTACGTATATATAATACTGTTCTCCTTTTCGTTCTGATATTTTGTCGGAATATTAAAAAAAGAAAAAGTCGATAAAACGAACACGTCGAAGCAGAAACGAGAAGGCTCGCAGTGCTGTCCAGTTTCCGGGACAGAAAAGAGAAAGAGAGAGAAATGCGTATATACGTTGCATATTAGCCCTAGCATCCCTTTTTCTGGATCTCCCTCTCTATTTTCCTCTTTGGCTCTCTTCAACTCGCTTCATAGAGCCACATGCTCGGACGATCCATTTCCAGATTAAACATGCGTAAAACTCCACTCTCGTGCGGAGGACTGCGCACACAAGAAGTGTCTTCTCTCTCTCTCTCTCTCTCTCTCTCTCTCTCTCTCTCTCTCTGTTTCCCTCCCCCTCCCTCTCTTTCTCTTTCTTTCTCTCTCTCTCTCTCGCTCGCTCGCTCGCTCGATCCCTCGACTCGACTGTTTCAACCTCTTTCTCCTCTTTTTCTTTTCTGTTGCCACCTCCGTCTTGTTCGCTTTTTTGTGCCTTTCTATTTTCTTCTCAACGCATATAGTCATTCCTATTCCGTTTTGCGTATGAACGTAGACAATGACAGACGACATTCGAAAAGGAAGCTACATGTGAAAATATTCTATAGGGTTAAAAGACTCGTCAGGACAAATCCGTTGGTTCGTAAAACAACTGCCAAGTTTCTCCTGTAGACGGCTGGTTGACAAAAGTATGTACCTACATAGATTTTCAGCTAGCAAGAATACAAAGAAGTTTCCAGGTCTCGTATAGAAAATTCCCTTATTCGATGTCATCGTATATATGTACATATATACGAATATTACTTTCGATATCTTATGATAAATTAAAAAATGTTCACCTACATGCTCATGTGTATACTAAATCGACGTAATATTATACGATTTTATACATAAAATTATTGATTTTTACAGATTTTGATTTGAAGATATCATAACCTTTTTAAGAAAATATTCGAGAGTCAGACTCGTTAATTTAAACTAGAAATTTCTTATAAAAGTAATAGTAGCTTTTTCAACAATGAGACGTAGATGTTAAAAACGTCCTTCTAAGGCCAAGGTCGAGAGTAATATTGATTGTAAAGCTTAATGAGACACCCTTGGTGTGTGCTTTCGTATGTGTAAATGGAGCACGTCTCGTCCAAACGAGAGTGTATACATATGTATATTTACATATATACGAAAGTAGACCGCTCGTATGAATGTGAGTGCGATGAGAGTGGGGATAGCGTGACGACACGAGGGAGAGACGTGCGCGAGGTATAAGAAGCTCATCAGTAATAGTGCGATGTAAGAGTGAAAGAGAGGAAATAGACATAGAAGCTCTTTAAAGGGCCCGAGAGGTTGAGAGCAAAGTTTCTTTTCGGTGTGTATATTAGTGGATGAGAAAATGGGGTAATTTTTTAGTAGGGTTTTATTGAAAAGTATAGTACAATATAGAGATATGAAAAGAAATGCATATATTAACACATTTTAATTGTGAACGCGATTATTTGCAGTTTTCTGAATGTGTAATTTGCTTAAAAAATCAACTTTATTTGGACTCCGTCTCTCTCTCTCTCTCTCCCTCTCTTTCTCCTTTCTTTCTTATTATCGCAGAATGGACAACTCATCTCTTTAGTAACGAAGAAACAGCAGAGAAAGATAGAAGAGAAAGTAGAGAGAAAATACAGAGACAAACGAGGGATGTTTAGGAAAGAGGAAGAAAAACTGAATAACGCGGGGCTAACAGCTTCTCGAGCAATGTATACCAATTTGAATAATGGTTCGTTCGAGGTCGACCGAAGGATCTCGAACGAAGCAACGAAACTCGGAATCTTTTCGAAAGAATGATGAAACTTATGTTCTTTTGAAGTGAGTAACTTTTTGACTTTTCGCGCGAATGAAATAACAGTTTTGCTCGGTAAGGGTGAGTTTCCTTTTGAATAAGTAAAAATACTTGATTGAGATTCGTGTTTTAACGGTTCGATGATATGGAGCAAAGGAATATCTAAAGAAACGAATTGAACAATTGATCAATTTCGCAAGATGTTTCATTAATAAGATATCGATTTTAATTGTACAGCAATATTAATGATATAATAGCTCGAGAAGTTGATCGTTCAAGCGTTAAATCAAAGTATGTAATCGTCGTTGAGTTGACTTTTACCTTGAAAATTCGAAACATCTTTATTAGAATTCTTATCAGGCGAAGTACAATAATTGAGGATAGAATCCAACGGCATGTGTTCTCCTTCCCACAGAGCAGAAATTGGTTACGGACTTTGGAATCAGCCGGGACACTGTGGCTACTACGCTGGGAACCTAAAAGGGTGTTGTCGATTATCGAAGTTGAAGCTTTCCAGTTAATTGCGTAGTTCGTCGGCTTTGCCCATAAATGTCCGAATTATTGGAAACACTCGATCGATGAGTGTTAAATACGCGGACCGCTTCAAAGCCATTTTGTGGCGCCTTTCTCGACATCGAGGACTTCCCAATGGATTTCCACGCTGCGAAGGGCTATCTACAAGTTAGCAACTTCCAAGTGGAATCCCTCTATTTCTACGAGTAGAATTGTGACTTTCGAAATCGGAGAAATAAGCGACAAATAGTTGTTCTTGCGATTACAGATGCATTGGTGATTTTGCGTGTATCCAAAAACATCGACAGAGTAAAATTAAAACGGAGATGAAAAGGAGAAAGAAACTTTGTTGTTCCAGCCGTTTAAATAATTCATAAGCAATATCGCACCATGGTCACGGTCACGTCTTGGCTTCCTTTCTGATTGGCTTGAATTTACGATCCATTGTCGCCTGATTGGCCACGCTTGTGCGACGGATGGTGGCTTCGTAAAGAAAAGCACTTTATCGTCTGAAAGCATTGACGTGCCAAACGGAATACCATGGTACGTGGATGCAAGAGAGAGAAAGAGAGAGAGCATAAAACGCTTTCGGTAATTTCTCAGGGACTCCCTAGCGTCCCTTTTCTTCTTTTCTTTCCCTTTATTCATTTCTCGATTTGGTACTATCTTACTCTTCATCCATTCTGATCCCGTGCAAAAGAAATTTTGAGAAATATTTCTCAACCGTTGAAAATAGAGAGATCGCTTATTTATATTTCTCTTCACCTTTTCAATCGTTTTTCATTTTTTCTCTTTTGTACATACGTAGAGACATACGTTACTATTTTCAAATCAGAATTGATATGTATGTGCAGTTGATGCCAAAAAAATGATTGTCTCAACGACAATATTTCTTAAGACGATATCTTCTAGCAAGTGAACTTTCGATTCAAAGAAATATCGGAGGGCCACTGGCTTAAGTAATTCAATGTTTATTGATTGACGAGACGATATTCGCCGGTTTCCGCCGGTTAATAATAGCACGGAAATATCTCTTCCTATAGATATATCTTCTTGTTAGGGGTTGTATACATGATCGGCAACATCGTATTCCTTTGGATTTTGGTTTCTATACCGGACGGCACAAGTTAGCGTTGTTCCAACTAGCAAAGCTCACAAATATGAAATACTTTATTGCGTAAAATACATATTTATATTGTGTTCATCTACAATTATAAAGTACTTGCTTTTTATTACCATAACTTCATTTATAACATAAAACCCGAACAATTAGTTAATGCTTCATAGCATTTGCAGAAATTGCACAGTTAATTGAAACAGTTAAAAACTTCTTGTAAATAAAACTACAAGTACGTCAATCGTCGAGGGAAGAGGTGGATAAGCACATAGCTTCGTACTTGGATTTATATACTCAATTAAGTAGCTGCATAAAAAAGTGTATATATGTAATCGACAACGATATCAGATCCTTCAGTAAATGGTTACAGTATCATGAATACACGGTTTTAACCGAAGCGAAAGTATTACCAGTCGAAATGTGTACGCGCCTAATAATCAATCGATAAGCTCGGTCTAGCGTAATTCGACCGTTTAGTTGACCACATAGCATTTGACAAACCGGCGAAAATATGTCAAAAAGACATAGAAAAATTAGTCATTGTTCAACGGCATTTCGGTCACGCAAGAACGAATAGTAGTCTTAAATTTCTGATATGACAAATTGACACTTATCTCCGTTTATATCGATCGTATTAATAAACATACCATCGAATTTGGTCGTAGAAAATGTTCAGAATTATGCTATTATTATAATCGTTATTCTACCTATCACGAAAAACTGAAATGAATTGCATTACGAAAGAAAAATGAAAATGCTTCGATAAATGATATCGGATTAGAATTAGAAATACTTATTTGAATATATGTGAAAATATTAAAACGTTAGAAATGAAGATATATCAAGTTTGACATCATCGTTATCAGTCAAAACGAATGAACACGTTTATCTAGATCTATCCTCCTGCCTACTAAACTCATCCTTCACTCCTGAAGAGCAAAAATCCTCCGAGATATCGGTAAATTTAAAAGTTATATTGAAATTCTCAGTTGTAAGGGAAATATCAACATTCATGTTGGAAATCGTGATAAAATCAATTTCATAGGACTTGATGTTTCGCGAAACAACCGAGTGCAGCCAATGTTAAACTACACTACGAAAAACAAATAATCTCGGGATTCGTTGGCGAGATTTATGCGATCATGTAAAAAAATTGCATGAAAGATTCTCAAAAACGTTGCTCGCGAATGAGTTAGGTAGATGCGTAGGTTTCGAAGCAAAATTTTATCTCTCGAACAATGTAAAACCGATTCAATTACTTTGTAGATATATTCTATATGCAATGGAAACATTTCTAAAAGAAAAGCAGAAACATCTTCAATCGTTAGATATTATTGACACTCATTATAATCGTAAAAAATCGTGACAGAATTAGCATTTGTGCTGATTTTTGAAATAATAAATCCGGCGCTAAGAAATGATAATTATCCTTTAACAAATATCGAAAGAACATTTACAAAATTCAACGGAAATCATTATTTCAACCAATAGTATCTGAATGATACGTATGTAGATAACAAAGGAACAATGAAACCTAACTACCTTCGTTACAACAAAAGTATTGTTTCGATGTAAGAGATTACTATTTGATATAAAAACAACCCTAGCAATTTTCCAGAGATGCATAGACCTGAGCCGTTAATTGAACTTGATGGTGTTTATTTATCTGAATGGTCTTTTCATGGGTTCAATCTTCAAAGAACACGATGTTCGGTTGGGAAAATTGTTGCAGTGTCTCGCAGATTGTGATTTTCATTTGAACATGGATAAATATAAATTTAGTTGACTGAAATGCCACCTCCAAATAACAAAAGCGCATTGCGACGTTTTTTAGGAATGATCAATCGTTAGAGCAAATTTGTACATCATTTATAAACGAAGCAGTCTCTCAAAGAACTCACACGTAAGGATGCACAATGGAGATAGGAGAAGATACATCTTTTGTCGCCTAAAAAACACTAATGTTAAACCAGTTAGTTTTGGAACATTTTGATCCATCAAAAACTTTGGTAGTAACGGCTGATGCATCATTTATGGATATCGGTGGAATCCTACTGCAACATGCCGACAACGGTCGAATATACGCAGTATATCACATATCGGCGCAAAGCCGCAACGATACTCAGAGAAATTATTCGCAACTCGAAAAAGAGGCTTTTGCATTAATATCAACAGTTGAGTGTTTTCATAAATTTCTTTGAGGTCATTTATCCTATAGACAGACCATAAATCGTTCATGGCGTTATTTCGTACAGACAAAACGAAAATAGAAACGATCATAACATATTTAAAGCTCTGGGCAATTCGATTATTATTTGGATATGATTTTAGAGTTGAATACGTGAGAATATATGATTTTTGATAAGCAGATGCTTTATTGCGGGTTATTGATGAATTCCAATACGAATATAAAGGAATTCCGAATATCTTTTGTCTAAGCTATAGCTTTTTATCAATTACATGATTCCATCCTTCAAAAATTAGAATTCCAATTATGTCAACAATTTAAAACGACAATCATTGACGATGAAGAAATAGAAAAAGTCATACAAAGTTTACGATCTGATTAGAAATAGATAGCCTCCGATAGCAAAAAGAATTATTACAAACTGCAAGATAAATTGGGTATCACGAATGACGCCTTAATCGCCTAAATCGGAGAGTCATATCTCAACAAATGCACCAGAATTTTATATTATAGACATCTAGGAATACAAAAGATGAAACAACTAGCAAGGAAATATAATAAATAGGCATTTATTGGCCTAAGATGTCTCAGAACATTGGGGATGTAATTCTTGTGAATTATCGCAAGAATTGTCCCCAAAGGTACTATTTAATCTGTAGTCACAAGTAACCAAATATTTCGAAAGAGTTCGCATTACGCAGGGTCAACTGACACCAAGTATTTGTTCATTTTATACACAGCAAATATCGAACGTGGTTATAACAAGAATTATTTGTTCAAATTGCATAACTGAAATTTGAAAAGTATTTGATCGCTATTTAAATTTTTCGGTTATCCGAAAATACTCGTTAATAACCATAACACACAGAAGCTTTCTCACTATTGTACAATGAAATAGGAGTAACTTATTTAACATCAGTAATTACACACCTACAGTCGAATAGTCAAGCTGAACATATAATAGATACAATTAAATGGACAATAATAAAGTCTTTCAAATTGGAAAAATCAAATTCACGAATTTTTCTGTAATTACCGATATAAAGTATGTTCAGCTACTCCAAATGAAAGATTATCGACTGAACTGTTTTTCGTGCAATTTATGAGAACCTCATTCTCGTCCTCGGATCCAAAAATAAAATCCAGAGTCATAAAGAGAGACGTCTAACTAAAAAAAAAAAAAAACAATTTAATAATGCCACCAGACTCCACGACTTTGAAATCGGAGAAAATGTTATTGTTCTACAGCAATGATATCGTCCAGAATCGACATATATTTTGAGGAAAATATCAAATTGTCGATATTAAATTTGTCTTTCTAATGATCGAATTGTCGAGCGACATGTTAACCACATTTGGAGAGGTGAATATGGAACACAGAATGGAATAATAGAAAATCACCAGAAAGCCTAGAAGTTTATGATTTGACAAATCCATCACATCAACTTTTACCATAAGAAAAATAAGCAATTGGAAATTCGATATTAGAAAAATATATAAACCATCAGAACGAATTGACATCGTTTTGTATCAGATCCTTTAATGTTAGATCTGTAAGCAAAATCAGACTTGGAATAGTAAATAAGAACTTTGTTTCATAAAAAAGATGTTATTAAAAGTACTTGAAACTATACTTGTTATTAAGAGTTCAGTGATACATACATCATAACGACGGTGTTCAGATGACTAAATCGTTTTATCAATAAATGCAGCATTGATACTAACCATCGATGTTCAATTATTTAAACAATTAAAAGAAAAGTAAATATAAGAATGTTGTAAGAGCAGAATGGACATACTATCAAAAAACTGAAATATGTGAGAAATCTGTGAGAAATGCGGTGGCATAGGATCGTTGTATAATGTCAGACAGTTACTGACAACCATGTCGTCAGCAACCACTGGGTTCAAGAGAGTATATGAGCTCGTATGCACTTCATCGCGCCGACCACGAAAAAACGAACGAGACACGGGCGATTCGCTGATCGCGGCAACCAATGAAGTACACTGAATCAAATGCCAAGTTCACATGACAAGTGTAGAGGTTTTATCCGATCTCTATCTTGGCTGCGTGAATAGGATCCCGAGCAACGTATAACTGAGTCCGAGTTGTCTGTTCAATTTCCCGTCGCAGGATATTTTCCCGGGCACATTTGAAACACGATGCAATCTACAAAAGCAATATATTTATTTTCCAACAATTTTTACGAAAGATTAATAAAAAGTATAACAAAATAAGTTTTGTGATTTCTAAAAGCATTTAAGGCTATTCATCATCTCTAATTTTATAATAATTTATTTCAATAAGATCATAGTTGAGATTTGATTATAGCCATGTCTTTGTCATATGTCAAAATATAGCTTCTTTCACAAATATCATTTTACGGGTTCGATCAGGATAATAATGAAATTTTATGTATGCATATATAAGTAATCGAATAACATATTTTGGAATAATAGCGAAGTACGTATGAACATCAAGTCAAAAATAACAGATAATATAAAAAGACAATTGTGTTTAAAATAGTCTAAAACAAATAATTAGAGAAATAGAGAGAACTAGAGAAATATATTCGTTAGTTCAAAAGGAAACAATATACTAAAAGCTAAAGCTGCAATAATATATACACATAATGTACAAACATAATATTATTCTGGAAGATAATTGTAACTGATTGATTATAATCAATAATATACAATATGTCTAACTGATTCATCATAGGAATAATTGTTTACAAATCTATGGGTTATTTATTTCTTCCTAATAATTTGATAAGTAAAAATTAAATGCAACTAGCGTCATTTTTTCGATATAGGATAGCGTAACGATACAAGCATACGTGTATGAAATCGACCCTAATTTGGTCGCAATTTTTGTCTGACTTTGATAATCAATGGCTCATTCGAAAGATAAAGGTTTTTTACACGACACCATTATTTCAAATTTTTAAAACAAGCTTTCATTTGCGTAAAAATATTTTTTACATATAATATTTGCAAAAAAAAATATTTTTCAAAAATTTGAAAAGATAATCTCGTATAAAAAAAATATATATTCTGTTTTGTAAATAGCTTAATTGTCCCGTTGTTTATTTTAGTATCTTTCGAATGATGTTCACCTGTCCAATCTTAAATTTTCTAGCACAGCGATAAGCAACTCTTAAAGTCCAAATGTAGTAATGAGCTTCACATTCAAATTTTGTCTATTCGATGGTCCTTAAGACACCGACAACGAATTACCTAGTTTTTGGTCTTTCGTCAACCAAATCGCCGGCGACTAGTCGAGGACGTGTACGGGCCATAAGACGCAAGAAATCCGATCCTTTACAATAGGAGTGGGCAACCGACGGTCTATGAACCGCATGCGGCTTTTGCTTTTACCTGTCTGTCCTAGTAAAGTGGGAGAAAACGATCCCCACTATTTGGTACTGCCGTGCTTAGTGAACTACACGGCTTATATTTCTGTTTATTTATGGATAATCGGTTGAAGTAGTGGATAGTAAACTTAAGTAGTAAAAGAACGGATTGATTGATGATGTGGACTGTTTGACTCGCAGCGGAGAAGAAATTGTCCATTCCTGATGAAAGTCATACAAATTGGACGAGTAAAACGAATATATGGGACAGAGTTTGCTGAAAATATATAAATACTGTTTATTTATTCCTTCTCATCATATTGTAATCTTAGATCAGAATTCATCAGATAATAAAGTATAGATCTCTTCCTTTAATTCATTTATTTTCACAGATCACACAGTCAATCTTTCTGTCATTCGCTAAATAATACAACACAGATTACTCTAAGGACATTGAAGTCTCTAACGACATTATCTACTTTGATCGCATTAATGACAAACAACTCTGCTTCTCTCACAAATCAACTTAAAAACTAATGCATTTCGAGTTTTAGAAAAACATATAATCTATTGCTCAATACACACACATGCGAAATTTTCATATCCTACAATAATGTAGAATAAAAAAAAAGAAAAGGAAAAGAATAATTTTTAAAACAAGTGATGCTATATTTAAAATGTTATATTTAATAAAATAAACGATTGTACAAGTAAGGAAATGATAAGATACCATTACAGATCACAATCACACTGTGCACTTCTTTCAGTGTCTCTTTAGTCATTACCCTCAGATGCTTTTCTTATGAATTTTTGTATTTATTACTTTTTTTTTTATTTTAATCATTGTCATTACACACAGACATAACAAAACCACATTAGCCCTGCGGTTTCACTATTGTTTATTTCAACGATATGTGCTCTACAACCAACGATATTATAATCTTTCGTCTTCTAACTGAATTAAACACTGAAAATAAACAAAGCGATATGCATTACAGAACATAAAAAATGTCACGTGGCTTTCAATGTTGTTTTGCAATAATTACTTAATAATTTATAATAAATAACTTATTATTATAATTTTTATAATGAATTTTATATAAATTGACTTCACTTAATCTATATATATATATATATGTGCATATTATTTATACAAATACTTATATACTCAATGATTCGTTAAAAAAAATTTATTATAAAAAATTTCTTACAAATAATTTTGATACCAATTTTTTATTTGTAAACTACAGGTCTATGTACTTTTTTAGAAAGAAAGTTTAATTATGTATTGGGAATGTTCAGATATATCAGAGGTATATTATTACCATGTATGCAATAACTCATGATAAGTAAGCCACATTTTAAATATATTCTCTGTCATATAATTATACTTTTTTTTTTTATAAAATAGGATAAATAAAGGGATCGTTATCTACTGATCAGACACGTGCTTTAAGCAGATTTAAAGTCTATTTATATGCAATCGTGTCATAGTCGTTTCGTGTCTGAATATTATCTGAGCATACGATGACAATGACGGACATGTCACGGATGATGTATAAATTGTTACTTACATATAAAACTATGGTAACCAATTCGGGTCCGATGCACGGACGAAACATGAATCGGTCATGACGGTTGTATATAAATAGACCTTTAATAGTCTCAATTCTGCAATGTTTCTCGTTCGATAGCAGTATTGAGAGCTTGCGGAGGGAAATTATGCCCGATACGCAGACACACGAGTTGCAATTTCACTTCGGTCTGGTGGACTTTGTTGTCCATGACACTTTGACGCAATTCGGGTCAGAGAACGGTGTCCAGAGGGCGTCTGTGCTGGGCAGTTATGAGTTGCTTAATTGTTTTGTCACTGTTCGTCCGTTCTCATCGTCTCGTTGGTTCGTCCTCGTCATCCTTACTGTTTCTGCCGCTATTATTACGTCGGCAGTAGTTCCGTTCGCAGTACTTCCAGGAATATCTCGAAATCGTTTCCACAATAGTGCGAGGTTTATGCCTTGACGGGTTATCCTAAGGATTCTAAAGCCACACAAAATCGATACTTATTCTCCTATTGTTTGCTCGCAAGAGGCTCGATTGAAGCTTCTACAAAGCTTTGGATTCCTCCGGATTGTTCTTTCCTTCTGTATCTTTCTGTCTTTTGCTGTCATTTGCTTCTTACGTTAGTATATATGTCTTGCAATTGTGTTGAGGAAACAGTTAGGATGATCTATGAAAATCAGTTACTAGAGTTCGATTGAATGTATAATCCATATTC
This sequence comes from Vespula pensylvanica, assembly GCF_014466175.1. Classification (NCBI taxonomy): domain Eukaryota; kingdom Metazoa; phylum Arthropoda; class Insecta; order Hymenoptera; family Vespidae; genus Vespula; species Vespula pensylvanica. Next base: position 9,762,827 of record NC_057685.1, on the reverse strand, counting down.
GGAATATGATTCAGTTAATCGTTCGAAAATACTTTGATTTAAGAAACTTATTTCAGTACTCTCATCTAAAAATACACCGTTTTGTTAATCTTTCATTTATTAATTCAATAAGGGAGGTTTTGTCGATTGTTCATTAACTGTTACGTATAGAGTTTCATCACATTCGCCATTATTTCTCTATTTTAGCACGAGTTCTTATAACGAGAAAAACAGAAGAAAAAAATAAAGAAATTTTTAAATAGGAGGAACGCTTTTATAACAAAAAAAAATCGTAATAATAATTAGTAATTTGAAGTGGCCGTTTAAATGGTCGATTTGAATTTTGTGTCGGGCAGCCGATGAAGGTGTTGGTAAAGTCTGGATGAAGTGAAGGATAGGGATATCAAGAGTTTCATTAAGTCGTGGAAGAGGATAATAGCCAAAGTTAGACGGAGTACACAATAGTAGAATCTGAAATTCGAGTGTTACGAACGGGCAGGTCGATTCACAAAAGTAACAAGTTTAACTTACAGTTTATTAGATAATTGAATATAACTTGTGGTATTTTTGGTGTATGTATTTCGATGTATTGTACTTTTAAGTGATTTGATTGGAGATTGAAATATATTGGTCGATGGAAAGAGGGGATAGGAAATGATCGCGGAAGGGAAAGGTGGAAAGGGAAAGGGCGTGGCTATCGAAAAGTAGGGGTAGGCCCATTGGTCTACTCAAAATACAACAATTGTAATGATAATAAAGATAATAATAATAATAACAACGACGACGACGACGATGATGATGATGTTGATGATGATATCAAGAAAATATTATCCAAATATATGTAACAAATGGAACACAAACTCTTAATAATGTAAAATAATTTATAAGGGACATAGATAGGAAATTTGGTACGGACATGTCATATGTTCACAATAAAACAAAGAAAACTGAAAACAACAAGAAAGAAGAACCAGGGGAAACATATAAATACTTTCAAGAATTTAATCAAAACACAAGCATACATAAATTAAACAATTTATTAAAAAATACAAAAATAAACTGATGTATAAAGACTATTGTTATGACGAATGTATTGATAGGTAATCGATATATACGCCATACTAATACTATTACAATTATATTTAAAATAATAAATTGATTGAAAATAATTCAATAAATTAAACAAAACTTACAGACTACCGTAAAATACACCCAAACTCGTGTATTGAAAGAACCACGATAAGCAGAAAGAAAGGAGAGAGAGATATATTAGACATTCAAGCACTATACAAAATATAAATAGAAATCCTAAGGAACTATTTCCGAAATAAGACCACAGCACTTTACTAAGCTGTCGTCAAAGCAAACGTACGATACACACCACTCAACTTTAGATAAGAAAGTACACCAGAAGACATATACGTACTCATAATAGAACAAAAGAAAGAGAAATGGTCAAAGAAAATTCTACATAGCAACCATTACAAGATTATGCAAAATCCGAAAATAGACAAACAACTTTCATATAAATGGCATCTCGTATGAAAACTTTTCCGAGAATCAAAAGGCTTTGTCCTAGCAATACAAACCAACATAATAGCTATCAAAAACTATAAAAAAAACATGATAAAATAAACCATGGACACAGATACATGTATAAAATAGAGAAACAATAATATATAATAGGGCAATGCATACTACTAATCGAAACAAAATATCTAGATAAACACAACACAGCAGCAAACATCATGGACCAAAAATTAACACTGGAACACAAATTCATATAATCATATTCACCACATTACAAATATACATCCAAAAGCATACTAGAAACTGATGAGTACAAACTAGACTGGGAAAAAATATTATATACAAACAAAAGAATCATAAGCAACGATTTGACATCGTTCTCCTCAACAAAACACAAAAGGAAGACAATTTAATTGACATAGTTGTACCGAATGACATGAACTTTACACAGAAAAAATTACAAAATGAAAATTGACGAGTTCTAGAAGAAAAATCATGTAACAATAGTATTAATTGCCATATCCGTCACAAGCATAACGATAAAGAACTTCATCCAAATATATTAAATATACACATATGTACAAACATCCAAGAGACAATTTTATTGAAAACCACTACAATAATCGGGAAAATTTTATGGTAATAAGGAATGAACATATGACTTAGTGAAAGATCCATCAATAGCTCCCAGACCCACAATATGAAGAAGAACGAATATAATAATGACAATAATAACTTATATATAATGTCTCAGAAAGTCTCTTTGTATTGAATTCGTTCCTAGAAATGTCTCAGAGAACATTATGCATGCGAGAAAACATAAAATAATCGTAATAATAACAATATATGGGGAAGATTAAACATAAAACTACATTTCATCTTGCTGTAAAAAAGATAACTTTAATCTACAAATAACTCTGCTTTTCTCTCTAATTGTCTAACACCGTTTGAAATCTTGTAAACTTCCTGGCTTAATTTAACTATTAAATTATTAATATCGGACAGTAAATTGGAAACTAGTAGACATAATAATCGAGAATATAAAAAACGATAAGGCGAAGGATTTGCGATTCTTTATACATGTATTTCCAGAAAATCCTATAATAAGGATTAAATTAAATGCAATGGTGCATCATTTATGTGAGGTTCCGTATATAAATTTTGTCCGCACGACGGTTAATTAAAATTCGCGTTCATAGCGTTCCACGAAAAATTTCTTTCAAATACAATTTTTAGATTAAATTATATCCAACAATGGAGCATCAGAAGAACCAATCGCAGACTCGCGAAAAAAGCTAACCGAGTTAAGAGAATGAAATGAGCGCGAGTAAAGTTGACTTTTTTGTGTCGCGAAACATGGAACGCGAGACTGTGATAAACCCGCATGCCATGCATTTTTATCATTTGTTTTGTTTTATTTACGGAATAATGCATTTTTCTATTCTAATTGGATCAGAGATGAAACAGAAGAATTTAAACGACCAATTGAAATTATTTCCTGTTTCTTGTTTTCGATTTTTCTCAGCTTTCCCGTCGAGAGAAATCTTGTATTTCTTTCAGAAATATTTAGCAACGTCGGCACATGCCAGCTGTCCGTTCGCTTCGGTTGTGAACGATGCTTGGGTATTAGTCGGCGCCAAATGTCAATGACGTTCCGGCGTACAAAATTTCGACGCGCGTTATTGCCGATAAAAAATGTATCACTTCGTTTACACTAATCGAATCTCTCTCAAACGGTCGGTAACAAATGATGGCAAAAAGTAATCGAGCAGTAAAAGTCCTCCTGTGTTTTTGCTCTCGTTGAAACGATTAAGTTACGAACGATAGAGTTCACTAGGTATTTGGAAGCTGTGCATGATTACAAACAAAGACATTTTTTATAGCTCACTCTTTTTCATTCTATGGCAGGATAACAGTGAATCAAAATTAACGGAAGATAAATCGTACGTTTATCGTGCTTAATCATTTCGGTCGTTGACGAGTCGATATATCGATATATCGGTTTTGGCTGACGTTACTTTTAAATATTCAAGTTAAATATATTATAGGTATTCCAACGTTTCGTTATCTTTATTTCGTTAAAATACATTTTATGTATGGTATATGAGACTAAATGAAAACGCGTCTGTTTTCATTTTTCGATTCTCGTCGCGTATGCCGACTAAAACCTCGAATGATAACGAAGGATCGTTTTCGAGAGAGAAAAAACAAAGAGATATAAATAGAGAGAGAGAGAGAGAGAGAGAGAGAGAGGGAGGATATATTTTGGTCTCGTGGAGCTACGAGAGAGACCTTCAATAACGGCGCGTTTGTCCCGCGAAGAAAATAATATACAGCGGATAGAAGTCAAAGTCCATTTTTATGGATCTATATATCTTGGAGTTGGCGAAGAGTGGTAGTACCGAGGGTGGCGTCGATGGTTGCCGGAGGGAGAACGAAGGTCGAGAATCTGTACGCTGCTGGCGCGAATATTAAAAGCAATCGCTCAGTTTCGCGTAATAACTGACCATCGCGGATCTACTTATAGATATAATAAATCTATATTCAATACCTTCCAGTAATTTACTACGTTATTCGCGGCTTCTATCAAGTAAGAGGAGTATTCTAACTTTACGGAAAACTTTATCGTTGATACCAGTTGCAAACGTATAGGTAAATATCCGCCGTAACCGGAATTCTGATAATTTCGACTATCATTCATATAATTAATGAACTACGGTAATAGTATTAAATCCGTGATGTAATTCTAGATTTTCTAACACTCTCTCGAAAGAGTTACCATTAAACCAATCTAAGAAAGTTTGTCTCATGTAGGTGCTTTTATTATCTATATATATATATATATATATATATATATATATATATATAGGTATGCGTGTACCTATACATAGAAATATATAATTCTTTCTTTTTCCCTTTTCTTTCGTGAAGTTAGATATACTACGGCTATTAGGAGAAGCGATACCGTCGAGGTCGATGATATCTCATCGATAGTTCTACATCGAGAGTTCGAAGTGAAAAATTCTTCCTGCCTTTCGCAGTATAACGTACACGTAAGAAGATTCTCTGTATCTTGATTCTTTCGCATAGTCCTTTTTTGCAAAAGTTGGAATGGCCGTAGAACTTTCGCGTTTCTCTTTACTTCCTCCCGCGTCGCAATCTACTTTAGTAAATGTCCTACATTACTTTAGTTTCCGTGTATCCAGCTGACATCCAAAAGTATCCACGGATGACAGTTGCGACGACCATTACGGACAGTTTCGAGACTAGGAAGTTTCTCGTCGAGCAAGAAAAGCCGAACTTTCTATCCTCTTGCAGTTTCTTGTACGATTCGCAGTTTCGCTTTACTCCTAGCGGCGCTCGATACTCCCGATCAAAGTCGTCCGATGGATTTTGTAATCCATTTCAATCATCCATTACGTGTCGTCTTTGTACTCGGTCCTGTCACACCGGCACTGAGCTCGAAACTTTTCTTGATTTTTCTCAATGGCGGGTCGCATTCTATGGGTTTTTAAGAAGATAAATAAGATAAAAAGAGAAGGATCTTTTTCTCTTTCCTTCGTTATCCTCGGAGATCGTCGTTTTGAACGATCTCATATTTTCTCTCTCGCTCTCTCTCTTTCTCTTTCTCTTTGCAAATCGTCGACGACGATGTTTGAAGAATCTCCCCTTTGTTGTGGTGCATTTCGATGTCCGAAATGCCTCCTTCTCGTATTCTCGCTTTCCAACTCATCCTCTCGCCTTGTATAAAATCTCCTCTCCCACTTCCTCGGATAGCTGAGTGCCGTGTATTGTTTTGTCTTCTTTCTTTCGAGATTCCAACGCAGAATCGTGCATGCGTCTAGTAGTCGGAAAGCTTGCGAGACGTCAGCGTCGTGCTGAAAAAGCAGTACAGCGAACATAAACGAGAGGTGGAACGCCGGGAGGAAGAGAGAAAAAGAGAAGGAACAGCTAAAGCTCTGAAGAGACGATGCGAAAGAGAAGGAGAGAGAAAGAGAGATAAAGAGAGATAAAGAGAGAGAGAGAGAGACAAAACATGGCGTAGGCGTCAACGTCTCGTCATTGCGAAATCTCGAGAAAAAAATGGATGACAAAAGGAACCAACGTACAAAAGAGCCGAGTGTTAGTCGACTCGTGTTTGTACTTGTCGTTGCCGCGAAAGCGAAATAATAAAAAAGAAAGTTGGAAGAACGGCAACTGAGGGAAACACGAAAGGTGGTTGCGTCGGCGGAAACAGTAGGAGTGGTGGTGGTGATGGCAGGGCAACGTACATACGTGGTATCAAAGAGGAAATCATCAGTTGCAAAATCACCGTCGCGTATTTGCTTTTAATTTGCCAGACGAATTAACCGGGTATTTGAAGCGGGCAAATGCCACCACTGCGACCACCGCCATCACCCTTTCGCGTTGGGTCGAGGGCTGGTAACGAATCGGTGGTCTCTAAAATTTAATAATAATTCTCGTTGTGTTGCACATCGTCGAAAATGCCAAATATGACATTGGCGATGTATTCTCTCGTATCTGTATGCTCTTCCTTTCTCTCTATTTCTGTCTCTGCCGTTTCCATTTGGTTTATCCTTATTTCGTTTTCTTTATTTATTTTTCCGTTCTGAATCCATCTTTACTATTTCTTTCTTTCTTTCATCCGTTTTCCTGACCCAGTAAAACAATAACAAAAGCAAGAGTAAACAAATAGGAATTTTGGTATTGTGCGTAAGAGTATCTTGCAATACGAAATCAATTTGATTTCTTTGGAATACAAATTTAGGAGGTATTTGCCTTTCGACGTCGAAATAATTACAGCATAATTGCCGGATTTTGCCCTTTTCAAAGAGGACTTAAAAATTCACATCTATTTATTCGCATACGCTTTGCTATGATACATTCACGGTCGTTCGATATATTTGATCGAAAAGTAAAGAGAGAAAGAGAGAGTGAAAAGGAAACTTATAATTCAATTCACAGCAACATTTTCGTTTTGCGATCTTTAATAAGTATTTGTTACATTGACGAACATTTGTAATTATGAATGTTTTATTTTCGGGAAGTATTCGATATTGTGAAATTGCATCTACAATTCCATTTTGAACACCTTTAATTTGCTTTCCATTGGAAATATTTTTTCATTGGAATATTTACGGGAATAATTTTCATGAGATACAGATATAGATAGAGAGAAAGATAAGCAGAGGGAATAATAAAAAGAAGGGTAGTAATGATGTTGATAGGACTCTTCGCTTAAACATTCTACGATGAATTAGATGAACGAAGGCACTCCTCGTACCGCGTTATACTATCGTCTTTATGAACTATGGTGAGAACATAAAAATTTTTACTGTCCTCGAACGTCGTATCCTACATTTTATACCGGATATGTCATGCCGTGGGTGGAAGTCATTACTTTAGCATTCTCCCCGATAAAAGAAGGTCTTCTCTGACTCGATTAAAATTCAGGCTTCGTAGATGGTAGACGAACTCGAGTAAGTTGCAGCAGTCGAGAAATGTGCGTCACCAACATAAACTGCAGAAAATAGGGGAAACAGCAGGAGCACTCGGATTAAGTTATACGTGAGAAATCTTTGAAAGATGTTTGGTATTTTACATTTCAGCGTTCCTTCGTTGTTTCTACTTTTCTGTAAAAAAAAAAAAAAAAAAAAAAAAATGTTTTTTTATCTTTCAGTTTATTTTTCGGATATAATTTGAAAGAATATTTCGGCAAATACCTTGAATAAAAGAAAAAAAAGAAATAACATAGAAACGTTCACCGATTCGTCTTAAAGAAAGATACGAAACAAGTTCGCACAATTCAAAGAAAGGAAACGCATAGAAAATCATAGAGGAAACGTTGAGAGATGTGTCAATCAAAAGTTTCTCTATCGTTGAAAACCTTTCAACTTCCATTATGTAACCAGCAAAGCTATTCGATACTTTTTGAACTTGCAAAACGTGCGTTCGAGACAGACAGAATTAGAGATAGAAAGAGAAAGCTTGAAAGAAGAGTAAAGCACGATGGAAGGAGTGCGTCAGGAGAAGGGTTAGAGGGTTGCTCGAGAGTAAGAAAATCTCCCACTTGTAGCTCGCAGATATTTACTCCGATCTTACCGAGGCTGGAGTTAAACCTTGAGCAATGCTTAGACCCCTCTTTCTATCCACCCATTTAAGTCCACGCTTAACTTTCAACATGAAGTGTTGAAAGAAACTTGATATCGAATTCGACCCGAAAAAGTTCTTTGATGTGAGATTTCGAGAGATGTGAAATCTCATCGATGCGTTTATATATATATATATATATATATATATATATAAACATTATATATTATATATTATATATATATGTATTATTTATATTTATTATTATATATATTATATATATATAAACATAATTCGAGTTTAGAACTCTTTAATAGAATTAATTACAGTTTTCTTGCTATTGGAATGATGCATTTCTAGATGCATAAAATTTTCAATTCTATAGACTCGACCTTTTCGTTAATTTTTAAACTCAAAGTCTCAGGAATAGTAATTCTTTTTCTTACTTTTAGTAAAAAGAATTTAGAGGAGAACATACGTACGTAGGATTAAAATATGGAGGTAGATAATAAGTACGAAAGAGAAGAATGAAGAAAGATGAGTAATCACTTTTTAAGAAGAGTTTTTATCGTCTTTTATGGAATTATACCAAATCCCGAAGCAGTATTAATTAGGTCTTACGTTTAAAATTACAGATCGTAAATTGAAATCCATAGAATCGTGATTTTATTCATTTATATTGTCTATGTATTCGTACATAGGATCATTCGATTTGCTTTGTGAATAGGAAATCTAGATCATAGAATTTTGAGGTTCTCTGTTGAAATACGTAAATTATTTGAGAATTAATGGGTTCGACCCATTGCGCGCATCATCATTCCTGGAATCCATCGAGTTTCCTAACCATCAAAGGTATGCATTACTCGATATTAGAAACTTGCAATACAAATTCTGTATCGTAAAATTATTCTTTTTTTTCAGGTAGTATACATACCGTACAATTATCAGGGTTAGCTTTTTTTTTGCGTGTAACACTTTAAGTCGATCAAATTTAAATTTCGAAGGAATTAGCACGTGCTCGCGCGTGAAATTTCTCGTTCTATTACTCCCAGATGTACCACTGAAGACGAAGACTTTGCCATTCGACAGAAGCTTAGAGGATCGAAACCCGAAGAATAGCATCGTGAATTACTTTTCCAAATGCTTCCTATCCGAGTCAAGGTCTCTCCTTCCAGAATCTCGTTGGGAGACGAGAAACGGAAAGGGTATGGGGAAGGTATAGATGACTCTTCCAATTTTCAAACGTACCAACCAGATTCAATTTCTATCGTAATCGTCGTTGTCTTCCTCATCGATGTTTGGAGGCCGATCATTTCGTCAGATACTGGGTAACTAGGTTACGTTTTTGAAAACGACTTCGTGTCTCTTAATTTGTCTCCATAATGTTATCCTTTTCTTCTTTCTTTATTCATACTTCCGCAATGATTCATTCTCTTTTTCTATTCTATTTTACTTGTCTTCTTTTCATTATTTATGCTACCAGTATATTCTTTATGATTTCTTGAAAATGAAATATGCATTAGAAAAGAAACATTATATATCCAAAAAAGAAAAAAGAAGCCTGTAATTGCAAACTTTCTGCACTGATACTTATAGCCTATTTTAATGTTCCAACATATTAGAACATATTGGAATAGGCCTGAGAAAAGTGACCTAATTACCGAATTGCGATTAGAAAATATATCGATAGGCAATATATATGGTCGACGTAGAATTAAAATATCTTAGATAAAATCAACAGGAATTAAGAAAGAATTCGTTAAGTTATCTACTAGATGGTAGATATCCACTATACATAGACGTATTTACATATATCCACATGTACTTTCGGGTATATGCACGAAGATCAACGCGTCGAGCAAGAGTCCAACGTTTTGCGTTCAAGGAATTTTGTAGAGGGAAATTCATTATGTAAAACACGTTGGAGAGTTGGTAATCCTATTTCTCAGACTGGAGGGTCGCGAGCACAAGTTGCGCCGCGCGGAATCCGTTGTAACTTGTTCCTGCGGGGGTAGTAAGCAACTTCCCATGGGACGTTACTTCTTCTTCTTCTACCTTCTTCTCTCTTTCCGCGAGCCGCGTAGAAAGTCAGAAAGCGGGGAAAGTACGACTGAGAAAGACAAACACAAAAGTGGGAAGAGTGAGAGTGATAGAGAAAGATGGCAAGTTCTCTCTCTTTCTCTATCTTTCTCTCTTCAGTCAACGTCGCGAGACGCTTGATGGACTTAGTTCTCCCGGTTCGGAGTGAGTACGAAGCGACAACCGGTGTGAACTTTGCCGTAAGGGATTATGCAAACTGGTGGAGGTTCAGAAGGAGAGGGTGAACGAAGGAACGAACGAACGAACGAACGAACGAACGAACGAACGAACGAAGCAAGAGACGAGAAACCACGCCGGTAGCGCACGACTACCGTGGACGGAGTAGTCTCCCTCTCTCTCTCTCTTTCTCTCTCTCTCTCTCTCTCTCTCTCTCTATCTCTCTATCATTCTACTCGTTGGCTTTGCTCAGTCGCTTTCCTCGCTTGTCATTACAACTTTCCACATTACCTTCGAGCTATATGTTTATCTTCCTTCGCATCAAGAATAATCATACTCGTGGTTAAAAAAAGTATCAGCGGTCAGAATCGGGGAAGGAGAATTGCTCAAACTTTCCTATTCCATCTGCTATCCTTTCCTTTTTTTACAGGAAAAAATTCGTCAAAAAAAAAACACTTTCGGGATAAAAACGAAAAATCAAGTTAATACCTTCCTCTGTGGTTTTCTGGGTTTTCTTCTTCAAATTGTCGATACGAAAGATCGATTTTATTGATGAAAATTAAAGGGGAAGTACAGGTCGATAGATGATTTATCTTAAAAGATTAGAACGAATAGTTGAGAATAATACAAATGAACGGTCTAATGATCTACGAGTAGGAAAGAATCATCATAAATCATTGCGAAGATCATATACGCTAATAATAATTCTACGCGTCAAAAGCAGGTAACAACCGAGCTGGTGGAATAGCTGTGTGCTTTCAACGTATTTGGTAAACTATCGTATTGATGAAGCGAAGCACAGAAGGCAAAGGACGAAGAGATATGGCATCTTCCACTGGAAAGAGAGAGCATGAGTATGAGGAGCGGTGATGGGAAGCTAAGAGAGAGCGCGTTAGATCGAGATAGTGGAATGCGTCGAGTGTATTAGAACGTGGCTCTAGATAGGGACGATGCCGATAGGACGGTAGTAGTCTCGCTGATAAACAAACCGTACCACGCAAAAGCAACACTAATCAGCATAAATGGCTTGTCCCTATCCGATAGGGCAACGCGGCAGCTGCACCGCCAGCTGAATAAATTTTGGATTACGCCGTTTGGTCAAAGCGTAGAGCGAAAGCGAAGGGAGAAAGGGAGGTAGTATAGCAAGAATTAGGGCACTCCCGAAGGATCACGTTCTCGAGTTTCGTCACGTAGGAGGGAAGGCTAAACCGCTTTAAGCGTCACCACCACCGACGTCGTCGTCGTCGTCATCGTTCTCCTCGTGTCCACCGTCCTTCTCCTCCTCATCCTCATTGGTGTACTAGCTACGGTTGATCGATGTTAAACGAGATCGACGTTTATTACTTTCGCGTAATGCGTTTTGCACGATGGAAGCGGGGCAAAAATTTTCATCTGTGCCTCGGATGAAACGGTCACGCGTTTTGACGCGACTGAAATATTGATTTCGAGATGGTATTCATAGGGATTGAATCAAAGTTCATAAAGAATTTTTAAGATACGAGAAAATATATCGTAATTCGATACAATAAGTAAAATCATTTTCGTTAAAGTTTATCAATTCTTTTAAATAGATTTATATGCTATCGCGTATAAACATCGTCATGGTGATATCATAATATAGATTAAACTGACCCTGACATTTATTTTTCTCATCATTTTTCGAAACGATGCAATTTATATTTACGTTTTTCCGTATCATCAAATTCAAAGATATGAAAATGTCTCGTTTTACGTGACTCACTCTGTATAAATTCTTACTTTAAAGTGGCTCCGATTTTATCCCCTCCCAACGTTTTTAAAACGTTCAACTACTTTCGTATATTACTTGGAAGCGGATCGAGATGCGGGAGCTCGCTCGATGAAAAAGCACCCGACTCGCAACGGATCGTTTTTTCCCCGGCTTCTACTTTTGCGCGTGTTACTCAGCCATCTTCCTCCCACGCAAGCGAATGTGTATCTTTCATCTGCGTTCAGTTTTCTATCCCTACATCTACTACTCCTGCTCGTACCAACGTGATTTTGTGGTCGACCGAGATTTACCTCGAGCGTCGAGCATCCTCTAGTCGTCGTCGTAGTTGTCGTTTTCCTTACCGTTGTGTTCGCGAAAGCACGTATAAGGAAAACGAGTGTGCTGTACCGAGCTTAGACCATGATACCCTTCCGCGACGTGTTGTTCTTTTAGCCTAATCCTCTTAACAATAGATACCCGTGCAACCTAACTGAAATCCTTATTTTCTTATTTCTTTTTACTCAACGAATTCGCTTGTTTCAAGACGAACCACTTAATCACATTTGTTTCTTCTTTTCTATTACAGATCGACCCGAAGGTAGCGTTCCCAAGGAGAACACATCCGAAGGTAAGATCAGCTAGATTACATTCTACGATCAGGTAGATTACATTCATGAAATATTTTTTAAAAAGCAAGCTAAACGAATTAAATGCTATATTAGGCTATTTTACTCATATTTGATAGAGAAGATAAAAGGACATAACACGTTACCTTAGAGATTGGAATATCGTTATAACAACTATATCGGGTGAGAGTGACCTCGTTTTAAATAGAAACGACAGTTTAACAAGAATTACTCAGCATGCACGTTTCGCAGTCGAAAATGCGCAACTGTAGATCGCGCGATATTTCACATACAAAGTTTTAACTGTGAGCGAGATGTAACCAGGTATTGCATATACACAGGTACATATGTATATATAATCATATAAGAGCTCGTACGGAGCGCAAAGTTGAAAAGTCGAACGATGAACGGTAGGAACGTTGAGAAATGTTGAGGTGCCGCGGGCACCAGATTGAAGAGAGAATAATAAAGTCCTATCATCCTCGTAATAAGAGCAATTAGATATAATTTACTTCAAAACCGGGAATTATATCCTTGTCTCGGCGGATAGTAGTCATAGCCGAAGCTCTCACTCTCTCGCACTCGGTTCACGAAGTTGAAAGTCGAACGAGACCGAGAACGAATACGATGTTAAACGGTCGCTTGGTGGAAAAAGAAAGAGAAAGAGAGATGAACGTCCATGTACATCTACATACTTAAAACCGGGTGATACATATACGCGAATGTGTGTCTACGCGTCCGTTACTCTAAAAGTGGGGAAGGATATGGAAGAGGCGAGAGAAATTCGCGCGGTTTAATAATATAAATGCTAGGCATGCGAATTACCGGCAAGTGACTGAATTGCACTAATTTTAATTGTACCCTTTCTCCTCTCTCTCTCTCTCTCTCTCTCTCTCTCTCTCTCTCTTCCACGTTCGCGCACTTCGTGCCTCTTTTCGCCCACCACACCCCACCCCTTTGCTATTCAACGACTTTCTCTCTCTCTCTCTCTCTTTTTCTCATTTCGTTGTACAAGGGACATTTCCACATTTTTACAGCGCGTGCGCCATCACCTCCGCCCCCATCGTCGTCGGTACCACCACCTCATCCCATTTATTTCATTCTTTCCCCATGGTGAGAGGACCGGAAGCGCATAATTTATGATGTGAGCGCGCGAAATCGCGATTCAATGTTGCTGCATGTAATCGCACGCCGGGGATTTCGAGGATTGCACGTTCGAATTGCAAAGCCGTTTAGTTTTGAATCCGAATTGGAAAGCGAGCTTTTAGCATTTCAATCGAATTAAAAATTCAGAATCGAGATCGGAAATTTTCTGCTATAGGTTTATACCGTATCTCCCATTCCGAGGGTGTAGGATACTCGCGAGATCGACGAGAAATTTCCTTAACGGTCGTTGACCATCACAAAATCATTGCGATCGATAATTGTATATAGATATTGTTAACAGAATGCAACCGTTCTATTTCAATTGTCGACTTCGATCTTCTGTGTTTTGATAATGAGATAAAAGACATTCGGTTTTTTTTCGATTTCTTTGTTTTCAAAGACAAAGAACTTACACGCGATACTCGTGCTGGGTAATTCAGGTTAATATTAGAGTAAAAAGTGATATATAGATAACACGTAGTTTATCTTTCTTTTTTTGTTTACATCTTTTCGTTTAGAATATTTATATTAACAGATTTATCAAACAGAATTCATCGAAAATACAGGTAAGGAAATAAAAAATGTTCCTCCGCTGAATTACATATGAAATCTCTGTTTACCCGTTGCATCGATTCGGTCTTGGAATCGAAAATAGTGCGACCTCACCGAGTTGTTTATCAGTCGCACACCGTAAATACCGACCGAGAAAGACGAATAGCGGCGATAAAAGAAAAAGAATGAAAGTATGACAGGATTAACGAGAATCCGAGGATGATCGTGGATGAAGCAAGTCGACAAACGGAGAGAAGCAGTTACAAGTTGACAGTTTTACCGACAATATCGATGTGTACGCGAGTTCCCGAAGAATTTCTAAGAGAGAAAGAGATATAGAGAATATGAGTGGTGAAAAACAGAAAAGGAAAGATATATAGACAGTGCTGAGAGAACTCGTGAGAAGGGTGGCATGTCTGCGCACAGGATAAAGATATGGATTACGGGAAGCTCTATTCGTGACTCGAAACGCGAGTCTACGTGGTAGCAACGTATTCGAAATAAAATAACGACCATTAATCGCGAGATGGGGGTAACATATTTCAGGTGAGCGCTTCGGGGCAGCTTGAACGGCCGGTGCAATTTTCATAAAATGGAGATGGTTGCGGCATCCACCCCCAGAGTCACCCCCGTGAGCTTTCTTTTTACGCCGTGCCTCGAGTCTCTACACTTACAAACATAGGCGTATATATGTGAATTCGCTCGTAGTGCACCATCTCGGTTGGTTCACGTTTGAAAAAGTAATACAAACGCATATTCGGGATCGTTGCCAGGAACCTCTTTCGAACGCGTCTATAATATGGTTGGCGCGCTTCTTGTAATCCACGATGTGATAACTCGAATGCTACATTACGTTGCTTATTTTGAAAGCGGACATTTTTGTGTTTATTTTTCTTTCGAGATATTTTTCATAGTCGACATTTTCCTTATTCTTTTTCTTTGTTCTTTTATTCGAAAATTTTTCGTGATCGTTTTTAGAGAGTTATGAAATGATTGAAATGTTTATTTTGATTCTAGAGCAATGTTAATGATATATAACCGTATGTTATTATTTTTAATTATTTATTTATGTTCTCTCATAATTTAAAAAATATCAACTTGAAAAATATTATCTCTGTTTTTTTTTTCTTTGATGACAGCATGATGTAAAAAGCGCAACTAGCGAATAGGAAAATCGAATTTCGATGTTCGCTTTACGAATAAGTACATGTAATTAAGTATTATTGAATACATGATTGTCTATTATTATCACATTCAATTATTTATAAATTCTTTAAGCGAAAAGCACATTTTAATTCGTTTATAAATTTTATTCCAGATTAAACCTTTTTATGCAATTATAAACGTATTTTCCACGACGAATTTTATGGAACGAATATATTTCACATCATGTAGGTGTGAGAACACGAGCACAGAACCTGGCCCGTGTATCAATCATGAATAGAGAACGAGCGAGGATATTACGAGAATATTTTCAAGCGCAACGGCGAAAGAAAAGAAAAAAGTATTTTATAATATTACATTGTGTAAATATTTATTATCTTTAGAAAAAAGCAAAAAATATAGCTTTTTTATTATTAATGCAAGTTCTGTGCACAACATCGGCAAAATGTTAAATCTTAGCCAAGCGGAAGTTTATCTCATTTCTTTTTCTAAGAATTCTGAAAATACTTAATATGATGAGGGATTCTGAAATCTACGAAATACGCGTTACGTGATAAACTTCAAGGATAAAATGGTTGCGCTGTAAAGTTCATTGAAATGTCACTAGATGTTTCTGTGCGACGAACCATCGCAACAACCTCCTCGAGACCGCGTGCAGGAATTGCTTTGTTACCGTACTTCCGGTCTGGCGGAAACGGTGCAATGCGTTTCCGACATGACGGAAAAGTAGTGACAGTCATTACGGAGTCCTCTCCAAACGCTTCGTTTCTCGTGTTCTATTTTTTTCCTTTCTCTTCTCCGTTATACGGGTGTCATAAACATCACTATGAGAACTACTATTCTCTTTAGAGAGAAAATCGCAAGATGTAAAACCTATTAAGAAGGTTAATTTACAATTTTAATGGAAAATTAAGAGCATAAGATCGTTTGAAACTACTATATACATAAACAAGCGTAACGTCGAATATTCTGGGACACATGCATGCATTACTGTGGATTATCTATAACGTGCTTAGACCTTATGATATATGACATCGAGGTACTTAAACTATCGTCGACTGCGCGAAGCAACAATGCCGTTTAAATAATATTAACCATTCAATATGTTTATTCTTGTAGAAATATATAGTGAACGAGATTATAGTTGTGGTATCACAGAAATTATACACGTATAAATAAATCTACAAAAAAGTAGAATGGAATATTATCAGTTTTGCAAAAGGATCGATTTCTAAGATAAGAAGGAAAACGATCGATTAACAAGATCTTCATGAAGATTGGATCGAGACAAGACAATGGAACGTAATCAGCGAAAAT
This sequence comes from Vespula pensylvanica, assembly GCF_014466175.1. NCBI lineage: Eukaryota > Metazoa > Arthropoda > Insecta > Hymenoptera > Vespidae > Vespula > Vespula pensylvanica. The sequence goes on along the minus strand of NC_057685.1, from coordinate 9,746,438 downwards.
GCCAGATGAGATAGTAAACGAGATAGACATAGATCGTTAATAAACACGATACATAAAGCATAATCGTCATCTATTGCGGGCACATTCCCTTAGCCAAGAGCGGCATAGATTTAGGATGGATAGCGATGATATCAGAAGCGTCGGTGTAATACCCACTTGTTACGGTACAGGGATACGCGTATATATGCGATCCTATATACACACAGATACGTGAGACATTATTCAAACCACTGCAAGCTTTGGAGTACCAGAGAGCACCACATGGATAAGGGGAGAAGGGAAATGGAAGGAGAGCAAGAGAGAGGGAGAGAAAGAGATAGATAGATAGATAGATAGATAGATAGAGAGAGAGAGAGAGAGACAGACAGAGAGAGAAGAGAGGAAGAGAAAGAGACCGGTAGAATTGCAGCACGTCTCGCGTAACGAGCTGCCGGCTCCCCAGGGCGTTCAGCTTCTGCTCTTCGTTCTTCCTTCTTTTTCTTTTCTATTCTCTTGCACATATCGATGTAATATTTCTCTTTCTCTTTTTGCATTCTCGCAGTCGTATTGCGGATACCTTTTCATCGAGTCGTTTTGTTTTCTTCTTAAAACGAGATCCATCGAGCTACACGCGGTGTTCCGTCAACGACAACGGACTTTCCTATCTTCGACGTTATTCCGATGAGAGGATTTATCATTGAGCCGCAAACGTGTCGCTATCCGCATTCTTCTCACATACCAAAAGAAATTTACGTGAATATAGCATGGGATAGATATAACATCCTTCTCTCTCTCTCTCTCTCTCTCTCTCTCTCTCTCTCTCTCTCTCTCTTTTCTCTAGATCTTGCATTACGACGGATCAACGTTATCTCGAGTAATTCGCTTCGATTTGATTCTCTTCGTCGAACTAATCGAGAAGCCATGCGACCCTATTTATTCTCGTCGTCGCTTCCACCTTATAATCCAAGTACCCAATCGGATTTATCTTGACCATCGTAATCATCCTGCCTATTCCGTTCTAATCTTTCGATCGCTCGCTTTTCCTCTTTTTCCACCGATAGATATATCCTGCTATTTTTTGCTCCATTTCCGTTCCAATCTCAAGGTCGGAACATATGGTTTACAAAAGTCATTAAAGATCCCAAGACTGCTAGAGCAACTGGACTGTCGTGTCCCAATAGGTCAATCTGCAATTTTAAACGGAACGAGGCAAGAAAAAAATATGCTACTCCTTCCGTTCCTTGGCTAACTCCAAGTCCCATTTCCTCTCGCGGTTAGGCAACTCAAAAGAGACTTGTTACATTTATCTTTCGGGAACTAAATATGCTCCCGGGTATACTCCCTGTCCCCGACATTAAACTGAAATCCCATGCATTTTATACGCGTTCGCGTCATTCAGGACGACGGCACGTTGACTATAGCGAATGTGTACACTGCAACGACCCCTCCCCCTGCATCTTGTCTTTCTCAGACTCCTCGTTGAGTTCATGTTACGATCTCCATGCAACTAGCACCCTTGTGGACATAGACTAACCCCTAAGGACCCCCGCAACTTTCTTCTTCTATAGTATCCATCGAGCTTCCTCCGTTCTTTCCATCGTTTTCACCTACCAAACCGAGCACCGCAGCTACATTCGCTTCACTCGCGAGCCTTCTGCTTCTCTCTTTTTCTTTCTTTCTCTTTCTCTATAGACGAGAGGAACTCTGGTGTGGTCGAATGGCTGAAGAGAAGAGAATGTTTGCTTGGCGTAAGTGGCGTCCAGTGTCTGTACAGCATCGCTTCTCGTTCCTTACGAAAGTTCTCATGCGGTTTTCCGTATGGGGTTAGAGTCAAGGATCGCACGCGCCATTCTGTGGTGGATCTTGCAAGATCCCCAAAGTGCATTTGTGGAGATGGTACACACCACTCATCTCGTGGACGCGGATATGGCCGGGGAAAGAAAAGCCGGAGGTGTAATATTATCGTCTGCTAGAAAAATACCACATTTCACGAAAGACGGTAGAGTATAAGGGTTAGAGTGGGGATGGAGAAGGTGGTTCGCTCGATGGCAGTAAAGGCAGTGTCTCTTATCGTTACACATAGTGAGTGGTGTCTCTGGAGACCGACCGGAAGTTATCCAAGCTCCGGATTTACAGGATTGCTTCCTATGAGAGGAGAGTTTTGATGTTAGATGGCTAGAGGACTGATTTTTCCTAGTCGTTTGCGTGTCCGCCGCGAAGATTGCCGATAAAACGAACATAGTACGGGAACGGATGAACGTAAAGTTGCTAGGAAATTTAAACTACTCTTGCGGAATGTATCGGTACAATTTACGAAGAAACTTCTGTCACGAGTTGCCTCTATAAAAGACTCGTTCGTTTCTTTTTCTTCGATATCGTCCGTTGATTCGAAGCTATCCCGAAGTTTGGACTCTCCAAAGGTTTCGATCGATAATCTCCTGCTCTTCTACATGCTATCTCTCGCATTTATACGTACCACCCTAATCCGACCGCGAAACGTTCGTTTCAGATTGAAAACCATAGTCTCCAAAGAACACAAAACGTTTTAATATTCTTTCGTCTCTTCGCTCCCTCTCTTTTTCTTTTTCTCTTATGTCTATATTTCTCTCCTATCTCGCAGGCTTTTCAAATCACGATCACTTTATTGCCCCTCTCGTATTCCTACTCGACCGGTATTTCCGATCAAGTCCGATTCAATCTACTTCGCTGAAAATGATCGAATTTCGAAAGTATCGAGATGACCTGGTAACTCAAAACAGTCTATCGTCATGTCGTCCTTAATGAGAGATCCAAAAATACCTTCTTGTTCGGACTTTCAGCTCCTAAACCTTTTTGTGATATCCGATTCATATGTATCCTTTACTTGTCAGCAAAGACGTCCGTTCTTCGTGATGAAGAATCTACTTCCATCTTCATTTCTAGCAATGCTAAAGGTTATCACGCTACCGCTCGATTAACTTGTCTAAATATCGTTTCACATAAAACGGTCACAATAGCCAACCTGACAGTAGTTGCGCGTCGGTTACTTTCGTCTGCCGGGTATGTATTGTCGCAACGTGGTACAATAAATCGACGAGTTAATCTTCGACAGAACTTTCTAAACCGAGTCTTGACCGTGCCTGAGTATCGTTTGACCGTGAATTAGTCGTGTACTACCACCTGTCGCGAACGACAGTAGTTCCTCCGCTGGCGAGAGACTAAAGCCTCAGATATGTTGTGTCGCATTGAGATAAGCTAAGCTCTCGCGTGATGGAACAGCCCGTAAACTCGGGGAGCCACGTCATGATGCTACTGAAATGGCAACTAGATAATATATAGGTATACGCGGTATGTATGTTTATGCGTATAAATGTATACGTATCAAACACGGTTTTATCTCTCTGCCTCTCTTTCTTTTTCTACATTCGGACTTCAAAATGAGCAGTCAACTCAATTATTTTCTCGAATTTTTGTTCTATATTTTCACTTTTTATTACTACTTCTTCCTACGCGATACTTTACTTTTTACTGTTCTTTACCTGTAACGCTAGGTTTACTTACTCTTTTTTAAAGTTCTTAGGTACTTAATAACACTTTATTTTGTTTTAGAATATAAGTTTGCTAAGAGAAAGAAAAAAAAAAGAAAAAAAAAAGAAGAAAGAGACAGACAAACGGTATTTTTTTTTATCTAATGCACTTATGCAGAGTCGGTTTTAAAGGACGGTTCTCCACTCGTCTCGCCGTCGACGACGACGTCGACGTCGCAATGGACGACGGACACACGCCGTTGCATCGTGGATTCTCAAGTCGGAAGCAATAATGGAATGGCACACAGGCCGCGTTTCGTTTCGCTCTCTTCTCTTTGCCCGTATGCATGGCCGACTACTCGAAAGCTTTTCATTTTCCGCCTAGCATGCTTTTTATCGTCGCATTGAATCGACGTGCAAAGAGAGAGCGAGAGATAGAAGTAAAAAGTGAAAGAGGAGAATGCGCGCGTCTCGGATGCGTGCGACTGCATCTTCTCACCGTGTACTACCTCATCTCCCTTTCTCATTCTGCGTCTCTCTCTCTCTCTCTCTCTCTCTCTCTCTCTCTCTCTCTCTCGCTTTCTCGCTCTCTCTCTCTCTCCGTATTTCGTCTTTCCTCCCAATTCCCCTTCTCATCACCCAACTGAGTCACCCCTCTTTCTCCTCCTCTTCTTTCTACTTCATGCGTCGCCCACGCGTGTGTTAGCGGTGCATCACGGTGAATGGGACTGGTAATTGCACGTTTAATATTTCAGAGCTATTTCTGTGTGCAAGCATGTAAAAAGTCCGCGATTTAGCCCTGTGGAGCAGGGAAGCTCTCTTCTTTCTTCCTGCCTTCCCCGCTCTTCTTCTCCTCTTCATCTCTCTCGTTTTTCTTCTCTTCTCTCTCTCCCTCTCTCCGTCTCTCTCTTGTCGGTGCTTGCAATGCTGGTGCACCGACGAAAGTACCAAAGTAAGAACTTCTTCCATTCGCTTCTACCCGGCCTTGTCCTGCTGCTGGCTCTTAGTCCCTTTTTCCTCCGACTCAATTTCCCAGTCCGTTATTTCTAGCACTCAACTCTCTCTCTCTCTCTCTCTCTCTCTCTCTCTCTCTCTCTCTCTCGCTCTCTATCTATCTATCTTTCTCTGAATGCCTGGAATATTCTACGCGCGAATTACGCCAAGTGTTGAAAGAAAGAGAAAAAGGAAAAAGAGAAAGCAAGAAGCTCGATTTAATGCGTAAGTACACGAAAGTAATTTTTTAACTCGGCAGATGAAATCAACGAATGCTGTTCGTTCCCTTACATGTATATACATTTATCTTAAGACATTGACGGTTGTCACACCAACGTCTTTCTCGATTCGCCATTATAACAGCGTAAAGATTGGCAAAGTTAGCAAAAGGTATCAACGAGTACGCTTTTGAGCATTTTATCTGTCCGCTGTAAAAGCGTCGAGCCTAACGTCAGGTTACGTTCATTTAAAGGAGAATAGAATCGATCGGATTCCATCGGCGTGCTCGCCTTATCTCAAAGGAGCCACTAACGGACTGATTGCCGGTCACAAGCTCGCGAGCTTACGAGCTCCTTGCATCCTGCTCCGACCGATCGAAGGAAAACTGCTTTCCGAAATAAGAGGGCGAACTGCACTTTGGGTTCTCCCGATAAGGGACAAAAGGTGCTTTAATGCGAGTCCCTCGACAAAGTGCCATTTCGGAGCTTCTTCTCTCCTTACTCGGGCGATCTGAGAGCAATAAAAGATTCTGTGATCTCAATCACAAATTGACAATAAAAAATGTCCAATTAACCTTGGAGAAGACTTCACCGAGCAGCGGGTAGAATCGACTAGAATCGACTCGATCCCGCATCCTCCTACTCCTTCTGAACCTCCTCTGTCCCTTACCCGTCCTTTCACCGCAGCTTGAAACGAACGGGATGAGAGAAAGAGAGAGAGAGAGAGAGAGAGAGAGAGAGAGACGGAGAGAGAGAGATAGGAGAAGATAGAAAAGGGGAGTAGTGGAGGATGAAGAAGGAAGAGAAGACCCCCGCGTGAAGTTGGAAGCAATCGAGAAGGTTTAATCCCGCTCGATTGCGTTCCTTAGCCGGCAACTTTAACCCTCCACCATTACCACCACTACCATCACAAGCACTACTTCGAATCTCTTCTCTTTTTCCTCCATCTCGACGTCTCCGTAGTTACTGCTATCTCCACGGCAGTCGTCCAAAAACGTGTGTATTTTCCGTGACGGTTGGTTATCGATCGAAATTGTGCGATCGCAGGAGGAGTAAATAAAATTCATACATAGGTTGAAAATATATCTCGCATCTCGCATCTCGCGAAAATGTTCCATATCGTGTTCCATTAATGAAGTGCATAGCCATAGTTTACTATTTAACAGAATATTATATGACAAAAAGATTCGTATTTTGTGGGAGATAGCTTTGGTGAATTATTCCTTTTTGCTAGATCAATTTGTTTGAGCGATTATAAAAAGACTCGTGAATTACTTTCCGACTCAGTCGATGCGTTTTAATGCAACGCGAAAGAGGGAGAAATAACGGTGTTCGTGAAAATTACATTGAGTTAACGTTTATATTTCATAAAGCCACTTTATCCTGCGACGTGATCGTCGTCGTAACGAGTTCTAAATGAAAATTACTTCTCGTTTTTCTATAATTCTTCCTAGATAATTTTTACGTCCTTGTTACTCGATATTTATATAAAAATATTAACTTGACCAATAATGAAACGACTGCGAAGAGGCCAACATTTGCACTTCTACATTCACTCGATGATTAAATGATAATGTTATAGGTGTTCCCAGCTAAAATTACCGAATTCGGGAAAGACTAAATATATAGAGAACATTAACGAAATTGAAATTTATACAATCGAAGAGATGATGGAAAAACCGAGATAGAAGGGAGGAATTTTTCGTTTCCTGTCTGAAGCGAATGAAAACCGTCGGCTTGCCCAAAAGCCAAAATTCCTTGCATCGCGTGGGACGAGCGAATTAATCGCAAACGAATTTATCCCCGACGCTCTGGGTTAAACTAAAACGCCGAGATATTACAGGGAAGTGAGCTCTTTAGAGGGTTTAGAGCATCACCGGTGTGTGTCTGCCCTTCTCCACGTCCCTATTCTCCTCCTCCTCTCGTTACTCTTCTTCCTTTCCTACTTTATCTCTCTCTCTCTCTCTCTCTCTCTCTCCGTCTCTCTTTCTCTTTCTCTCCCTCTCCCTCTCCCTCTCCCTCTCTCCAGATATTTCGCGTAGGTGGTAGTAGCTTGCGGTCTAGTAACCGCAGTCTCTACTGCGCTGTCGGTTGCGGATACCCCAGCCTCATGTGCAACCTCGCGTCTGTTTTGTGCCGAGGGTTTTCAAAAACCGCGACTGCCGAACCAAACTAACTCCTTCCCTTTCTCCCGTTCCCATATCCCCGCTTCTTCTCTCGTAGGAGCTACGTCCAACGTTCCAGAGGCCGCCAAAGCTCTGCTGAATGTTCTTTGACGTTTAAACGAATTCGGTTAACTTCTTTCAACCTAAAAACTTTGTTAAAAACGAGTATGGACGTTTTTGACCAAAGTTTCAACCTCGTTATTTTTGATGACTCGAATATTTTGTTATTATCTTGGGAATTACATAAAGTCATCGAACGTTTTCATTATCGAATCGTAGATATGATCATAGACCACGATCTCCTTTCATCGCTGGTAGCCTCCAATCAGTAATTAGGATCGCAGGATGCACGTACCTATACCTCCGTATCAGGCCATCTTCCATGCAATTTACATTCCTCCTCCCAACAGAGTGCCTCCTTCGGGCTACTGATTAATATTAAACGCGTTATTCTCGCTGCTGCAATTAATGTGACATGTCGATCGATCTTATCTAAGCGAGTAATTAAACCAAGATTATATAATACCTATTTGACATGCGTATATTAATTGTCACACAAGTTGCATCGTGCCATCTTTTATCCCTTGGGAATATCTCCTTTATGAGCAGCATTCGATCCGCGTAATCGTTAAACTTTAAGTGTTTCTTATTTATTCTATGGACGGTCAGACGGTCGTTAACACGATCGTTACACGAAAGTTAATAAGAGAAGAAAGACTCGCAAGATCGCTCTATAACTTTCAACCAGCAACCGGCTTCTCATTGTATACGAGTAATGAATTTCTTGCTGTAAACTCGTTAACACCGAACCAAGGTGAGTGCATAAGGCCGTGCCGGAAGTTACGTGCGCATCAAGAACGTAGATCTCACAGGTTACTTATGTATATAAATGTTCTATGTTTGCACCGACGAAGAGTACGCGTTCGACAAAAGCCGGCTTTGTTTCACGTCCGGCAGGCTTTCAAGGAATGACCATTATGTCTGAGAAGCGCGGCTCCACATCGCACGAACGAGTACCTAACCAACGAAGCCAGTTAAAACACGTGTTCGCTCGCCGGCATAATGGCGGCAATAATTTCTCACCCGAGAAATAAATTCTCCAATAATAATTCTCTCCTTCTCTCTCTTTCTCGTACATGTATAGACTCTTTGCGCCACCGTATGTAGCTAACGTACCTAACTGGTCCTCGATTTATCATAGGGCACGTTTCACACTCTTCGCTCGGCCGTTTGCCGAATGCCATCCCGTTATACTTATCACCTCTGACCCTCCACCGTTCTTCTATTTTCTTCGCCTTTTTCTTCTTCTCTCATTTTGCCAACGTATTGCAGGTTCATACTTATCTACCAATCATCGGAAAAATTTCAACTCTTGTTATTCTTCCTTTTCAATTCCTTGCTATTTCCACGCGAACGAGTTTTGCGATCATATAATTTTACATTAAATGTTACAAGAACAACAAGATCTAACCAAGATTCATAGGTAAAGGCCATATTGGTTAGATTAAAGAATGGGTAGGTAAGTTCATTTTTCTTTTATTCGAGATCGAAGATCTTGCAAGAGGAATATATTTGGAGCGTTATACGTTCTCCGAGGCTTGTAAATCAAACGTTCTCTTCTTCCATTTCGTAGGCGTGCGACGGGAAGTTCTTCCATTTTGCCTTGCGCGGCATCTCGGCTGGCAGCGAATTAAGCTGCTTTATAAAAATGTAAAGGGATTCACGAGCGAGCCGTTTTCGACTTGGTAGGCGGCTGGAGGATGGAGAACGGCTTGCTGAAAGCGAGACTGGATGGGGCTGGGGAATAGCAAATGCGATTGGGAGCTTCATTGTTTCTAAGAGCGAGGAAAGAGACAACGATGAGAAAGAGGGAAAAAGATACAGAGATGAAGAAAGAGAAAGAGATCCAGGCGAAAGAGTTTAAGAACAGAGGGCAGAGAGTCGAAAGAAAGACAGAATCGCGAAGGGACATGCTTGCCTTCACAAATGCTGGGAGTGGGAGGGGACTGGGAGGTGAGGGTTATGCTTTACTTATGCACGAACAGATACGGTGTCTACGTCTGAGGCAAGCCGTGGAAAATGAAGTACTTTCGGCTTTCCTCCCTCCTTCCCTCTTTCTTTTTCTCTTTCTCTCTGTCTCTCTTCTTCGTCGTGCCAAGACACTTTCGGCACTATCAGCGAGTCCGTGTGCAGATTTTCTGAGTAGTTTGGTAACTTTGACGTCGCTCCTTCTCTTCGTTACATATTGTAGGAGCTTTGTCGAGCCGAGTTTACAACTGCATTGCCTTTTCTCTCTCTTTCTCTCTTTTTCTCTTTCTTTATTTCTGTCTCTTTCCCTCTCTCCCTCCCTCTTTTTCTATTTCTATCCGACTTTTTATGCGTCTAACTCTCTATCTCTTACGGTTTTCGCAAAAAAGATATTAGCCGTAATATTTTTCTATGTATTCCCGATGCTACGTTACCTCCATCATTGAATGTACAAAATTTTCGAATTCTTCTTCGCTAAAGCTTTAAAGCCTCTCAAGAATTAATCCCCGAAGGATTAAATCCCCAGTTGTGTAAGTATAATCGACGAAATGCAAGTGGTATGCGGGCATTTCCATTTCGTCTCGCTACTTCTTCTTAGCAATTTGTTTCGGGTTAAAGAAGTCGTATGCAGGTAAACGTTTTGGTTGTTCCTTGTCTCGACGGCCAGACGGGTGGTATTACGTATTCATTTCTGATTTTCTTCGCTATGCCGAAGAGAAACGGGAGGCCCATTAGGTGGTAGCTTGGTGTACAAATGCACGAAATAAGATTCCGATTCCGGGGCATTAATTGAACAGGGCTGTGTATTTCCCTGTGGAGCTAGTAGATGGAGGTATCTTCCACTACCAATCTCGAGAAGTTAGGTTTAGTCTGGCAAAAATCAGCGAGAGTATAAATGAAAGAAAAAAATAAGAAGGAAAAACAGAGAAAGTAATAGTGTAAGGAGTACAAGTGAAACTTATACCTGCATATATAGTTTAATATAATGTAAATATACAAAGATGTATATAAGAGTATAAAGATGGGAAAACGAATATAGGATAATGGAATGTTCATATAATAACCAAAGGAAATATATACGTATTGTATACTGTATATATACTGTAAAGTGGACTCGTAATAGGAGAAGGATAAAAGAAATATAGAAAAGAATAGAAAGAGTCACAAAACAGTAAGATCTCTCACCATTTCTTTCTTTCATGATAAGTCGAAAATTCTTCTAAGAAATCTCTTTCGAATCCTATGTTTTTTAGAATACAATTGAGTTGGGAATTATCGGTTGTTTCGGTTCATGAAGCATTAGAAAAATTTGCAAATGTGAGAGTTATTTCTAATGTCTTTTCTTGCAAAAAATGAGCTCTATGTTAAGTATTAAATGTCTTTTATTTATATTACTAGTATGTAACTTTTAAAATCACTAACGTGTAAAATGTCGCTGTTTAAGTTTATTATCGGCTTTGGGAATAAAGATATACGTTTGCGCGCACACCGATGTGTGTTTATTTAAATATTTGACAGTAACGTTAAGGAAAAATTAATTTTTAGTCGATCGATCGGTAACCGAAATCAATAAAAATTTTTAGACTATCGGTCAATAAACGTTCTAGTAGTGTAACGCCACGAATGTTGACAAAGAAAAATGGAAAAAAGAAAAAATAACAATATCAAAGGTAGTCCAAACTTGTCCAAGGTAGTACCATAGGAGGTATGGACGAATAAAAAGAAGTTTTAGAACTTGTTAGAATTCATCAGTACATTTTTTTTAGAAGCAGAAAGGAAATCTCCCTATGTTTACATTTGGAATGTATATAGTTATTATATAAATTATTTATATATTTTGAAACGATATTGTTTATAGATATTTTTTAACACGTTATTTTATTATAACAATTAATAGGCCTTACACTTCCAACGTTTATTAACCGATAGTCTAAAAATCGGTGTTTTGTAATTTCGGTTACCGATCGGTCGACTAAAAATCAACTTTTTCTTAATGGTGTTAAATATTTAACGTTTTATGTCTTCAATATTTTATTTTTAATATTATTTAATACAAATAATACCACCTAAGAAGCAGCACAAAACCATTTGTGTTATCTCAAGTTTTTAAATATTTATTAACGTTATTAATAGTCGAAGAAACGATGTCGTAAGTTTTTATATTATTTTTTCCACACAAAACCACTGTTTAGTAGCAAAGAATTTGAGTTCCAGTTGATCGATATTTTGTGTAGATTCGCTTAATAAACTACCGGTAAGTAATGTGTTAAGCAAACAATATTTTACTTGATAGCGATCTAGTTTCTCATCACAAATATGTATGAAATTGTCGCCTACAGAGAAGCTGAAACGCGTTTTGTCTGCGGGAGACCTCCATTAGCCGTCCGAGATCTTGTACGAACTCGCACAAGGGTGTCCGGTGTGAAACATCAGGTGCGTCGTCGTTTCTGAATACAGAGAGCTCCGTTTCACTATCTGTATCTCTATCTCTCCTCTTCTCTCTCTCATTCTCTACCCTCTCTCTTTCACTAACGCATCAAAGTCAAAATTCAGGAGATACGAGATCGCCATAGCTGGATCTCAATGTTATAACTAGAAATTCGAGATTGGCTTCGTTCGAAATCTCGAACTGTATCTATCGAACGCGTCTTATCTTATTCCACGATATCTGGACCATGTTAGATTCAATAGCAGAGTTAGAGTGTCGAAGTAAGAGAGAATATTGAAGGATACGGGTAAAATCAAAACGTCTACGTATCTATAAATTGGACAGTATTCCAATATCTTGGAAAGGTGGAAAGGATTTTCCAAGTGGACGCTTCCGAATTTCGATATTTTGTCGATAAAGTTGCCCTTTCTCGGAGACGGCATCGCGGGTCAGTTACTGTGTACCGAGTTTTATTGTATTAAGGTAGTAAGGCGAGAAAACGTCACCTTATGTCTGCCAGTTTTATCGTCGACCGCATGACATCTTATATTACGTAGTTACAGTCATTCCCTACCGTGACTCTAAGTAAGAATAAGAGAGAAAGAGAAGGAGAGGAAAAAAGATGAAAGGTAAAAGTTGGGAAATTATTGCGAATCGTGTACGTGAGCGATATGTACATACGTTCGTTCCTACATCTTTTTCCTTCGCCGATCATGACTATGTTATCACACTGGGACTAGTCGGTACAAACGAATACAAATTTCACGATATTAAGTTGTCGTGACAACCACGGTTGGATCGTAAGCTGAATAATTCCTCGATGTAGAAAGAAATGTATCACGAGATTTTATTATGAAGTCTTAAGGCACGATAAACCTTGTACGTTTAATATTTTATTAAAGAAAAAAGAGAATCGAATAATATACTTGCCATATTATACACATGATTTGTAATTTTGATAGAAACAGTTTGTAAATAGAACACGAGTTTCCGAATTTCTGATAAGATGTCATACGTTTGCCATGTCGATTGTAGGATCGCGTGCTTTCGTATCTTATCGTTTTAAGGGATAAATAAGTTACATCCTATCCGTAATAACAAGGAGGATAGGAGGCAGCATATTTGTCTTCCTTTAACGTCGAATAAAGCGTCGTTGCGATTCGATGCTTTTGGAAAGGAAACGCGTAGAGTGTAGGGACATTATCGCTGATATCTCCGTACGGGAGGGCTCCATAGTGAAATGCACAGATTGGTCCTCGATGTTGATTGAAGTGTAATGGAGATAACTCGAGCTATGGCCAGCGGAGCGCAGAATGCACTTGCACGGACAGAGAGATTAGCAAAGGACGTAATGGAGTTTGTGGTCGACTCAAAAAGGATCACGCTTCGCTGGAACATCAGTCATGGTTCATTCCAACACGGCGTTCCGACGTTCCGAGAAGATATGCTAAAACGATCGACGATACGTTAACGGTTGCCGCGAGATTAGGATCGTCGAAAAAGAAAAAGAGAGAGAAAGGGAGATGTCGTTTGATCACGATCTCCTTTCGCTTTAGGAAATTAATTCAAAAAAGCAATGATCCATAAGAAGAAAAAACTTTGTAAATGTTCAAATACTTACTGAAAAGAAATAGGAAGTTTCTAACATCTGTCATGCGCTGTTAGGGCAATCTCAGTTATCATGTTTAGTTGACTCGGATAAGGTGCGTCGGTAGTGACTCTGATAGCTGGTTGAGTCAACACTCATGTATTTGTCGTGGCATCGCTATGGAGCATCCAGGTGAAGCCTAGTTGGAGATTCGAGCGAGCGAGAAAGAGAGAGAGAGAGAGAGAGGGGGAGAGAGAGAATGAGAGGAAGGGGAGAGAGAGAGAGAGAGAGAGAATGAGGGAGAGAGAGGGAGATAGAAAGAGAGACTGAGATGTAAAGGGGGAAATGCGCCGTACCGCTTCACAATTGCCGCAAGATATTGCTTGGGAATGTAGGGCCCTCTTCGCCACCTCGCCAGTTATCGATATTTACCCTACATGCTCAATGATACCTCTCAAAATATCCTCATATCTATTTTAAATCTCGACTACTTCAATCACGAACGAATCGCCGTCGTATAAAGCAATTCCATTGGCTGAGCACTTCAATAGAAATTCTTATTAAGCTAAGATAGAACGATATCGATTTAAACCGATAATTTAGAAGAATTGAAATTTTAACACGAATCGTACATTTTAAGAAGCGATAGCTAGTTAGGCTCATCCTTTTCGTTCTTCGAGCCACGAAGCGCGTTTCTCACGATAGTAACGGATTCTGAGAAGAAGGCTGAGAAAGAGAGTGAGAGAAAGAGAGAGAGAAAGAGAAAGATGTTGTCTGGAGGAGGAAGTCGGATGGAAAGAAAGACGCACGAAGACGGAGAAGCCGGCGAAGAGGCAGACAGACGCTCAGACGTGAAATTGAATTACAATACACAAAGTAAAGTTGGATGATCCGAGCATTGTGCTTTCTCGCTCCTCGTTGCTACCTCACTGCCAGTTTGCCTCCGTTCCATTTCCTTCTCGTCTTCGTCCTCGTCCATCCACTCGTTTCGTTCCTCTTATGTCGGCCGTAGCGCTTGCAGCCGTGCAATTTCTCTATCGCTCTCTCTCTCTCTCTCTCTCTCTCTCTCTCTCTCTCTCTTTCTCTCTTTCTTTCTATCTTCTCTTTCTTTCTATCTTTTTCGCTCTTTCTCGTTTCTCTTTCTCTCGAGTACCGGCAAGGCCGCCGGTATTCTTACGCCTTTGTTCCCTACGGGGCTGAATTAATTGCTGCGTTTTTGACATCCATTCATTGTCGGGTCCCGGTAGACGACGTCAGGGATGAACGGATAAAGGGAAAAGTTACTGAGCCGGCTTTCTCCGTCTATCTCTCTCTCTCTCTCTCTCCCTCTCCCTCTGGTTCTCTATCTATCTCTCTTTCTCTTACGATTTCGCTAACTCTCATCCCTTTCTTTAAGTTCGTGAGTTTCGCGGAATATTATTCCTTTCCCCGGTTTCATTCCTTCTCTGAAAGTCGATACAATTATTAAGAGCGCCTATCCCTTGCATTTTCTTTCTTTCTCAAGCGAAGAGTCGCGTTTGAACGTCGATTTCACTCTCTCTTTCCGATCCTCTCATCTCGTCTAATTTTCGGGAGAACTCGACTGAGTGACTTCGGGATCTCGTCGAGGTCATGCGACATGGAGCGCGAATAGACGGAGAAACGGAATCGAGGAAATCGCGCAAATTCGTCGTCACGAATCACCATCGGAGCAGATTGCGATGTGATCGTCGCCTTCTGTGGCTCTCTGCGTCACCGGAAACTCCACGACGAACTTGAAGTAGGAAATCGTGGAACGAACAGAGAGAGAGAGAGCTTTTGTCCCCCCTTTTCCTTGGGAAACGCGTGCATGCTTCTTCGATCTCGAGGATGGTGTGCTACGAGACGGAGAGAGAACTATTGAATATGCATAAGTTATATTAAATCAGGCCATGAGAGAGCGTATGTCGAATGCCGGCAGATTTCGAGAAGGGTTGGAGAGGATAGAGGGCGGAACATAAGATACCGACCAATTACGAAAGAGAAGCGGACGGTCTAGACTTTGGCTGGAAACCTTGTGGAAGAGCGGATCGAAGCGAAGCTAGAGAGGAAGATAGGTCGATTTGCGAGGGGATAAGGATCGACCGGCTTTCTCGTCCGTGAATTTCAGGATAGTGGAAATCGAAGGCCGTGCTACTTGGACGTATATAATGCTTGAACTATGGTTATTGCTCTGCTTCTTGGTGATATCCAAAGTGACATCTGAACGATCCACTAACCGTGCGCTTTCTTTACTAGTCGTAAGAAAAGATGCTGTCAATTAACGCGACCTCTTATCGCTCTCGTGTTAGATACTAGCCCAGTTACGTAAGGAACGGCTATTGTTATAACGATAACATCGTTTCTTATCGATCCTTATTGTATATTCGTCAGGATTTGTTATCTAATTTATTGTTTAGTTCCGATGGAGTGTCAGATTAATCATACGGACGTATTCAAACGTACTATATTAATCATTGCGTTAGGTTTCCCCGACGGAACAACGCTCTCTACATCCTTTGCATATTCATAATACGCGGTTACGAGGAAAACGGAGGAAACGACAAAATCGGTTGGTTTCGCTACGCGCGTCAACGCGATCAATCCGAACGCGGCTGAACAGATGCGCGTCTCACTAGAGTGACACGTTTACATAATCTTGTCATTACTTCCTTCTCCGGGGATTGCCTAAGACGATGCTACCAGGAAAGCGAGGTAGCTGGAGAACTCGACAAACTTTGAAATACGAGAGAGAGAGAGAGAGAGAGAGAGAGAGAGAGAGAGAGAGAGAGAGAGAGAGAGAGATAGGTGCAATGGTTGGGTTTTAAGGGGCTTGAGAAAAGGAGGACGAGGAGAGTGCAAAGAGAGGAGAAGGAACAAGAATTAGCAAGGAAAGACAAGAAGGAAAACGAACAGGTGGAGAAGTGACAATAAAAGCCTAGCGTGGATTAGGATCTCTCTTTCCTGCTGCTGCATTTGCAGCAACTTTCCTAGCCAAGAACAGTCGAGAATAATAGAATTATGACAGAATTGAAAATAGAAAAATAGAAAAGCTTTTTCGCTATTTCAACATAATATGTTTTATTTAGGAATTTTATTTGATGTTTAAATTTTTACAGAATGGCGAGCAGGATTTTTTGAAAGGTCGCAAAAAATTGACGTTCAAAACGTGTGAAAAGCGTTTGACGTTTATTTGTTTACTTTACCTACTTTGCTTGCGGTATATCGTATCCTAGCTATTCACTAACAAGCCTCTAGGGTTACTCCCTACGTGGTGGCAGACCCAGTTACTGGACAGAATTTGAAAGACAATTTCTACAGATTCTACCTGACTGCTTTTGACCGCTTTACGGCCGTTGACTTGGATAACGACATAATACGGCACGGACATGTCCAACGTAGTTACGTATACTGTTATATGTAGCTATATTTCTGGAATGTGTTCGATATGATATATATATATATATTCTTCTATGTATGTATATATATTTTTTTATTTATATTTATGTATATATTTTATTAGAAATTATTATATTATATATTAGTACCCTTTGATATCTCATCTGTTCGAATTAGCCACCCTTTGCATACCACCCTCTTTCGCGCTTTCTCCTTGGTTCTTTGACGTAGGCGAGACCCTTTACTACTTTAAAAGAAGTGGTTTGGAACGATATCCGATCGTCGACGATGGTGAGAACGAAAAAGAAAATATGCAGATAAAAAGCAGCCCTCTCTAAAAAGAATATAGTTCAAAGTATGAATAAGTGAATAAGAAATATAAAATTATATTATTTTTTTGTTTTTTCTTTAACAACAATGAATAGAATAATAAGAATGATACAAAATAGCGTTACCTGACTTGTTTTGTGAACCGTCGAGACAAGAACACCGTTATGTCGATTTAATGAACGATATTGATTAACGACGAACGTTGGCGAGACTATAGTGAATAGACCGTATCGTTTCGTATAAATTAGTGGGACGATTCCGGTTGGCAACGTGCGCATTAAGTAAGCCAGCTTGCTAACACAATCCGTGGGCCTGGTTTACGCGGCCGAGGCGCTAACTCGAGTTAAACGAGATGAATGTCGGTTCGCTAATAGTTGTTACGAATTGCTACTGGAGCTTGCTTAGCCCGCTTAGAGAGAGATTTAGTTGAGCAACTAAGATGAGCTCTCAGCCTAACATCTCCACCTCCTTATCGTTTCTCTATGGTACTGTTTCATGGTGTCACCTACATTCCATACAGCACTACGTTCATTGAAATTGTCTATTTAACAAATATCATTTGTGTTTCTAAATACCTAGAATTTATCGCGATTCATTAAGTATTCATCAATTTGAATTATTAATAGTCAGGCAAATATATAACAGGAAAACACTAATTTAATAAGAAGTTAAAAGAGAGAGAACTCAAAGAAGATTCATATTGTAGGAATTTATTGTTGATAATAGATGACAATATTGATAATTGAATATATAATCAATAATTGAATGTCAATCAATAATCAATGTAAACAAGCGATGTGCGGTGTCTTAATCATTAAGTAAGTGTAGTAGATGGAGATCTTGGATCTAGAATCTGCTACGATCATTCTCTCTAGCTATGATCCGCAAACTGTTCGGACGTGCGACGAATTGCTCTAATACCGAAGTTTGATAAGATAGATTCCTTATTGTAAGTGCTTCGGGTAAGAAATTGTTAATCACTGTAACGTATATTGCTGGATTTATATTTTGATTGATACGTATATTCTCAAGAAAATAAAATTGTTATAGTATCTATGATTTCCGATTCTCTCGGAACTCAATTTTCATGGATATTCCCAAAGGCCACCTGACCGAGAATCAGTCGACTTTGCTTAACGAACCAGGGTAGAGATATCCGGACAGGTTCGCTAAGTAGCGATATGAATGAATTAGCCCTGTTAGAGCATGAAGATTCACCTTACCGATCGTTCTCTTCATCCAAGCGAATGTCTCTTGGGATCTTCCTCGTATTTGCCTCGCGATGCATTGTAACTTTCGGTTCCTCCATTTCTCTCTTCTCTCTCTCTCTCTCTCCCTCTACCTCTCTCTCTTCTTCTTTCTTTCTCTCTCTCCTCACTATATTTTTTCATTTATATAAAAATGCACGTACATATATACGTAAGTACTTACATAGAGAAAGAGAAAGACAGACGGAGAAGGAAAAAGACATATGTACGCAAGTGCATGCATGTATTGTAGACGTACTGTATCGGTATAATATAGGTAGTCTCATGATCTCTAACCAAGTCACGGTTCCGTTGCGAAGGTATGTGAAGGTTGAGTCCGAAGGAAGTGGAGTCCAGAGCTCATCAAGATAATGCAGCTGGGATTACCCTGCAATCGAGCGGGTTCCTAACGCGACTGGAGAACACCTGAGGGAGACTGATCCCTGGATCGTTATTAGTTAATCATTTGATCGAAAGCCCACGGAGATATCACCGAT
>NC_057685.1:9713063-9723063 GCF_014466175.1 Vespula pensylvanica | reverse complement strand
TCTCTCTCTCTCTCTCTCTCTCTCTCTTTCTTTCTACCTCCTAATAATACCATTAATCACATCATAAAGGACGAACGTGGAGACCGAAAACGAAAAGAATATGGACACCGAGAGAGAACAGCAGCGCAGAGAGAAATTTAAGAAATTCGACAGACCGTTTGAACCTCGAGGGATAACTTCAGAGTACTGGTGCGAGGAGGAAATGGAAAATAGGAAGGAAAGGAGAGGAAGTCCGACGGCTTATGCCACCGTATTGTTTCTCACGCTGCCTTTCGCAGATTTCGCCTTATTTATCCTTGAGTTGCATAAGACCTGGCCCCGATTTCCGAGGAGTCGGATCCTTTCTTCGATAAAAATTCATTTCTTTCCTTTGATTTACTTCAAGCATACGGCCAACTCGTTTTCGACTTCCTTCCTCTACCGTTTTCTTTCTTACATCCTTCCTTCTTCCGTCGTATTACTTTTCTTCTAAGAAAGAGTGTACAAATGCTTGGAAAATACAAGCTTTTCTTCTAATGTTGGATATAAGGCCACTCCTGGATGCTATTATGTTGTACGACAGAATCAAATAAAGCTTTAAGATTTTTCTGTTATTTCCGTAAACAATATTTCAAGCATAATGGTATTAATGAGAAAATCGCGTTGATGTTGTTGCAACCGCAAATCTCATATATTCTTGCAATCATAATTACTCTACAGATAGGTTGCACGAATTAATAATCCACCATGCATCATTTTTACACATCAGTGAGAAGGAAAAGCGCAGTAACTTCGGTTACATAAACCATCTGTCGACCTCGATTAATGTTTATATCCAGCAGAACGTTAAGTATTGAGACTGTGGACCGTGGAAAACTCTTTCGTGATGTAGCTACGTAGAGGATCTTGAAAGAGCAGCTGATAGCTGAGCGCTTTCTTTTCGTGAGCTCTATTAATTACGAAGCAACGGTTCGCGTGATTTGAACTATTGGCCCCAACCACCTTCATTTTCTTAGTCCGCTTCGTTCTTGTTCGTATTCGCGTTCTCTCACGTCTTCCCTATCCCTTTCATTTCGTTCTCTTTCTCTTTATCTCTCTTTTTCCCCTTCTCTCTCTTTCTCTCTTTTTCCCTACTTCGTCGTTTTCTACCCACCTATTTGCTCACTCTCTTTCCCTGACCTCGAAAGAGTTTCCAAACAAGACGAGGGAAACAAATCCAAAGTGAATAGGAAGGTAGGTGTAGAAACGAAATCCCTCTTTTCCACAAAACATGCCGACAAGGTGAGTCTAATATCGTAGATAAGTTTCGATTCGCTTTGTCTGCCGCGGAATAAAAAAAGTGCCAGAGGGTAAATAAGAAAAGGGAGTAAAAGGAAAGAAGAAAATATCGAACAGTGTTTTTGAGGAAGATAGACAGGTGAAAAGAGGCTAGGCTTGCGTGTTGGATATGCGTGCTAGGTGTATGCGTTTAGGATGAACGATATCGAAGGTAGACGAATATAGAAGTTGAAAATCACCGAACGAAATAGTCCTGTCCGAGGCGATGGCGGCAGCGTCGCGAGCTTAAGACGATAAAACTGGGTCAACATTGAAAGCAGTTTTGCTCGCGAGTGGCTCAACCAACCGGAGTCTTTCTTTCCTATCTTCTTTTCTTCTTCTTCTCCTTTTTCTTTCTTCATCCAACAGGAAAATTGAAATTCGAACATTCTAGTCTTATGAGTTCACAAAACCATGCTTTCGCTGTAGTTTCATTTAAAGAAAGGACAATTTTGTGAAAAGGAAAATATCGAGCCAATATAAAACTCGCATGCATTTTGACTCCTATTCAATATTGAAGAATAATAAATTATTCTTATTAGATTATCGTAATTATTGACAGTACTGCCGATTTATTTATTTTTTATCAACATTTTAAGATAGATATTAAAAATTAACAAAAATGTGTTTTTGAAAATCTGTTTTTGATATCGTTTTATTTCAATTTACCGGGTGATTGACCATGGTTGTTACATTCATTGATATAATCTTAAATGAGTCGGTGTAACGACTGAATTCAGTTAATGTGTTATTCGCAGAACACATATATTCTGACAGTTAGACCCCTCGAGGAAAGACAGTCGCTCGTTCTCCCCCTGTCTCTTAGAGCGATAACTCAATTACGTGCCAATACCATGATTACGTGTCATCCGTGGTCCATCCAACAGTCAATGCTGTAACAGCTTCGATAAGATCATCGAAGCTTAATTATATCAGCCGTCTCAATTCTCCAACACAATGAATAATATGTCATCTAATCGCATTATCAATTTTCAGTTTATAGATAACATCAGTTCGTTTATGCATCTCGTCAGAATCTTTACACTTTATAATCGAAATTCTCTAATACTTTTACACATATTTGAAAAGAAACGTAAATGTGAATGTCTTAATTAACGTGAATGATATTCCAAATAATTTTCGTCTTTCATATCTGTTTGCTCGAAAATGGCGACCCTTCTCTGGAATCACTCTAGTAATATCCACGAAACGAACGTCTGCGTACGAAGAGAGATAACACATCGTTATAGAAGAAGTTAGACTGCGTTGGACAAACAGTACACCCATTTCTGCATCGACGGATCGACCAATCTCAAAATATACCACCATTTCACCACCGAAACCTTCGTGCACTCACGTATTCACGAGGTTGTAACTACTAAAGGGTCAAGTAGAAATGTGCAGTTCTCTCGATATAACCTACTTTTTTCTTTTCATATGAAGTTTTAACAAATTGTATGATTGTACTTAATACGCGGATATTATTCCATAGATGGATTTAATATTTTTAATATTTTATAACGAACGATTGTTTTGAAAACTTCTTTTATTAAATTATGTCAGCAATACAGCGCATAATTATTTATTTTATTGGAACATTCGCAAATGCAATATAATGATATCTACAACCTCATTGCCACGATTCTGGTCGTGTAGTCGCGCCTGTCGCACGATAGAAGGAAACACGCGCCAGTGCGGTTTTCCCGCCAAGATCATTCAATGTCTTGTTTTGGATCTAAGCCAAATACCGAATACGTCGGCGGAATGGTTCGCTCTCCTTTTTACCTCTGCCATCTTGTCGTTTCTTCTAACCGCCACCGGACCTACAATTACGACTCAATGCTATAGCTATCACTAGGATCACTCTTAGTGTCACATTATAAAAGCAAGGTGCCTTTTAATAAGATCGAGTCATGGTAGGCATTATGCGATATAGTTGAATATAAATGTGACACGACAAATTCTCCAAGAATTATCTGCTGGAAATGTTCTTTACCGACGTGAATTAAATGTCTCGGCGAACAAAATTATAGGTACAGTGGATTTTAGAGAAAAGAATGTGGCACCGCAAAGATGGTTGTTTATTTGCATCGATATCGACTATTTACTCGTTCTATTATGTAATGTACTGTATACTGTGTACTGTATATTACAAGTAGTATAAAATATTGTTTTCCATCATTCGCAAGTGGCTCTCCTCGTTTATTAGAATTGCCAGGATATACTCTGAATTTATACTTAAAAATTTCTATGCATCCATAGTTCTTTATTTTCCGTTTACTCGTTTCTTTTCGTCCCAAATATGTATGCATATCTCTCTTTTAGAAACGAGTAATGATTATAGCGAGGGTGTGCGTGAAGTTCATAGTGTTGGAAGAAAGCCAAGTCACGTTATAGCTCAATGAAATCTTTCTACGTTAGCTTACTCTCTTCCTTCAACGTTAAGCATAGGATACATTCACACTAAGTTGCTAGACGAGAAGCGAAGAGAAAGAGTGAGCGGGATAGACGGATAGGTAGATAAAGATAAATGGTTAGATAGATAGAAGAGAGGCAGACAGCGAGAGAGAGAGAGAGAGAGAGAGAGAGAGAGAGAGAGAGAGAGAAGCATAGTTGGCCTTCAGCCATGGAGGGAACTCGATGAAGAAGCTGGCTTTACGATCCGCCGGGAGTAGTAATGGTCAACATTGGTCCGACCGGGGCGGTTCTTAAACGCGAACTTGTACTCCTTCAGAGATAACGCTCAATAACTAAATCGCTTTGACAGTAACGGGTCGTCGAAATATTAAATAAGTACGAACTTACTTTACATTTTAGCAAGATGTTAATAACAAATTAATTTTGATTTTGCTAAAGAATTATCCTCCATTGCAAGAATCAATGTTTAATTATAAGAAATTCAGTCAATTCTTCGTAAACATAATTTTTACACCGTAAACTAAAGGTGAATCTCAATAAAGTAGCATTTTTCAGACGATGAATCGTTGAATCCGACTTGAAGTAAGTCCTCTTTTGACGTATTGGCAGAAAGTTAAATCGTGAAGGCGTAACAAGTAGCCATGCTCCGAAAATGCAGAGCGTTTGGTCGTAGACGTAGGAGGTAGGAGGAGGATGAGATGAAGAAGAAGAAGATAGAGGAAGACGGGGATGGGACTCGCGAGCAGTAACGCAGCAACAGCAGCAGCAACAGCAGTAGAAGCAGCAGCAGGAACGGCAGCAGAAGCCCCACCTCCCACCGTCGGGAGATCCAGAGTCCTCTCTCTCTCTCTCTCTCTCTCTCTCCTTCTCTCTCTCTCTCTCTCTCTCTCTCTATTTCTCTCTCTTTCTCTCCTTCTCTTTCCCTGCGGCGTTACTATTCCGCCGTCAAGCGAGCGTGGCGTGGCGTAGGCAGTCAGGCAGTCAGGCTCTCTCTCTCCTGGCATTAAGCATTCCCGTTGGGTCGGCGCGGGGTGGAGGAGAACGCGGGGAGGAGAATCGGTCGATGCTGGGGTGCCGCCGTTGTGCCAAAGGAAGGAAGTATGCGAGAAGGAGAGTCCCTCCCTTCTTCCCTCCCTCTCTCCCTCTCACTCCCTTTCCCTCTCTTTCTCTATCCATCTCTCAATCCCTCTCTGTCTTTCAACATCCATCTTTCTCTTGTGTGGAAGTGAGAGGGTAGGAGGCGTGCGTTACTATCTCCGTCGAACAACGACAACGCCCCGGGGGCGCCTGCGCGTCTCGGAGGGGTAGCACCGTGTTACCTCTCAGCCTGGAGGGGTAACAGAAGCATGGAGGAAGAGACTAGAGAGAGAGGGAAGGTTACTCGGTCTCCTACCACCTCGCTTTCGTGCTCCTCTCGAGCGCAAAGTGTAGCACGCTCCCTACCAGCAGAGCCGCGCGCTACTCCCCTTCGCTTCCCCTCGCTACGATTCCACTGCCCGGGCCTCCACGGTCGCCCCATTCCGTTCTTGGCATCACAGCGTGCAACATTCGAGCTGACGTACGACGACGAGGAGCGCGACGACGACCACCTGCCTCCCTGTTACAGTTACAGTTACCGTTACCGTTACCGTTGACGTGGACGTTGCCGTTGCCGTTGCTTTGCGTGTGCCCGTTACGTCCCTCTCTCTCTCTTACACGTACATATACACACACCCACTTGCTCTCGTATTCGATCTCTTTCTCCCTCTCTTTCTCTCTACTTGCTCACACGTCTCGCTGCGCACCCTTGATTACATCCTCGGCTCTTTATCTTCGGGGAGATCATCAACGGGAGAAGATCGCTGCAACCAAGAAGATTTATACATCGAATAGTGACACGCGAGAGGACTAAACGAGGCAGTAAACGCGCGCGACGAAAGAGCAAATTCGTGATCGTCGGTCAAGTGCTCCGGGATATTGTTATCGTCGTAGTCGTTGGCAGTTCTGATACAGTGCTATATCGTATACGTACACCTATAAGGAAATCATAGATCGGTTTGATCACCGGTGACCGTTTTGAAATCATCGTCGAATCTACAGCCGTCGTCGACGAGAAACGACGAGATTGGGAGAAATAGGAAGTCAGTGAATTTTAAGAGATCCCTGTGGAGTAACGCTTACTCTTCGTTACTCGGTCTATTGTTATCGGTTTAACGAAGTCGAGAAAGAACAAGTATCGTAAGCGTGCATTGAAAGCTGAAGAAGCCACAAACGAGCGTCTACCCACTGCCCGACTCTTTCTCTTTTAAGGAGAAAGCGAAGAACATCGCGCCGATCGCACGGCACTCGGTACGCGCGCCGGTACTGAGTGACCTGCATCGTCCAAAAAAAGTTAGCAAAAGGTGTACACAACGGCGGTCACCACGTACATCACACCGCTCATCACCCCGGAGAAGGTACGCTGACTTCTATCTTCTTCTTCCTTCTTCACTTCGAAGTACTTTCTTAATGAGGAAATCCCATTCTCTTTTTCTATCTTTCTTCTCTCATTTTCTTTCCATATGTTTCTCTTTATGCGCGTCATTGCGATCGTATACGTGTGGGTGGTTTGCTTCAACTCGTCTGTGTGTGCGTGATTATACAAGTGCATGTGTGTGAGTGTGTTAGTTAGCTCGAGATTTGTGTGTGGGTGGAACGTGATCCTGAACGTCATCCGTCGGACGGCGGCGGATCAAACGGGGTAGTGAACGTCGCGCGGAAATGCACGCACACGTACGAGTTAACCGTACGCGAATATATCTGTATACTCTTTCTTTCTCTTCCTCTCCCCCTCCCTCTGTGTGTGTGTGTGTGTGTGTGTTTCCATAGTCTGCTCTCAATATCTTCTTTTATTCTTCTTGCCTTTTTCGTATATGGCTCGCTTTTATCTCCATATACCGTTTATTTTTCACAATAGTGCTTACTGACCGAAAGCTCCCTCGTATACATATACAATCGCTTCGTCTCCGTATCTGACGTTCTATCGCGTCAGAGAGCATCTCTCGATCTCTAGATTTTGTTACTCCTGACAAACGTATCACCCCCGGGCGATCTCGTTTCTTTTTCTCTATCATGCCATAAAGTTTTGCTTTCTGTGGATTCAGATAGGTCAAAATATTGAAATAAATTCGACACACATACTTTGTATTTTGAATGTTCCAACTTTGAAAATGAAACGTAATTTCATTTTTCCTTAGAAAATGTAATATAATCGAATGGATGGATCATACTATTTAAATATTTCCTTTCTTCAATCTGGAATAAAGTTTTCGAAGCTCGATCGTCATAAAAATCGTTCTTGCATGAATCACCGCAGCCAAGTAGATAAAACACGAATGATTATTTCGTTAGCATTGCCAAAATCATGTGTTGGTACAAGAATTGACTCCTGATGGATTCTTCCGTCCTGATTTATAACAGTATTGGTCTTGACACGGACTTGGCTGTCTCATTTACCGCATATAAAACATCCTGAAAAGGATTTCTTTTTATTTCAATGGAGGTACAGTTTATCGTTCTTTCTTGATATTTCATTCTCGAATTGTGTCTTTTGTAAAGCTAACTCAAAGTTTTCTATTTCTCTCATTTTCTCTTTCCTACTCCATTTTAACTCTGTAACGATCTCAAGACAGAAAAAAAACGACTATCGGTCGCTGAGGCAACAGTGTCGACCCACAATTTGTTAGAAATCACTCTAGCCGCAAGAATAGTTTCGCGTCTGGCTATCGTGCTGTGCGTATCGTTCTTACTTCTTTATCTTCCTATCTCTTTCTCCCTCTTTCTCCTTTCCTCACTCTTCTGTCCTCTTTAAACGAAAGATCAAAGTTACTCGAGCGGAAAAGCTCTATCGGTGTTTTAGCTCGCAGTCGCCGAATCGTAGTAGTACTCTCGGTACCTTCGCTCTCCGTGGAATTGCTTCGAAACGAAGAACTACTTCGAGTCGGAGGAAATTCTTATCGGATTCGTTGCACGAATTCTTTTACCGCGAGAGGATACGCTCGATCGAATATCGAGGATCGTATTTTTCTAAAGCGGGAAAAAGATGTAGTGTCTACGTGTAAATTCCGTCTTCAATTTTTCTCTTATCTTCTTTTTTTCTAGCCTTTTATTTTGTTTTTCTTTTTTCTTTTTTTTTTTCTTTTAAAATGAGAAATAAACGAGACACTTCCACGAGAATATCGGGGATAGCGTTTAGATTAAGCGACGAGGAGCACGAGATGTATCGTTACGCGGAAAACGCCGCCTTCGGTCCGCAGCTCCTGCAAACTTTTTCACGCGAGAAGTAGAAGTGATAGTGGTGATGTTGCTTGCGAAGGTAGTGGTGAAGGGTCGTACATCCTGAAGTTCCCCGAAGCGATATATCCTAGAGAACTGGTGATTGTTCCCTGCTTTTTCTTACGGAAATGTATAAAGCTCTCTCTTTCTCTTTCTCTCTTCTTCTCTCGACCCTCGTTCCGTCTAAAGTAAAATGCTGAAGTTTCTATTGCGACGAGCTCGCAATGTCGTTCTCCCCTGCTGTGAGGCAGGACCAGTAGAGCCTGGCTTTAGTTTCCAAACCAGGAAGAACTCAGTTTCTCATTGCGTTACCGCTCGGCGATAGCGAAAGGGGTAAGCGGATTTTCTGGTCTCTCCTGATAGTAGCCTTGGGTAAAAAGACGAGTTTCAAGAAAGAATAAGGACAGAGATAGAGACAGAGACAGAGATAGAGAGAGAGAGAGAGAGAGAGAGAGAGAGAGAGAGAGAGAGAGCGAGAGAGAGAGAGAGATACACAGAGAAAGAGAAAGAAAGAGAAAGACGACAGTGGTGGTGTTAAAATAAAAAGAAAATGTCTATGAGTTCGCTTTGTTGCTCCATTTATTTTCGAGATATCTCGAGATGGATGATTTATCGATGGACGAAGAAAGTGGAATTGAAAGGAAAATTTGAGTACGGAAAGAAACGATTGTGCTTGAATCGAAATATCAACGACGACAAGTCGACGATAAGAAAATAGCTCGAGGGTTATAGATTTTACGATTCGTGGACTCTTTCAAAAGTCTTATACTTTTTCCGTCCCCTTTTTTCTCTCGTCAAAATCGTTTGAGAAAAAATGGGGTTAAACGAGGTTACACGAAGGGGATAGAAACGAAGAGTTCGAAAAAAGAAGTAGGGAGAGGGTGTATCGTCGATCGAAGGGGAATTAGGTAACCGATTTCGGGAGAAACATGGTCTGTATACATCGAAACGCTTTTAATTCTAGGGCGAGAAGACTGCTAGCTTCCCGCGCTATCTCTACTCTCTGGAACACTCCGGAACAAGTCGCGCGATACTGTATAACCAACTGCGACACATTGCCTACAGTACTAAAGAATTCTATGAACAAATCCTATCAAGTGACTCTCTTTTCATTTATCGATTGCCGGATAAAGAGGATATTTCCAATAGGCGCTTTCGTCGGAAATTTAAATTAATCCTACGAATCGTAAAAATACCATCGATATTCTCTAGTACCTTTAATATTAGAGACAGGAAATGAGCTTGCGCAAATGTTCCATTTTATTTAACCTGTCTCTAACTTTATTGGAAAGAGAAATGACATGACATTAAATTTGATTATTGCCTTAAATCTTAACAAAATAATCTTTTTGCGTATTTCCCTATTTACAGGGAATTCTCAGCTTATATCAAGAACGAGGAACGCAAAATGTATGACATTGATTCGTTGAAGACGCGACGCAAGACGAGAGTCAAGCGTCTTCTACTATGGCAAACAAACTTCCCTGCCTCTTGTCTGGCGCTCTCATGTAAACAGAGGCAATCCTTCTTGGAATTTTCTATTCGTGCCTTTACTGTACCTCTCGTCAGATTTCCGTTCTCTTCTTTCTCTTTCTTTCTCGTCGAAAAGCACGCTCTAATTTTTCCACACAATGTACTCTCGCGTATATATTCTGTAGAGAAAAAGACATCGCAAGTAAATGTGTGTACTATCCTGTTTGTTAGATAAACGACGATAGTTACGCGTAAAGAAAGAACGATCGAGAAAGATGAAAGGAGATAGATCGATCGATAGATAGATAGATAGATAGATAGATAGATAGATAGAGTCTCATTGAAGTAATTTAGATTGTCGAGAAATAGAATTTCGTTGCTTGTTCTAAATATTACCAGCAGCACTAACTTTCAGCGCTAAGAGTTTTACAGTATTATCAATTTTTCTGTTTGTAAGCGGTTGCAACGCGCCGAGCAGAGGAATTGGAATGAGTTTTTAAAGTTAGATTTATGAATCACC
>NC_057685.1:9668063-9708063 GCF_014466175.1 Vespula pensylvanica | reverse complement strand
AAGCGCAACGGAGTATTTTAGTCGTGTCTGAATAAAAACCGGTTGTGATAATGTGCATCAAAGGCAGAGAGTAAAAATAGAGCATCGTGCTTAAGCCACACGTACACTGTCAGACGTCGATGCTTTCATCTTCTCGTTCAAAGAGCGACTCTTGTAAATGTTTGATGCCACAGGATCAATAAATGTAGGAAGAGAGATCGCGCGCATACAAGCCGGAAGTCGTAGAAAGGTATCGTGTCGTTGGCTCGTTCGAATCTCGTAAGAATAGGACCTGACTAGAGGTAAGATCTTTTCCTTTACGATCCAACAAAGCGAGCCCATCTCGTTGTGGTTGCGAAGGAAAAAAGTTTATTGTACATACGCTGTAAAATATATTATTACGGTACGTCGACTCGAACTCGTAGAATTTTCTCATCTTGTTATTACTGTCACGTAGGTGAGCGGACTTCTTTTTCAGCTCGTTTGTTGTCGTCGGCTCGTTATGAGGAAGTTTGAGAAAAGAGAAAAAGATACATTTAAGGGCGAACGATGACGCGATTTCGTACGAGAATGGAAGTACATAAGGAAAGTATCGGATCTTCAAAGTAGAGGATCGAGATATATCTCGGAACCTTCTACCGCGGACCTAACTCATTTTTGCGAGTTCTACGCGAGACAAGGATTAAGGGAATTTTCTTCCAAGCTAAAATTCGATATATAAGTCCTTCTTTTTCTATATGGCAACGAATTTGGACTTCGACGACCGATCCTTCCAAATGCGTACGAAGAAAATGCGAAACTTTATAGGCGGAAGAAATCGGAGGGCTATATCGGAAAAACTCGGGAATGCGTTTGTAGAGACATGGACATAATTGGGTGAGATTCGACTATCAGTGACAATCGAGGAAGAGATAGAGTGGGAAGGAGGATTAGTACTGGATCGAAGAGCGATGATAGATTTCCTCATAATCCAGTAAAGTCGCAATTCAAACAATTTAAGACGGAACAGCGGACGACGAGTGATCGATCGAGGCTACTAAAAACCAAAATGGATCGGATTTAGGTCTATATGAAGATATGACTTTTGAATTCTTGGATTATTAAATCTAATTTCGTGTTCGGAGAGGCTCTCGATGTCTTAGCGTTCGCTATCGCGATATGAAAGTTCAGCTCCTCGCCAAGGAGGTCAACCTTTTCACATCGCTGAACGAGCCTGATTGAATTTTGTTTGCATCAGTGGTACCGTCACGTTTCCGTGATAGATAGAAATAGGAAGGCATCGATTGAAAAACTCAGATTTTCTTCAAACAGTTTGAAAAGTTGTTCGGCTTCGCCATAAACCTACCTTTCTTACCCTCGTCAATCCTTGACCGAAATTTAACAGGCGAGATATAGGAGAGAAAGATAGAAAAAACAGAAGAAAAGGAACGAATGGAAGATGTGACGGTAAAGGAGAGTGGGCGGTCCATTGTGAAAAGTTTATTCGAATCAAAAACCTATCTCGAAAGAACATATGACGCCATCGAGAATCGTAATGGCGATTCACAAAACGGATCACATTTTAAAGGAGATTTCAATACCGAATCATTTTTGCTAACTATTCGTTTCTTCTGATCGGAATTAACAAGATTCCCCAATGCAATGGTTATTAATTATTGTTATATTTTTCCTGTGCAATGAAATTTTTGAAACTAAATTTTTACGATTCTCTTTAGTTGTAGTGAAAATGTGAAAATCGTGTAAACATTTCGTGGCTCTCTCATATCGCATCGGTACGGCATTTGCAGCAATTCATTATTACGTTACGAGCGTTCCATTATACCCCCACGCGCGTGTCCTTTAGTGTCATTACGAACAGAAGTACATTCTTGGACAAAACGGCTGAAATTCAGGAACGTGAAATTATATTCGACAATGGTTGGTCGAGTCGAGCACAGCCGAACACATTATATACATACCAGTATGGGAACAAGATCGGTTCTTTTCTTGCCGCTATTCTTGCGAGTGCTATTAACAGCTTACTTTTCTTCCCGAACACTATTAACAGCCTACTTTTCTCCCGGACATTTATAGATTTTAACGCGTATGTGAACACTTCTTCGCACATATGTATTTATGTGTGTGTATAAAAAAATCGAATGAAAAAGATTCTTTAGAAACGATTTTACATCACTCGACGTTCATTATTTTACTGTACCGTTGGATTGGGATCTCTAGATGCTGCAAGATCATTTCGACTAAATCATTAAGCTTTCACGGGCTTATGATCGCACGAAAAGCTCCATAAAAGAAGCTTTGATGTAACTTTACATTGTGTGTGTGTGTATGTGTGTCCATGTATAGAGAGAGAGAGAGAGAGAGAGAGAAAGAGAAAGACTGAGAGACTACTGAGGAAAGGAGAATTTGCGAAAGTCCTTAGTGAGAACGACCCATATAGTACGAATAATTTGTTAAAATACGTGTACGTATCTTGTGTATGTGTATGTGTAGTCATAGGCATTTCGGATACGTATGTACGTATGCGATATCGGGCATGAACGTTGAATCTGTGAGGAGAACGAGCCAGGATCAGGACTGGACAGTGCGATAGCGATGCTGAGCCACTCAGTAACGTTGAGCGCCTTAGCGCTCCGGTTACTGATAACCTCCACCTTTCTCTCTCTCTCTCTCTCTCTCTCTCTCTCTCTCTCTCCCTCTCTCTCTCTCTCTCTTCTACTCTTAACCTTGCATTTGGACACTTCCTTCATTATTTATAGCCATTGACTTAAATTTGTAAAATGTATCTGCGAAGAAAAATTGTTACGATTTCTCCTCGATTCTGTAAAACTTGATAGAATACCGATAGCTTCGAGGTTCTTTTTTTCCTCAATCTTTGTGTTAATATTAAAGGATCTTACTTTGTTTATCGAATTCGTTTACATTTTTATTTTTTCACTTTTTCGCATAATCGTGATTCTATATACCTTCATGTGCGTCGATACTTCAATCTATATTGTATTTCTAGACTTATTGTCGAATTTCGAACGAAAAGCTTAGCGACGGAGATATTCTTTTATCTGTGCTGGATTACCGGACTATCTGAAAGAATTTAGGCTGCGTTTGATATTCTTTTGTCAAGGGTTTTTCGTATTCTCTGGGTGACCTTGTCCGTAAGTCGAAGTAAGTATGCTCACAGACTTGAATCAATAAATTCAAAAAAGAAAATATCTCATTTTATTTTAATTTTTGGCATTTTGCCTTATCTTATCCCATTAATTATTATTAATTATTTTTACATATTGCAGTTTCGTTCCTTCTTATTATTGTTGAAATATGTACAAAGTTACAATGGAATAGTAACATATCAATTCCGCCTATCACGAAAGGATCGAAAAAATAAAACTGACTGTCCGAAAGGAGCGATCTGTTTGCAAATGATTGACGACTGAAGGTGGATCGAAACGCTATCGTCGGGTTAAAAGTAATTCCGGTAATTTCTTCGCAAGCTTTCCAGACTCGAAACACGCTCGAGTGCCGCTTTTAACGGCACTAGCGTCGAAAGAAGGGTGCCTTATAAAGCTTGAAAGATTAATACGTGTCCGCTCAAAATCATTTTAGAAGGAGCGATCTTTGATATTCTAATGGAGCTCGAACGAACGAGGGATGGAAAAAGAGAGGGAGAGGGAGAGAGAGAGAGAGAGAGAGAGAGAGAGAGAGAGAAAGTGAGGTTGAAAAAGAGATAGAGGCATTAGGCGGATAAAACGTCGAGGGACTGGATAATTTTGCATTGTCGTGTATGGAGGTCAAAGGGATAAGAATGTACCCTGGATTGGGTCCTTATTCGAAGGATATGCCGATATACATGGAAAAAAGTAGGCGATGATAGACAGAAAAGTAGCTGCTAGGATATACTCGTATATCTACATGTATATCTACATTGAAGCATATAACCCTTCGATGATTTGCTGCTTTTCGTGTCTTTTGCTCTTTTGCTCTACTTTTTCATCTCCATTCTTTTCTTCGGTATTTGTGATCTTATCTCCAATGTTCTCTAAACGATTCGTTACCGTCTCTTGCGTCATTAATCACTAATTATTTATTTGTGTAATGTTTGTAATTTTCCGATCGGATCATCTTATTCTTCCTCCTCTTCGGATTTATATATTTTTTCCCTTCCCTTTCCTTTTTGCGATATACAAAAATAAGCGAAATTATTTCAAAAGAAATATTAAGTAATTTATATCATCTAACAAATTTATTTTACTATTGAAACCAACGGACAAATTTTCTTACAAAGTGAACAGGGTTAC
Organism: Vespula pensylvanica; assembly: GCF_014466175.1. NCBI lineage: Eukaryota > Metazoa > Arthropoda > Insecta > Hymenoptera > Vespidae > Vespula > Vespula pensylvanica. Next base: position 9,703,795 of record NC_057685.1, on the reverse strand, counting down.
TATTTTTAAGCAAGTAAATATATCTGTGCTTCTTTTGATATAATATTTCTTTATTAAGAGAACAGTGAAGAAAGTAAGAGATCTTATGAAAGCCCTTTTCCTAACGATAAGAAATCGCCAAGTATACTTAAATGTATACATATTTATTTATTTATTTATTTATATTTATTTTTAACTATTACATGTATATTTACATATTAAGTTCGGTTTGAAATATTTCATCAGTGCGAAATATAACACTCGATTAAATATTCACAAATTACGAATAAGTAAAACTTTCTCCTTGCATTCGGTGTAACTATTTCTGTGCTGAAGAGAGCAAATTCAATGGGAGCAGACACAATCCCTTGTGCGAACGTTTATTCCATTATTTATTTAGTTTTTTTCTGTTTTGACAGCATTATAATTCTGTAATTAATACCAAAAGTATAGATTAATTATAATCTTATTATTATAAATGTAAAAGTTTGTTTTTTAAATAAGAAAGATTTTTTAAAGTCAAAATTCAAGCGTAGATCCTCGATCTTTTTTATTTGAAATCGATATTTTTCTTGCAAATCCTTTCCCTTCATTTAAGAACGACTGGAGGGAAAAAGAAAAAGAGAGAGAGAGAGATTACTTTAAAAAATGTGGTCTCACTTATATTCTTTCTAATAGCCCTATTTCATTTTTGTTAAAAGAGAGTACGGTGAAGTGAGCAGGTATAGTATAGTGCAGCAACGACGAACCCGTGACCCGTGGATCACTCTGTGACTCGTATGGGAAGTTTAAGTGACCTATGAATATTCATAAAGTTTTATAGATTATTAAAAAAAATAGATACTCTAAATCTTTGCAAAACTCAAAAAAACTTTAAAATTATTTACTAAATTAGTAGAATATTGTTATTTATCTATATTTCATTTTTAATAAAATCTTAAAATAAAAAATATCAAATGCTATATTAATTACGTTTGCATCGACATGTTTTTGGAAACGATTATTTTCTTTAATGAATCAAAAAATCGTTGAAAAGAAATGTACTCAGAAAGGAAATGAGTCCAGCATGTTTAAAATCAATGGCTTACAATCTCATAACCCCAATATAGAAAAAATATTATTTCAAAAGCAAATTTCGCATTCGCTGTTTCAAATAAAATAATTAAAAGAAATAATTACAGAATCAATAAATAAAATAATTATAAAATAATTACATTATTCAATTTTGATTTTATATCTTCTCTTGTTGTCATAGATTGATTATATATTAAATACAGGATTTATTTTTGTTTTTTAAATTGTTCAGTTGAAGTATTTGGTCTACGACTTGTAAATACAAAATGTTTTATTCGATTCAATCGCCAAAAAGGATTCGTCATCACTGCTATAGTGCATATACATTCTATTACGTTACGGTAAAAGAGAAAGAAGGAAAAGAGATGGGCCGAGCGATGAAACTGTAAAGCCACTCCCAGTAAGTTGTAAAATCGTAATAGCCTTCCGGTATTTACATAATGCTACGGCATAATAAGTGGAACTTTCCAAGTTTCCATTACCATTCCGACGGTATCCGCTCTTATCTTCGCTAACGACTATTTCAACTCTCCTCTCCCCACTCTTGCATTCGCGACGCGTCGTCCACGACTTATATTTTTCACCTTATTCTTCGGCAGTGGCCGTTTTGCGAGGAACGTCGAGAAATATTCTCTCGCTGCTTGAAATTCGAATTCTTTTGTTACCTTCGTAAAACATTCCGAGCGTTCATTGAGATCGCCACTTACACTTTCTTCTTCTCTTTTACTTTTTTCTATCTCTTATTTCATCTTCAAAGAAATCAGCGACGAATCAGAGACCCAACGCGCGAGAGAAATCTCACAGTTTTTCGCGAGCAATCAAAAAAGAGTTTTCGCGGAGGAGAAGCGAACGTCTTCCTTTCTCGTTATATCTTCTTTTCGTTTCTTTTCTTTATTTCTCTCCTTTCTGTTCATCTTTCTTTTTTTAGTCTTCGAAGCAGTCCCTTTCGAAGTAAGTCTCGTTTGCACGACAATGCGCTCATTAAGAAGCGCTGCCTAGCAGTCGAGTCCACGGCGGTTTTCCGAGCGATGGAGCGTAATAAAATTTCAACGTTATTCCGAGCGAGCACTGGGCCCCATTTCTTAGGCCGAAACTTGTTCGTCTGTGTCAGGGATACCAACGAACTTGAATTTCTTCTCCCGCCACTTTCGAGGCCGCTGTGGAGGAGAAGGAGGGTGAAGACTGGAGCGGACTGTGGTTAGCTTCATTCGAATAAGTGCTTTCCTCTTTTCTCTATGTTTCTTTCTCTCCTTTCTCTTTTTATCTCTCTCTTTCTCTTTTTCCTCTCCCTCTCCCTTCCTCCCCCCCCCCTCTCTCTCTCTCCATAAGATCTTCCTTTTATAAGGAGAAAGAGAAATAGAAAGCGAGCTTTTCGTCGACGAAATCGGGCCAAGTCGTTTATTTAATTTTCGAGATCCGACCATTTTATTTTCATCCCCGAGACTTTATACATTTTGCTGATTAGCCGATCCCTCTCGGATGAGCTCACGAGTACTCAGTAGTTCTCCCTCCTTTCTATTCCTCCTGTGAAATGAGCAAGCGAGAACGAGCGGCATCAGGAACAACCATCCGAAGGGATGGAGGAAAAAGAGATAGAGATAGCGAGAGCGAAGAGATAGAGTGGGCTCAGAAAGGTGGAAGTAACTTGGATTCAGGAATGCAGAGGTGGAAGGACGTGCGTCCGAGACTTTGCGTTACTCACCGGATATAGAGAGGTCTAAGCCCAGCCATCACTGAAATTGCCCAAGTTTACCTCTTCTACCTTCTTTCCCCATATTTAGCTTTACTCTACTTCTTCCTCTCCCTCCCACTTTTATTTCCTCTCTTCCTTTCTTACCTTTCCTCCTTCTACTTAAAATCTAATTCTCCTTCTTTGGAGATCAGCCTCTTTCCTTACCTTTATTTCTCTTTCTTCCTCTTCCCTTCGCTCTCTCGTCATTAACCGCACGAGTCTCGAAACTGTAAAACGTTCCGCTCTTCTCTTTATCTTTCTTTGCTTTCTTTCTTTCGTCGTATTTCGAACTCTATTGCGATACGATCGCATTATCAAGATTCTAAGAATTAAGTGTACCAACTCGCCATTTTTCTCTATATCTCTCTCTCTTTCCCTTTGTAAGCTTCGTGAGCGAGAGCCCGAGAGAGCGCTTTGCATTTCCATCTTTTCCTCATCTCCGTCCCCTTCCAAGATTTTTGTATTAATTCACTTTCTTGCAATTGATTCATCTCGTTCCGGAGGATCAAGGAGTCGCTTTCATTCCATTATTTCATAATGCAGCCACTCGACCGGACTGTACGTACATTCAATTCACTTAACGTATTCTCCCGTACTCTCTCCAACGTATCTCAATCTTTCTTTCTTTCTATCTTTCTTTCTTTCCGTCTCTATCTTTTCTTTACATTCCTGCTTTTTCTCGCCCACACCCACGCATTGTAGTCTTCCGTTCAATAACGGACTCGATGATATAATGCAGTGAGCGGTATCTTAACAAGAAACCTCGAAATAGATAACCGCATATAATCAAAGAGTATCGTGACATTGCCAGTTTACTTTTCTATGAAAAAGAAGGTATATGCCCAGTCAATCCGTTTTAATACAATTTCACAATATAGTTCCTAATCTTTGGAAACCTTTCGACGTGAAAGTTGTCTTCGTTTATTCCTTGCAACGCACTTTTTCTCTTTTTCTTTCTGTTTTATGTTATATAATATATCTATATGTACATAGATACATAGATACGTACGTAAACGAGTAGAAAGCTCCTACTATTCATGCTAGAAAAGAATAGAAAATGGGGATGAAAAAAAGAAAAGAAGAACTTTGTCATTGCGAGGACCACCCACACGTTTTTCCTTTTCTCACTCCACCCTTCCTTTGATCATGACCTTTCATGCCCTATATTTCCCATTTTACGTATCGTTTAGCAATCTTTGCCAAACGATATTTTTGTGATGTTACTGCTGCTGGTGCTACGTTCTATAATTTGAAAGCAGTAATCCGTATTAAAATTTATCACAGAGCTTAAATTTTTCAAGTGTTTATTGTTAGTAACGAACGTAACTGGTAACGTGCAATGACGTAGATGATATTTAGGCTGCGTGCGCACTATCGACCAGTCGCCGGTGACCAGGTCGAAACGAGAGACCAAAAAACTAGGCTACCGAACTCGGCGATTCCAATTCGTCAATAACGTAATATATGATTTCAGTAGCAAGTTTCTGCATAAGCAGTTAAGATATTTGTATCGAGCCTCTTGAAGACTACCTTCGCCAGTTTCTGGTCTTCAAAAAGATTATTTATAGTGCAAATGCGTGCTTCTGATTCAATGTATTTCACTGATCGTGGCAAACAGCGGATCGTCCATGTTTTTCTGAGACCAAGTGCGTACACGGTCATATATTCCCTTGAATCCAGTGATCGATCTGGTCGCTAGCAACTGGTCGACAATATATATGCGGACTTATCCGATCCTTATCAATTTCTTTACCACGAATGGACCATTTTTCAAGCTATTTTCTCTACTCTACTTCCCCTCTCGTTCGTCAAATATTCCGGTTATATTACGACGCCTTTATTATTGTCGTTCTTTTATCATTCGTAAATATGTGTATATACACATATTAAGGAATATATCTCGAAAGGCTTTTAAATGTAATCCAACATGTTTCTCGCGTTACAGATGGTGACGAGGACAAAGAAGATATTCGTCGGTGGGCTATCGGCACCGACGACGCTGGAGGACGTCAAAAATTATTTCGAGCAGTTCGGTCCGGTGAGTAGCCAGATAGACCTTGTCCGTCAAACGCGATTATACAGTTCTCTTGTATACATATGTGTACGCAGATAGATACGTCATTTTTATCGTGATCGGCGATCGAATGGATAGATTAGCTCGATTTTCAGTAAATTTACACTATACGTGGATGCATCCCCCAGGATGTCAAAACGCGTTACATCGGTATCACGCTACGATATCATTCGTAAAACGACGCGTTACGTTTGCTCATCAAAGTTTTTAGTAGATGTCATAGTTACGTCGTATTCTGTACGCGTTTGAATTATCTATATATCTAGCTTTTTCTTTTGCTGCTTTGACCTAGCATTACGGATAACGATTGTCACGAAACTCGGTTCGATCGAACTGTGTTTATATTTTCGTCAGGAGGCCTGGAAACGAGCTGAATATATGAGCGACCACCGTGCAAACACTCGCGAACGTTTCTCTATTTTCGGTTATTCGAGGGCTTCCTGCGCTGCCACCCGGCCGATTTCCAAACGTCGAACAAAACGCATCGAATTCGACGGACATAACCGGACCGACGTCGTTACTATTCATCGAACTTTGCGTCGTTTATTATATTCTTGAATGATCGGTTTCATCGTGACGCCATTTGCGATTTTATTTTTTCTTTCCATTCTCTATCGCAGATACGCAGCGAGAAATAATAATACGAGTGCGGAAAAAGGTTTCGTATCTTCTTTTCTTGTATAATCGATTGTTCTTCCGTTATCGATTCAATAATGATTATTAAAATTATAATTATTTATCGAGGATATAACTTTAAACAAATAGACAATTAAAAATTTTTTCTCCAATTTTTATACACGTATTAGAAGAAAATCGATAATGAGAGAAAGAAATACATCCGAGAGTTGATCGATCATTTTCAATAACGAATAAAATGTTTATGTTACCATCGTGTATAGCACATCAAAAATTTCAAACTCTTATTCTTACCGTCTGAATTTTTTGTTCCGTTAGCTCGGAGGTTAAGAAAATGGATTTATTCTTATTTCATAAAGATTAGATGGTATTTATAGATTCATCGCGTCATCATTCTAAATCGAGTTGACCTATTCATCGGTGAAATACAAAAAACTTTTCATTCGTTCCTGTTTATAAATTGCTACTCTTGGGTGTTTATAATTGTACCTCTCGAGCATTGGTCTGCGTGCGAAGAATATATCGCTGTTCTTCGTTATCGTTCGAGGTAAAGTTTAACGATTGATATGCACGAGTCGACTCGCTCCGATTCATGCTTCGAGCGATTTCTACGAACGAAAGCACTTGACTCTGTGGCCGACATGGAGAATCCTTCGTATTATTATTCCGAAGATTACGACAGGATATTTCAGGCGAAATACATCGAAGTTCAAAAAGCGATTTTGAACCAAAGTAAGTGCTACAAACTCGGGATATTAATTTCAACTATTAAGTATGGCAATTCAACGGAGCTGGAACATGGAATCGATAGGTGATAGTTCGACCTTGAAGTTTCTCCACCTTTTCACCGATTTGCATCTTATAACACAGGGTTGGACCAAACATTAACCTGAGCATCATAAACTTCCTTTTGAAATCCTACGGAGAATCTCGAGTGCTCGAGACGGTACTCCATTTCTTGGTAAGCGATGAGGAGTTGTTGGAAGAGGCCACCTGAGACGAGCATCTTTGCTAATTAGACTCTATCGACTCATGACACTATAGAAACGATTACGCGTTATTGTGTGAACTTTTCGGGAAGGACTGTCGTTCGATCGATAACAACACTCATGTGATTCATTGCAATGTCACTTTCAAGGCATACCATTAACCGTGTTTATGCGTTTTATGACCTTGGCTTCGATTCGTGAACAGTTGGTACGAATGACTTTTGGCCAATTAATAACGATCAATGCTCGCTAATAAAACTAATGGCATGTTTCCTAAATAGCGCTGATAGAAGCGAAACTTTTCTGGCCTCGATTCGTTCTTTTAGAAGTTTGAAAAGAAAATAAAACGGCACGTGAAGAAGAAATTAATCGATTAAACTCTCTTTACCACGAATATCAGCGATCACCATCGAGAATTACGGTCGTGCTTTGAAATCGCTTTCTATAATCATCGTTATAGTTTCTTAGACAGCGAACGCATAGCTGATGAAGGATAAGCATTCGACGGCCTCGATATCGTTTATCATTGACAGAAGTCCAGATTCCCACGATGGAAATAGTACGACGAAACTCGAAACTGCTATCGTTGCATGACAAGGCAAACGTAGCTATTCGCTTGAAATACACCAGTGAAATAATTTATCGGGAAACTTGATTTCTACGATTTGCTTCGTGGTTACTTTTAACTCTCAGGTGACACTCGAAGCAATTTCGCAAAAGGGTCGAACGAAAGAAGGCAAAGAAAGGAGAGAGAATTATGAGATGAGAAAGAAGAGAGGAAAAAGAGGAAGAAAAGTATGTTTCTCTATCGATTGTAGCTTGAGCCAAAAATGGATTTGAGATATCGGAACGTGGTTGCTATCTCCGGCTTAAATCACCGCAGTCTCTCTGTCTCTCTCTCTCTCTCTCTCTCTCTCTCTCTTCTCATTTCTTTGTCCCTCCCTTTCCCGACTCTCTTCACTCTTTCGTTTTGTACCAAAAGTCTCGTCTGGTATTGAATGCAGAATTTCCGGCTTGTGTAGTGGGTCGAGTTGGCCTTCCCGTGTCTGACCCATATCTGAAGATACGATCAGGGCACGTTTCACGCACACACACACATACCCGCATGAAGCCATTTCAGGCTTCAATTCCTACGAATGAAGCACATGGCACATACAACGAACGCGTATATATCGGAAGAAGGATGTAAACACAGATGAAGAAACATCCCACAGCTTATATGTAACGCTCACATACACATATACACACAGATATATACATATGGAAGATTTCACCATCGAGATCCCGTTCGTAATCTTATATCGTATCCCGGATTCTCCCGGTCGAGATCTCTTTCTACCTCTCGATACTCATCTTCTTTCGACTGGTAGAGGGTTGAGAGATACATCGAAGGATGGGAAACAGAAAAAAACAAAAAGCGAGAGAGAAAAAGAAAGAGAGGGCGTAAGATTCCTCTCTGGTAAACTCGTGAAACTCTCCGGTTAGTCGAATAAAACTAGATGGTACTGCCGGTAAGTGTGTTACATTTATTTGATCCGTCAAGTTCCGTCGTAAGAAAGAAATCTTATCTTCGTATCTGCTACCGCCAGACGGACGTAACTTCGTAGTCCAAGCTTTTGTATCTCGAGTAGAGTCTATCGTTTCCCGATCTTATTGCATTAGAAGAATAGCGTGGTTCCTTGGATACTCACGGAGTGAGTATTTTCTACGTGATCTTAAATGTGGTCCGCCTCTTTTATTCGAGATTCGGGTTCGTTATCGCCGCTTGGACAAAATTTTTCTGTGAAAAAACAAATGACACTTTATATATCATACGTAACATCGGTAGTTAGTCGTAGGTTCGATAAATTGACGAACCAACCCTTCGTTTCCTCGAGCGACCATCGAGTTTTTTCGCGGCATATCGAGACCGAGGGTTGCACGCGATTTAAAACTTAGATGAGGGTGTCCGAGAACGTTACTTGAAAAATGAATGGATCCCCAAAGACTGAGAGCTTAATTGCGCTCGCTTTCAACTTCCAACTTCCTTCCTTCGATGGTCGATGCAATGGAGGAAGGAAATGGCTGGCTAAGGGATAGGAAAGACGCAAGGAGAACGTGGAAGTAGTTACGCCGTTGAGACCTCTTTGACGTGATAGTTAACGGCCGACTTGAAATTAAGAAATTAAGAATTAATATGACTTACGACTTGGTCAAACCCTCTAAATTCTTCTCTTTCAACATCGCTTTCACATCTTTCGCTTATAATATATCCTTTCCTTTTGAGTAAACTAATTTCTATCACAGAATCGTTCATGGAAATCGGCCCGTTCTGAAATCCTCTCGGGGAGACCAATTTAAGGCGAAAGAAGCGATGAAAAATCAGCATGAATTTCGTCGAGAGAGAGAGAGAGAGAGAGAGAGAGAGAGAGAGAGAGAGAGAGAGAGAGAGAGAGAGAGAGAAGCGAAGGCAAAAGTTCGTATTGATCCTTTGGCTTAGCGGTATTTCTCGTACAAATCGATGCGTTAATTAGAACACTCCAAAATATTTTCCTATATCGTGGAACGAGCCGGTACAAAAGGGCGACTGCAATTAAACTCGTTTTCGTAAAAGTTTATTCGTAACGGTCTCCTCTCCGTTCTCGAACTCCATTTTCTCGACACCGTATCTTAGGAAATCCAATATTTTTTTATTGATTAACCTCATACTTTTATTTTATCCATCGACTCAACGGGCCCCTTCTTGATTCGTTGCATTCAAGGTCGAGTGATACTAACTCTCTCTTTCTCTCTTTCTCTCTTCCTTTCTCTCTGTCTCTCTCTCTCTCTCTCTCTCTCTCTCTCTCTCTCTCTCGCAGAGTATTCCTCTCTTTCGTAAAGCCATGCTTGCGTGGGTGAATAAATAAATTTAATGGCGCTTGTCACGTAGCAAAACGGGATAAATTCCGGGCGCCTGACAGCCATTTAAAACAATGCCGTCGCGAATACACGCCATTTGTAACCCGGTGCTTTTGTTTCACGTTGCTATTCATTCTGGCACCCCTTCATCGCCACCCTCTCTCCGCTTCTCCACCGACATCTCCTCTACTCTTCCTCCTCCCATCTATTCTATATCCGCCAGCGCCACCATCGTCCGGACGACCGAGCGAAACCGGTACCATCGTTGATCTCGATAGCGACCACGCTTGCATCGAATTCGTGCTTCACTTTTCATCCCGATACAAATGCAATCGAGTCTCCCCGCCGATAAGACTAGAACACGATGCTCGATGCTCGTCGAGCGATACCTTTGTTTTCCGATCGAATATAGTAACGATGAAAACGATTAATGAGTCATTAACGAATGTACGATACATCGAGCAGGGAGCGTTCGACGATTACTAATGAAAAATCGAACAAACAGTTAATTATTTGTCGCCGTTCTCTCTCAATGACTAGAATTATTTTATCGTACGAAATCATAATTCGTTGTGTTAATTACAGTCTCATATAAGCTATTCGAGAATTATATAGAAGCCGTTTTATGTGCGCAAGGTCATTTATCGAAATGACAATAAACGAATGTGGATGACGGAAGAGAGGCGAGAAAAGAGAAGGGTGAGCTAACGAGATACGGTATATCGGACATGTTCGCACTATGAAAAATTCGAGAGGATATAAAACAATCACACGAAGGCCACGTAAGTAATATAATTATTACGATTTTTAAATTATTCATAACTTGTCACATTTCTATTCGACACAAATAGGTACACCTTTTATATATCTTCTCCTACTTAGCATTCATCATTGCCTGTAGCAGGTGGTAACGTTCTAAATTATGTTACGTGCTCTTTCTAAAACTTTTTTTCAACTGGCAAAACTTAAGACGGATCTTTCGGTTTCTTGGAAAGAAAAACGAGAAAGAAAAAGGAAAATTTGCAAAAGCCGGGACTAGGAGACGAGAGGGTGAAAGTCAAGGGAATGAAGGAACAAGCCAACGAAAGCGTTTCTTCTTCGAGGATGAAGGGAACCGTTTCTTGAGCAAGGGTACTCGGGCACGTGAAATGAAATTTATGAGGGTCCTTTATTCCAGCACTTAGGAGGCCGACTTAAGTTTGAGCAATTTATTAATTTCCTCGTGTTTCGGCATGGAGCCGGTGATGCCTCTCTTTCTCTTTTGCCCACTTTTCTCTTTCATCTCTTGAGAAAGAAATCGCGTCACCCCAACATGTATACTACCAGCCCTGTCTGTCTAACGTATACCTTTCGTCTTAGTCGCTTATGCTTACCGTTCCCTTCGCCTCGTCGTCGTCGTCGTCGTCGTCGTCGTCGTCATTTGCCGAAGACAATACCGCATGCCGGCTGCGTGTCGCCATAAAAAGGAGGATTTTCGCGACTTCTGTCGCATCGTCGTACGGATTTTCCTTCCCTATTTGTTACATCACTCCTTTTAACGGTGTGAAGTAAAGGCCTACAGAGACGACGTGTTTGCACCTACGCGAAGATATTATCTCCTTGTCTCGTTGAAAAAGAGCCCATTATTCGTGTTCAGTGAGCTTTTCAAAGGAATCCGAACTTTAAGAGAGACGAAGGAGACGAGCATTGGGAAAAGTTCGCTGAAGAAAAAGTTAACCTACAGCCTTAGGTTAAATCGATAACGCGCGTAACGACTTTCGATGTCTTTCTCGAATGTTACTCGGACAAGAAAGCACCCTTATTGAGAATCGACCGGAAAGGGGTGTGAAGATGGGGTATATGCAAGTTGAAAATGGATGTTTGTGTGTAGAATGAGGCGCGAGTGGTTTCCCTTCGTGAGGCTGACTAGAGGCTGCTTCTCTCTCTCTCTCTCTCTCTCTCTCTCTCTCTTTTTCCCTTGTTCTTTCTCTCTCTCTCTCTCTCTCTCTCTCTCTTTCCCTTGTTCTCTCTCTCCCTTCCACCCCCCTCTCTCTTCGTCTGACTGTCGATAAGCACGGGAGAGTTCGTGCAACACTCTCGCGTGCTTGCTTGTCGCCGCTTTTGTCTGGCGATGCAAGCATCATTAGCGTCGGGCGTAATGAGCGCACTAATCACCAACAGACTGTGCACTACGCTCTAGAGCACCAGTGATGCTGCGAAAGAGAGGAAGAGAAAGAGAAAAGGAAAAGAGGAAGAGAGTGTGTCGGAGATGCAACGCTTGGGACAGGAGAAGGGAACGAAGGACAACGGAGGTAGAGGAAGAGCAAGTGCCAGGAGTAGCGTTTCTATGCGCCTAAGTCTAAGAGTTATTTTTTTACGAGGGAGAAAGTAAAGAAAGCAAGATCACGTTACGCAAAGAACGTTCGATGGTTGTTTCTTTTTTTTTTACTGGTAAAACTATGCACGATAAAGAGAGCAGTAGGGGACAGAAAGAGAGAGAGAGAGAGAGAGAGAGAAAGAGAAAGAGGAAATATCGTGTCGCAACTTTCTTCGAATTTATTGAAGGATGAAATTCCCAATTTCGATATACTGAGAGATCACATGAAACATTCAAGCCCCTCTTGTACGTACATTTCAGTAAACAAGTTTATAAAAAGTTGCATCGCCGTTACGGCGGACTAGTATATTTCCTTGCATCCGTTCTTACATTTTATTTTCGAACGTTACTCTGGCAAACAGTTAAATCGATCCGCTGTAAACTCAAGACATAATAAATTACTGGGAATATCGAAGAGAGGAGGAAGACGCTAGAGAATAAGAATGATAAAGAAGACTAATAAATTAACAATATAGCGACAGGAAAGTTACGCTTGTGTAGTTAAAGAGCTGTACCCACGGTTTGGAGACATATAACTTGATGAACAACTTGATTTTACGGGGGTAAGATTGTCTCCCCCCGTAAAAGAATGTTATATCTTTATTTTATCTACTCTAGCAAAGATGAAAAATTGTAAAACAATACTTTAGAGTCTCTCACGTTGTACTTTCTCTACCTCTATTATTATTACTACCACTTTTTTTCTTGATTTTTTGAAGTGTTTTCTACAAAATCGAAAAATGTTTTCATATTTTTGAAGCAGTTCAAACAGAAATCATATCCTATGATGCACGGTTCGTCTCAATTCTTCGAAATCAAGTATTAGATTTGGAGTATCACTTAAAAGAGACAATTAAGTATAATTGTTGATTCGTAAAAAGCAAAGATTTTATTTAGAGGAAGTAGAAAATTTAATTGTTACAACTGTACTGTGCTTGCCTTCGCTATAGCAATGCCTTTTTTATAATATATTGTAGATTTACAGTGTTTGAAGATTTACAGTGTTTAAAGTTTGTACTAAGACTGCACTGATAGGAAAGAAGAATAAAGAATGAATGTACATACTGATAGAAAGACAAAATAGGGAATGAATAAAGTAACGCTACGTTGCCAAACAAATACGATAAAACTGGTTTGAATGCTACTGCAGAAAATGGTTAATAGCAAACGTACCGATAGTTCGCAGCAGTTCGAGTAATCCTACGATTACGATTACTACGTTTTCATTTTGCTAACGAAGCCCTCTCTCTTCCTCTCTTTCTCTGTTTGAGAGATTCGTGCCACCAGCTTTTCTCGAATTTCCATTCATGCTAGTGGCAGTAATTTGGAAATAGCGAAACTAATCACATGGTTCATCGATTTTTAAACGAGCGACGTTAATCAAGCGCAGCCTTTGCTATCTCGTGATATAACGTTTCGACGTAAAAGGACGATCGTACGCTTTGCGAAACTATAAAGTAGGTTATCGAAAGCAGTTTCATTCGCCACGAATGATAATTCATTTTTCATCGAAGACGAAGTCCTTGCTGAACTATGATCGGACTTGAAAGTTGACCGCCGAATTGGATGGAGATGGTTTTAAAGTTAGGCTTCGCGAAGATTTGAGGAAAAATAAGAGAGAGAAAAAGAAAGAGACAGACAGACAGATAGATAAATAGATAGATAGATAGATAGATAGAGAGAGAGAGAGAGAGAGAGAGAGAGAGAGAGAGACAGACAGAGAGAGTAAAGGGGAACAAGGGAGAGCGAGAGAGAACCTGCATTTAACAATCCCGTTAAACATTAACTGCCTGTCTGCAGTTTTCCCCCATAACTCCGGGTTAACTTTGATTGCAGCTAACGGCCCCCAGGGATAGTGCCTTTAAAAGGGAGGGCGCCAGGGGAATGAAGGAGGGTAAAGTGGGCTGATGAAGAAGGCAGTCGAGACTATTAGAGAGAAAGAGAAAGTAGTAGTAACATGGTGGGAAAGGCGAACGGTCGAACTAAAGGAAGTATCTTATAACTTCTTAAAATTATCCAAGACTCGAGAATTTAACTGCTGTTAAATTCCACTCGGCAATTACCTCGCACTTTATCGATGCTCGAAGTACGTGGAATGATGACCATTTTCAATGCCCGCTTCGAATCCCGATATCTTTTATCGTAAATAACAATGGTGAAAGAAAAACAAGAGAAAAGAGAGGTTTTCATATTTGCCTTCAAATATGTATATATGTACCTACACTTCGATTACGAGCTCGCAAAATAACCAGTCCGTGAATGAATTCCTATGATTTATGATCGTCCTGCCGTTCTCGCCAACGCAGTTATTACCAAGTAGATTTCCGTAAGTTCCGTCGATCTTTCTCTCTCGCGTCAATGAATTTCAAACGAGCCCCGAAAAATGTCTTACGTTTTATAAAATATTTATGCTTTTTCAACGTGAACTTTTACGTAATTTAATAACATATTATAATCTAAATTATCATTTTTCAGTAAAAATACTTTTACTTACAGGGAAATTACTATTTTTCTGCGAATATGGTCGATGAAAGGAACATTGCTACTACCGAAACAAATAGCAATTGCAACGAGACACGGAGGCCGTAAATTAAAAGGCAGACAATGAGCTCATGCAGTTGACAAGTAATGAGCCGTATAATGATTTTATCGGGCAATTGTTGGCGTTTCATGTTGCAATGTCGATTGAACGCGAATAATGGTTCATACGCAGGAGGCATTTGAGCATTCATTGTCCATTCGGCCGTCTACTTGCGACCGCTGGTTACGTTTGACCGCTCTGACGATCGTCTCCTTTTTTCTCTGTTCATTCCTCAACTCCTGTCTATTTGAAAAACGAGACGGCCGTCAAAGAATTTTAATTTTCTTCTCATCATTTGCAACATCGTAACCGGAGAAAGAAACGACATCGGACTATTATAGAGACCGGAATATCTTCGGAAATTTCTGCATCGTATGAAAAATGATTTAAAGATACGATATATGCGGACATTTTCACAATGCCAACGTTATTCCAACCCGCTTTTTCGCATTAATCGAAGAGCCAGAGAAAAAATACCTCCTTTGCATTCCCAGGTAAATTCAATGCAAGCTCGCGAGAATCGTTTAGTTCGGTTCTCTCGCATTCGATCGCTTTTAGTTCCCAGGTGTGGACGAATGCATGTACGTGTATGTTGCTAGCCACAATCTATGTATGCATACACACACACAAAGATGTATCTACGTCAGGTCGGAGAGGCGAAGCCAGGGTTCGGTCGTGCAACGCCTCGAGGGTATATTTCACCGTAGAAAACGGCACCTAGATTACGAGTTTATCTAAATGGCACTAGAAACGCAGGAGTCGCGCTAGAGTGGCGTTCAGATTAGGGGGTGCGCCATCGCAACGTTGGCCAAGGCACCGGTGAAAAGGGAGGAGTCGGGGTATGTTTATGGTTTCATGACAGGGAAAATTGTGTCCTTGGAATAAAGCTTCAAGCGGGAAGAGATTCTCTTTCTAGCCTGTACATCGTTAAACCGAAGCGAGTGGAAATTACGGCTTTCATACTACTAAAAAGCTCTTATTTCTTTGCCGAATCTACGCATGAGATATCACATGGTATGGGCTTGATAAAGAGAAAAACCATCACTGTATTCTTTGGAAAACGTTCATGAAAATATTTCCATAAAAATCATAAAACGGATTTGTTCTTTTTTGCATAAATATATAGAAAAACTTTAGAGCGATGAATAAAATTCGATTCAACGAGCTTGGAAACTCTTCACGAGTCGATATCCGAATCTCGAGTGTATTTTATCCGAAAGTACTTAACGTTATCGAAAAGGATTTTCTTCAGAAGGATTGCTGGTCGATAGGACCAGCCGAAAATGCGGGAGATTTCCTATAAGCGAAATCGAATGCGGTTGACGAAAACGACTCGAAAATGCAATAGTCTGTCCCGTCTATATGACCCTCGGGGGATAAATCAGAACGCGGTTTCGCGCCCCTCGAATTACGACCGGATGACAAAATTTTGATTTTCTTGCTCGAGCTACCCTGCTCGTCGTCTTTTATCCGATTTTAAACCACGAAGAAACGACCCTAGCAGCGCAACCTTAACGCGTTTCTCCTATTTCGAAGAATCTCCGATGTCTTTCTCTTTTTCTTCTTCCCTTTGGCGATGCTCTCCCATATTTTTCGTAGAAAACGAGATTCTCATCGCGGTGAAAATTGCACGAGGAGATGCTGGGATCTTTCTAATTTGTCGGGACGACGATGAGAACTACAACGACGAAAAGTTTCTTTCTCCAAGGTTGTGCTCCTGTCTTGCCAGGAAATAATCATCGCGATATCCAAGAGATAACCTGTTTGTAATTACCTTGGTAAACGTTACGAGCGATATTCGAGTAGAATACCACGATGCAACTTTGTTGCCTAGGATTTTGTGGTTCCCGTATTACAGCCTTCGCCTTTGAGCATAAGCGTAACCCGCAGCTCAGGATCTTCTTAAGATTAGTTGTTGTTGGATCGAGTTCCTCTCTTAGCAGACAAACTAGCAGCTTTCACGAACCCATCGACGCATTTCGAATCTCGTATTTCCGGGCACAATAAGAACGGCCAAGCCACATATTTACGCTCTAAGAATTATTCAGTTGAAGTTGTAAGATACGTATACAGCACTTGTATTACGAGTCGGAAAAGGGGAAGCTTAGAGTCGTATTGCTTTGGCGAAGAAGATAAAAAGAAAAAAATCGTGGATCTTGTTTGATTAAATTTAAACATCCAGCATTCGGATTGTTATAAATTTGTATTATCCATATCTTACACCATTCAAGTAGCAGTTTCAGTTTGGAACATTTCGTAGATAGATCGTTATCGTATTTTTATGTTCCTCTCGCAAATACAGGGAAATCTTTGCACTTGGGACGAATAAATCACTGCATTCCCGTGCGGATCGTGGCAAATCTTTAAAAATTTTGTTAGCTCGGTAAAAAGAAATATTGCGAGAACGATAAGTCGTGAGTTTTCAATTGTTTGTACGATAATAATAATTCTTCCTATTTTAAAGAAGAGAGAGAGAGAGAGAGAGAGAGAGAGAGAGAGAGAGAGAGAGAGAGAGAGAGAGAGAGAGAGAGAGAGTAGAGGTTAGAGAATTCTTGAAGAATAGACTGTAAAGGCTCATTTGCCTCATATTTCTTCGTCTTCCGATTCTTTCGAGCATCCGATTCCATTGAAATGTAGACATGGACAAGCGTATTTCGTGCGAATGGAGTGTTATGACCGAGACTATTCCTTCTCTGTTTATCCACGCTTCATAGTCCCGTGATTTTTCCGCAACGGCGCTTTGTCGCGGCACATCCGGCCGTTTCCGGCACACCCGGGCCCGGAAACAAGATGGCCGGCGCTGCCTCGCTGCCTGCCGGCAACGATGAAATATTAGCGGAAAAGCCGGCGCGAGACGCAGGGCTGTACATGGGGAAACAGAGAACCCGCTAGAAATTCAAGAAAATCTTTTGCCAGTAGAGCTTATAAGGACTGTTCTTTTGTCTTATCTGTTTCCTTCTTGACACACGAATCAACGTCTTAGATTTATGTACGTATTCGTTTACTTTGTTTTCTTTTTTTAATCCGACGAAAGCAACGGCACGTTGAACTAGATTTAGTGTTTCACCAAGACATCCATGAAAATTTTATGACTGAAAGAAAGTGATATAAGACAAAGAATAAGACGAAGATAAGATAATGGAAGATTTCGAATAATGGAGACAGTAGGTATGTACGAAATAACATCGCACATAATGGATAATCGATAAAGTCAAAGACAAAGCGAAATTGCTTATCTCTTCCTTTTGATTTCGTTGGATGATTGCATTGGTGTTGCTGTTTTTATTATATAGATCTATATAGATATATATACGTCTATATATATATATAGATATATAATATACCGATTGTTTTAAGGTTAAATGTCTTCAACAAAATTTTCCTCTAGAGGTATGTCCGTAACTTTGTTTAATAGATATTGACAGCAGAATGATTAAGAGTATCAAAGTTAAGAGCATCAAATAAAAGTTAAGAGTTAGATTGATAAATTTATTATACAGCTGCTAATATGAATTTGTTTTATTTTTTTTTTTTACTTTACAAGTTAATATAATAAAAATATTATAAACATCACAGATACATAAACATCGTTTTGACATATCTCCATTGTTTCAAGTAGACGAAACAATTACAGCTATCTAATATCGCTTTGCCACTTTCGCCGTGAAAAAAGAAGTCAAATTTGTCTCAATATTCAAAGCTATTATTCTACATAATTTATAACCATATTAAAATTTTCAAATTTTCTGATAATAAAGTAGTTGAAACACATTATTAATTTATTTAGTATAATCTAGTAATAATAATTTCATAAAATTTTATTGGTCATGAGATGTTTTGTTGCCAATATCTATTAAACAAAGCGTTTAAGGATACACTTCCAAAGAAAAATTTCTTCTTATTTTAAGGTCCTAAATTCATATTTTAAGTAAGGACATTGAAACACACGGTATATTCGTTGTTACCTATATGATAATATATTCGTAGGAAATATGCACCCGTTTCCGCGATATATCTTAATACAATTGTAACAACGAAATGAAAGCGGTAAAGTACGATCGTGTGGTATACGAAATCTGTCACATAAGTCATCATCTCAGCTTTCCAAATTTAGTTTTATGATTTCTTTATGCACGGGTATTAATACCATCTTGGAACGAAAGAGGTAAATTTCTGTCGTACGGAGACATGTTTGCAGGCCGGGTTAGTGGAACTAGGTGATAGTCTAAATTCGCGTTCTATCAAACTCTAAAGGTCGTGCTTCGATCAACGATAATACATTTACCGTACGTGTTCGGTTTACTTTTTAAACTTTCAAAACAAGAAAATCTATTGAAATCGATACTTGTGGAAAGTGTAAAGGGATTCATTAATTTTTCGTACGTCTTCGCAAATAAATCGTGGCACAATACTTATTCTTTAAATTTCGATCAGAAAGAAAAATAAATTTATCAGAGAAGAAAATAAAAAAAAAAAAAACAAGAAAATTCTATTTTTCTTCGAGGAGTTTCTTCCGCGTGTTAAATGAACTCATAGTAGTTATACTATCTTGCGCGTCGCAAACAGAACGTTGTTTTCCCTCCTGCTTTGTCAGCGAGCAGAAAGATTAATTATCCAGGAGCGCTAAACTCGAAACTCATTATTGTGTTCTCGACGGATGTCACGAGTGAAGAACTTCAGTGACCATCCACCGTTCCAGAACAGGATGAATATATATTCTCCTGGAATATGCGTGTGCTCAAAACGTCAAGATTTTATTAAGAAGGAAATTCAATTACGTCCGGGCATAGGGAGTTTGTGCGGGAAGCTGGAAAATGCCGTAGAGATTCGTTTCTCGTTGAGTAAAGTCTGATATCGCTGGAAAATGCCGTTGGCAGGGGTCGATTAATTTCATCGAAGAAAAGCACTTCGCAGCCATAATGTCCCGAAGAAGCCGACGTGGAAGGCGATAATGGTGATTCATTGAACGGAGGATTGTGCTAGTGCATCAGCAATGCGCCGGATAAGCTCTCCGAAAATCGCCACTCGCTATCCTCGACGTTTATTTAGCTTCGACCGTCTTCCACGATAAATAATTCGAACTTTTTGGTTCGTCCTTCCGCACTTTCTCTCAATCTTTCCTTTTGCGAATTCACCTATACGTTTGCTGAGCCGTTCTCTCTTTCACCTTTTATCATTGTATCCTTATCCTTTCTCTCTCTCTCTCTCTCTCTCTCTCTCTCTCTCTCTCTGTCTCTCTTTGACACTCCTGTCTTTTTGTATGCTTTTTCTATCTCTCTCGCTTTATGTAAGCAAAAAGAAAAAGAGAGAGAGAGAGAGAGAGAGAGAGAGAGAGAATCGAGCGTACTCACGCGAGCACTACTCTTATCAAACGGGTGTCCATTATTCACGCGTCTGCGAAACACCCTCTCCTTTTACAATAGCTATCTACCCCGCACGGCTCGTGTTCACGTTCGATCGATCAAGTCTGCCTGCTTCGACAGTCATATCCGCTGTTTTTTAAAGAAGATCCAAAGTCGTGCACGCGTTCCATCAGCTGCTATTCCAACGCTTTCCTTCCTTCTTCAATTTCAGTTATTCTCTTTGTAATTGGCAAGAATCAATCGGTACAAAATAATACGCGACATCTAATCAAATTCATTGACAAGCCCGTTACCGATGACCTCAGGAGATTCCAATTAAGAAAAAAAAAAACAATCGATACTAAACTATGCGTGTCTTTCTTTTCGTCATTTTGAACACTCAAATAATTTTATCTGAGACCATTCGTTCTATACTACATCGATTCCCTTTAACCCTAAGGGCAAGTGTATTCTTTGAATTTCGCGAATTTTTGATAATATCTCGAAGTCCCGGTTCAGTCAGAAATCGTCTCTCTTTGAATCCTTCCAAGAGATGCTACGAAATTCCACTATGGATAGTGCCCGAAGCAAATAGGGGTTAAAGGGGTGGGGCTGCAATGGCTCGAGGCAAAACCTCAAACGTATCTACACATATATTCAACGGTAGGATCGGTTCCTTGCATCGACGTTGGCCTAGGAATGAAAAGCAAGCTTCGGCTCGCCTCATCTCTTCTTTTTCCTCCTCTTCTTCCTCTTTCTCTTCTTCCCCTTCTTCTTTTTCCCTCCTCGAACCAGCTGCCGATTCAATATTCGTTTTTTTTTGCATATAACTTTCCATTTGCATGGCTTTCCTTTTTCCACTCTCCTTCTTTTCTCATCGGCTCAACTTTCTTTTTCTAACTTTTGACATAGTTCACTGATCTTACTAAATCTCAAACTTTTTATCATTGTACGTCTACGTACATTGTATGATATTGAAAAGTCTTAAAATATCTTTTCTGTAAAATTATCTCGAATATCAGAAGCTATTAAAGAACAACAGCAATGATCTCGAGAGTCGAGCGAATTCTCTCTTAATCAACATAGTTTCACTGGCGTCAGCATTCGTTAAGAAATATAATCGTTCTCACGTCTGATATAGAGTATGCGAATTTGAGATATAAAAGCCAGGAGAGAGAGAGAAACAGAGAGAAACAGAGAAAGAGAGAGAGAGATAGAGAGAGAGAGAGATAGAGAGAGAGAGAGAGAGAGAGAGAGAGAGAGAGAGAGAGCAAAATAGAGAAAGAGAGAAAGGAATGAGAGAGGGAGAAGCTGGTAAAGCAAGGGACGGGTAATTCGGAAAGTTGTATGACGTACGAGCGTGCGTTAGTCTGCAATGAACGCGGAGGACGAGAACGAAGAGAGAGGCTATCCGCGGACAAGTCCAATTTAGGATTTTGCAATTCCAATTGCCGCGGTAGCGACCCTTAGCCAGATATGCAGATTCGGAGGTTGGGAGTCCTCCTTCGTCCCGCCTAGTCCCGAACTCCTCCATTGCAGTGTACTTGCTCGTTGCCAGTACGACGACGGGTTCTCGTTCCGGATAAAACGCTCGCGGAATAGGAGTTTCCACGAGCTCGCACGACCCATTCCATCTCGCTCGTTACCACCGCTAATGCACGTCGTCGAAAACGGTAGAGAGTGAACGAAAATGCGTTTATATATGCGCCGAATTCTGCTCAGCAAAGTCCAACGGAAAGCACGACAGCGTCCCGTGTTTCGTGAGGTAAAGCTCTTTCGTACGAAGAGCTGTTCACCGCACACGATGTGTGCCGGTAGTGATGGTGATGGTGGTGGTCGGGTGGCTGCCTTCCAAGAGGACCATCGCAATTTGTAGCGTCGAACAAAGGTAATTACCGTATGCGTTGTTAGTGGTCCACCAAGCACGCATCAAGGACGACGCGTCATGGTACTCTAATCTCTGTCTCCTCTGTTCTCTGATTCCTAACCCAATACGTCGTAACTTCTGACACCCATTCGTTTGTCTCTTTCTCTATCTCTGTCTGTCTCTCTCTCTCTCTCTCTCTCTCTCTCTTTCTTTGTATCTTTCTTTTTTATTTATAATAAGAAATCACATACGCATGATGCTCTGATGTGCTTTCAGTCTTTTCTTTATCATACACCACTCCTCGGCACACTTCTTCGAAGATCGAGGAAATTCACGATTATTAGAAAGCCCTTCAAGTCCATCGTCGTACGTTTCGCATCGTCGAAGCAAGTATTAAAGGTATACCAAGACGCAGTATTAAAGTCTTGAACACGAAAGGTAAAATTAAGAACACGCCGTGCTGGATTCAGTTAGGAAGGATATAAATTGCAAGAGAGCCCACCAGTCGAAGTCCCTCGAGGCAGAACGGAGAAAAGTTTTCTGCTGGTGCTCGCGTAACTCGAAACTCGTGCTGCCGGAAAACGGAAAAGAGCACCCTCGTACATCAGCCACACCTTCACTCCTTCCTCTACCTTGTCTCACCCGTCCGCCCTTTACCTTCCATCCGTTATGCGACCATTCGCTTTGGCTCTATCTCTTTCTCCTTTTTTTTATACCTTTCGTATTTTCCTGATTAAGGTCATGCAGAAAACACAATAAAGCCTTCTATCGATCTTTTTTATTTTCAAATATTATTTTCATGTCTCAATCCTAAGATTTTCTGATAACGAAAATTCCAATTGTCATTTCTATGCCTACTATAAAACTTCGTCACATTCTCGTGTTACCGACATTATAAATGATTTTAACTTAGCACCGCATAAATTATAATACATTATCCGCATAGAGAGAAGCTCGAGCGTACCGTCGCTGGTCGGTATTCTTTCCTCAGCACTTTTTCACGCTATAATCGAGCAGTTAAGGAGATAAATTTGACGTCAGCGGCAGAGGCCGTCGATGTGCCACGTAAAAAAAAGAACGTTGCCTCCAACGGGCGTTTATTTGCTTGGAATGAGCTGGAGTATACGTGTTAAAGTTAATAGATAAAGGAGCTGGAAAGGAGCATGGGTGGATCGAAAAGTGAGAAGCTCGATCGAAAATTAACGAAGTATCGAAGGTAGATGAGAAATTTATTGAAGAGTGAAGGATAAGTTCGCTGGAGAAGAAGAGAGGAAAAAGGAGAGAAAAAAACATTTATTACGTACTCCTCAAGCACATTTAATTTTTCCTTAAATTCAATTTTCACCGCCTGAAGCTATTGTTAGAGCCGAGTCGATGATCGGAGAAGAAATCCCATCGAAACGTCGTCGAACTTCAACGAAAGCTTCGATGATTTCGCATTCTTTTTTCATTCTTTCTCTTCGTTGAACGTTGGCACATTTCATCCTGAATGAAATGCATCCAGAGGTAGTCGCCGTAAAGTTACCGTCGGTAAAGCCATCTGCGATATTCTCGAAAGTACATAAAAAAAAGAGGAGAAGAAGAAGAGGGGTCTGCTAGGGTCCGTAGCGCGAAGTCAACTGGGAGAAGAGCGAACAGAAAGGAGTCTCGAGGATTATAAGAGGGAGTCTTCGCCTTCGTCCTATCGCATTAAAGCCATGCGCTAATTGGATCGGTTTTTCTGCTTCTTTCGCTTCGCTTCTCCGCTCGATTCCCGTCGTTCGTTGTCACTCGGCTTACACCCTTCCCGTCCCGTAGCCTTTCGTAAATGGCTGCAATGTGAAAGAGTAAAAGACGAGAGGATATATAAAAGAAAAGGAATAAGATAAAAGACAAGACAAGGAATGAAAAGAAAAATCAGCTCATCATTGTTTCGACCGAGACAAGTTTCGACGATAATCGTTAAATTTTTTCTAGCCAATTTTAGTTTATCTCGTGACAACACGTGCTATTACATACCGTATTTGCATCTATTTCGTTTGCCTTTTGTCTTCTTAGGCCATCTTGGTTCATCATCTCCTGGAAGCAGTCGGTTGGCTTGCTAGAGAGGTAGGATTTCTAACCTTCACCGCTTTCGCTCTCTAGGTAGCTAACTCATAACTACGTCACATCCTGCAGGTAATTGAAAACGTTATCTCGCACCCGGCTGCCTCCATCCTTTCCTACCATCGAGTCTGCCCCCATCCGCTCCCATATCTCGAGAGTGCTCTCTTCTCTCTCTCTCTCTCTCTCTCTCTCTCTTTCTCTCCTCTCTCTCTCTCTCTCTCTCTTTCTCATGCACAGAACGAGCTGGTAATTAACACCCCCACTCGGCTTCCCGGATAGCTCCTGGAAAACTCGGAAAACTCATGATAGCATTCCGTATACTCTCTCTTTCTTTTTCATTCTCTATCACTCTAGTTACCTTCTTCTTTTTCGTCGTTTCATACACATTTTCGCTCAGAGGAACCTTTACCCTTCGCTTTGGTCCCTTTTCGTTCTTTCTCGGTTCCTTATTTTTAATCTTTTTTCATCTCCCATTTCGTCTTTATCTGTATCTCCTCTAGCTTCTGCCTGCACACTTCGTATCGGTTAGCCGCTAGAGAGTTGGTAATCGGAAACTGTATTCGAGGTAAAGTGGATTCAGAATTTGGTTCGTTCACCGGTATTCTCTCTAGTTTCTTTCAAGAATTACTTCGTATTTGTGAAGAATGAGGATGGGTGTAGAAAGATAGACACAGAAAGAATGAAAAGAGAGAGAAAATGAGGAAGAGAAGAGAAACTTGCCGAATAGTTAATTGATGATATATAAACATCAAGTGAGGGCTACTCTGAAGTTTGCGATGCTTCAGGAAATGAAGTTCATTGTATGCTGCAAATTATTGGTAATATAATCATAATTCGCTGAATTATTATTCTACTAAACTCATTGAATTATTAGAACTCGAAAGAAATCATGAGTCGAAATCGTAAAAATTTCGATCGATATTACTATTTTTTTAGACGATGTGATTAACATTCCATTGGATAAAAATCTTGAATACGGAACTTTGGCATGTGCACGAAATAGACGAGGAGAATTTTTACGCACGAAGATCTCTAAGATTCAAACGGACAGAATTTAATCGTGGGAGAAGCACAGAAGGAGTTTCAGAAAATATATTCCAGAGTTGTACGAATATATCGTAGATATTTTCGAAGGTGGGCGAAGAATATTGGGGCGTAACCTCAGAACGAAACGCATATACGTGTTTTTGACGTGGAAAAATGGTCGATGTCAAAGGATGGCCGAGGTGCCGCACACAATTATCATAAAATATAAATAAAATAAGTTCTAGAGAGAGAAAGAAAAAGAGAGAGAGAGAGAAATGTGAGCGTAATATCGCCCAGTGGCGCGTAGAAGTATTTCGCGTTCTCCGTTAGGTAAGATCGGCCGGAAAGGAGAGAAAGATGACACGTAAGGGATCGATTTTCCTCCCGTCTACTTCTGTCCTAGACAGTGATAAATGGAAGGCATCTTTCAGCAAACTCTTGAAGCAGAGTACCCTTCTCTTTTCTTACGAGCTTTCGGACGGCGTCTGATGTCGTTCCATTAATTAACGAAGAATTAGAATCATTCGCCGATTCTTCACTGAGCCAATAAGAGTCGAAGGAACCACATCGTTTTGACAATAGAACTTCCAAGGGAATGTCTCAATACTCAAGATCACTCTGTATGATTATGAGAAGAATTTTTAAGAAATTTGCTATAATTTGAAAACAGAGTTAACTTGGTTACATTATTTAAAGGAATTACGTTGATTCGACAGCTTTTCTGAAATGATGCTAGCTTGTTTTACAGAACTGGATATAGAATATCTGCGAGAGAATACATATATAGACACATAGGAATTAAATATTCAGTATCTCGTATTCGGTTAATTTATACCCTTCATCCTGCTACTGAATCCTATTACACTTCTCATTAGTGTCATGAAAACTTTTTGAAATTTTGACCTTACTTCCTTCTCGTTATTATAAGAATCTATTTATTCTTCTAGAACAAGGAAATCTTACCTTCCTCTCCCGATTTTGTTTTCAAGAGATTCGATACCCCTATTTCTACGCGTTTCAGTGTGAAAAGTAAAGCAACTCACGTTTTCTTTCTCGAACATCTTACCGAATTCATCATTCGGCTATGAATACCGAGGAGGAATGGGTAGTCAGAGTCAACAAGCCGGAAGCTCATGGCGGTCAATCGTAGACACCATTCATCAAAAGTGTCCATCCTTGGAACGGCAACGAACGAACCCTTGTCCTCTTGGCGCTCAATCCGTCTAACAGTAGTCACTTCTGGTGGCATTCTCGAGCGCGCGCACAGCCACCTCCGGCGTCACTTCCGGCGTCACCTCTGCCTAGCACCTCTCCGAAATGCCATTCTCATTGATTAATCGAAGCGAAGCATGTCGGGACTTGGCAACACCCTCCATTTCCTCTCTTACAGGCAACTCCTCTCTACGTTAACCACCACCACCACCACTAACACCACATCATCGACTCGACGACGTCGCTGACGGCGAACGCTGCTTGCTAGAACTCATCACCGTTGCTTGAATCACTCCTCTCTCTCTCTCTCTCTCTCTCTCTCTCTCTCTCTCTCTCTCTCTCTTTCTCTGTGTGTGTGTTTCGCGATCTCTCTGTCTTTGTCACATTCCAGGAAGAAACTTTCACTCTTCTATCTCTCTTTCTTTATCTATCTATGTATTTATCTATCTATCTTCTCTCGTTGTTCTAAGAAGGAAGCAATCCATACGATAATTTGCCTCTGTATCCATAAGATATTCGATAGTGGAATATCGACTTCTTTTCGCAACAAGAATAACACTCTAAGAAAGTTTCCTATCTCGACCTTATCATTCCTTATACGAGTCTCGTAGTGTAGATCGTCACGCGTTCGTTTCTCTAATCAGAACTTTTGATCGACTATTGAAACACTCGTACATTAATATTCGCTTGACCACGTGAAACTGATGGATCGCGAATCTGTAAGATAAAACTTTGCTTATCTATATTCATACCATGTATCTACATTTTCCGTTATTCTTCATTAGAATTTGTGATAGTAAATAAAGTACTGGAGTTTGAATAATTCTTGCATTTCTTTTTGTATATTTGCCGATGCTTAATTTCTTTTTTTTTCCTGAAAATAAGACAGAAAAATGCAAGTATACTGTTGTTATTCTTCAAGTGATATTTCGTAAGAGCTTAATTTGCAAGTAATATAACTTTTAATGATCCTGTAGCAGACAAGACATATTGACGTTATTATAAATCATATTTTGTAAATACTGTAGGAACATAATTAATGCAAGAAACACCGAGCATGTTAATTGCGATCCTCTTTCTCTTTTTAAAAGAATCGAAGATATAATGATGTTAAGTCTCAAGATTACAAGAATTTGTTATAACTTTTAACTTAAAACTTTTTGAAACGAAAGAATTCTAATCGCGCAATTGAAACGCTTTAACGAATATCTGAAGAATTTCATTTAATGTCCAAAGCTGAAATAAATTTGGTAGAAATGCGAGAGAAGGATTTTAATCGATGCGGACTTATTTACCGGGGTATCTGCATTGATCTCAGTAGAGGAGAACTGTTCACGAGGTTCGACCGTCGAACGCCCTGCTTCGATTGTTTTCTCGTCTCCACCGTAGATTATCGATCCTCCTACTTCAGGACTCACACCATCCGTACGGTACTCGCTCGGTATCGAGTTTCGGCTTTCATTCTGCATATAGCAGGCTTAGTTGTCACTTTATGGAATTAGATACTTTGGAGGACTGCTAAGATTCTCCGAGTAGTCGGAATAAACTTCGGAATCAACTACTTTTCTAAAAATTTACATTTTTTTTTTGAGAGAGAAACTACTACCTTTCTGAAATTTACATTTCTTTATATATATACATTTCAGAATTCTTACTAAATTATCAGACGATATCTTTTTCTTTTATTCGATTTTTAAATTATATATTATACGTTGAATATATTTTCGTATACGAGATAAAGAAGAAGAAGAAACCAAAAGGATAACTTCTACCTTTGTGAAAGAACAAACGTTGATAGAATAAAAGCTTATTTGTGAACAATTGAACCTTTCCACGTGACTATGATTTTACTTCCGGCAGACAGGACAATCGCGTGATTGCGTGCATTACTTATTTCGCGACACGTGAAGCGGTCGAAGCGAGGTAACTGTGGCTATACTGGCTTCGACGGGCGAAGGACGGAGGTTAAAAATGCCGCAGTACGGTCATCATCGGTATCGGCAGTTCGAGCTATACCCTCGAGGGAATCGTCTTTATCGCCCTTATCCTCACCCTTATTCTTAGCCCTCTCCTCCTTCACATCGTAGTTCTCATCGTTATCGATACAATGAGGGAGTAGTTGAACGATGGAAGCCTACATTAATAGTCAGGTCAGTCAGTATACCCCATTGTGACACTCTGAATTTATTAACAATCCTGGACAGTGGTTCTTTTTGCCTCGAAAAGGACTAGACTAGTTGCTGAGGAAGCATTTTCGCAGATCCTCTTTTCTCTCTCTTCACTTTTTTCATCGGAGATCAAAGATAGAAGAAAAAGAGAAAGAGGGGAAGAAAGAATCAGAGAGACAAAGAGTCGATCTCAAGGCATTGATTTTAATATCAATCGAGTTATGCAATATTTAGATTATACAGGGTACGGCATAGGAACCTGGCGATTTTTGAAATAAGATAGATTTTAAAGTTTTTAATTTTTTTATCAAGTTCTTTATGTCAATACAAAAATATTATCATGTTATTTTATTTTTTTAAAAGGATTTCAATGAGATGTGTTCCGTCATTCTTCAAACATTGTTTTAGTTTGTTTCGAAGATTTTTTATTACCCTCTCGAACATTTCGTTAGCTGTTGAACGACCATTTGTATGGATGAAAATTAAGGTCCTTGTGCAAAATTCTACGAAGGCTTAAATTTATAAACTACTGGCGTGTCTCTTGGCTGAATAACGTGGATTTTGTTGGATTACTGTTCTCATATTTTCAATGTTCTCTGCAGTTCGTATTGTACGAGTAGCACCGGGTGGCTTCATCATTAATGAAGAAGCACTATGCTGAAAATTTCGAACCTACAACTTTGTGGAGTTATGACAAAGAACAGAATCATGACGTTGGAATTTGAAAATGTACAGGAAATAATCGTTGCATTCTAATAACTGATTCTCTATTTTTAAAAAAGGTTTCTACCACGAATGTTGTACAATGCTGTTCGGTCCATAATTATTAAAATAGCATCAATTAAGTTAAACTTTGTAGCGTTAGTTGAAATAATCGACGGTATGTGATAGTACAAAATTGTCAGGTTCCTACGCCCTGATCTGTATAATAGTTTTACTATCACTACCCTTATCTCCGAGTTTTGTTAGCTACCGCATAGACTCTTCTTTCTTATAAACAACGACGACGACTCTCAAAGTGCGAATAACGAAAAGAGAATAGAAGAAACTCATGACGAGTTGTTACGTGCACTAGAGTAGAAAAAAGAAACTCTCCGTGTAGCTACACGTAGGTCCTAGCGATGGTACTACAATTATATCTAGGAAGACTTCTAGCTTCTATGTGAATGGTCCTTTAGAAGCTCTGTCCTCTTCCCTTTATCTTCTTCTTCTGTTTCGTCTTCTCTCTCTCTCTTTCTCTCTCTCTTTATCTCTTGGTTGACCTAACGGTTGCACAGACCCAACAACAAGAAGGAAGAGACCGTGTCGACTTGGTACACCCTCCAGTGGCTTGTTAGTCGGAGATCCACGCGATCCGCGTAATTCCTGACGTCTTATTTAATTAGGCTCCTTTCAACGGCATTGTTAGGTACCGTCGAGACTCGTTCGGCACTCGTACATGGCACCATCATGCACCATGTCTCACTAGTGCGACCTGTACGTGTTCAAGTTGGCCCAAGGCCAATGTGCAGCCTGGAATTACGCTTCTTTTCAAGACTTCTTCCAGCCAGCCTTCTCTTCTTCTGTCCACTATGTCTCTTCTTTTCTTTTATCCATTCAACGTCGTCTTCTCTCACCGATCGTCCGGTTTTCTCTATCCATCTCTACCTTCGTCGTCTCGATTCTACCTTCCGCTTTTCATTGTATACGTACTTGAACTCGAGTATAGTAGTCGATCTGCTGCTCTTCTCTTCCGCTTCTTCGAGCAGAAGCAAAGAAACGACCATACAATGTCTTTTCCTTAACCGAAAAGACGTCTCTGATCGCGTAGAATCATTCTTTCTTGAAGATCCTATTGTCTAAATTTATCACTATATTTTGGAATCTTTGAACGAAAGAAAGAAGTTTCGTAAAATTGGCAAAAATTTTGTTTTTTATTGTCATTTCAAATTCATGTTTTTAACAAAAGATTTCTATATAAGAAATGATGTGATCGTTTTGATCACAAGTTCCTTGTTTGATTGACTCTCGTACTTATTCTTCGTCAATATTAAACACGTTAAAGAATTGAAATCTCTAATTATTATTATTACTATTTGATTTTTTATTATAGTCACGATCTGTAATGAACAAATGTTGGTTATCTTTGAGAAAGAGATTCTTTGAGTTTTTCACGAACACAATGTTTGTTTAACGCAAAGGAAAGTAAGAAGTGGATCGGCGTTGGCGTCGTTTCTTTTTTGCCTTGTATGACGCGAGATCACACAAGAGAATAGGATAAAAGGAGCCTTCATCTCAGCGAAGTGCCACTCCTCGACCTTATTTCACGCCTCTTCCGTCCGATTTCTACCTTTTTCGTCTTCAGAATTCATCGTGTAGGCCTCGCGAGGCATGCATGTGCATATCATTCATTAGGATCGCACGTTCGTCTGTGCGTCCGTGCGAGCGCGGGGTGGTACTTGACGCGTCACAGTAACGAAGTAGTGACGAGCATGCCACGGCACTTAATTAATTCTGATTAACCCGTAATCACGTAGTCGTTCCGTGGCACTAGGAACCCCCCGTACAATTTGTGTCGCCGGTTATTAATTCTCGGCCTCTGCTCGAGGCCGTCCTTCCGCAAGTGCCTCGTCCGTGATATTTCAGGACACTTTACGGTTCCGTGATACCCATCGAACCCTTAACACGTGTCGCTCTTTCGAAGGTCGACCCTTAACGACCTGCTTAGTACCTCTATACCGATACAACATAGACGAGCATTGTTTACTCTATTACTTTCAGGTTTATACATCAGTCTAATCTCACAGAGGGAATCGAATATAGTTCAATCAGGGATGCATCTACTGATTCAGGGTACGAAATTAAAGATCATTCCTTTGGATGTATTCGTTGCACGTTGCCCCTATCTGTCTATCTATCTATCTATCTACTTAGCTATCTATATACCTATTTATCTATCTACCTATCTA
Organism: Vespula pensylvanica; assembly: GCF_014466175.1. Classification (NCBI taxonomy): domain Eukaryota; kingdom Metazoa; phylum Arthropoda; class Insecta; order Hymenoptera; family Vespidae; genus Vespula; species Vespula pensylvanica. Next base: position 9,672,849 of record NC_057685.1, on the reverse strand, counting down.
TCTGTCTACTTACCTATCTATATACCTATTTATCTATCTACCTATCTACCTACCTATGTTTAATATATTCGTATATTAACAAGATCAATTTTCAATAGAGTTATATTATTCTTTGATATACGAGCTATGATTCTCCGTTATTGGTCAACTGACCGGATAATTACAGAATGAAACATTTAATAACAAGCCGCCGGAATCTAATCCATTTATTTATGTTGACCGATGCGCCTAATTATTTACATATTCATTGAAAGGTAGCGATCCGCATTAACCACGCCGTTGTCATAATTCGGTTATGAAATTGTCAGACTGCAAAATATAGATGCAACAACGCACACGCAACAAGGCTATTTGATTCCCGACGATCGCCACGCTTCTCGTTCCATCGATTCGAAATGAATTCGAACGATTTTATGGGATTTGCAGGATTGCGGTCGTGTGGCGTTACATTCGAGAGTTTCTGGGAAAGATACAACGCAATTTAGTTGGAACGTTAATATTCGTTTCCAGGGATTCGCGCGAATACGTGTTTCGGTAGGCTCGCGGAATAATTAAAGCCGAATGTCGCATTTGGTAAACTTCGATAAAATATGAAAATTGGACAGTGTTGGCCCCGGGTGAGTACATTTTTTCGCTCCCGTTTTGAATGAGAATGTATTGTGATCAAACCAAAGGATAGAAAAGACGAGAGAGAGAAAGAGAGAGAGAAAGAGAGAGAGAGAGACAGGTAGTAAAGGAGCGAGAAAATGATAGGTTGAGAGGAAAATAGATGAGAAAGAGAGAATGCATTGAAAATATTTCGCTTCAGGTTGCTGGCCGGAGGACACCAACGGAGAATCCCACTGGACAACCGACACTCATTCGATCTGCCCCTGTGCGGTTGTTACCCAAATTAGTTCGGCTTGTACTGCTGACATAAATTGACGGTAACGCGCACAAGTGCATACACACGGTTATACGGATCATGTGGATAAATGTATGGTATCTATGTAGTATATCGTTATAAACGTAGATATATAGACTTTCACGTTTACTATATACCGCTCGCACACATCGCGTTGTTAATTGGGTACTCGTGTGAAAAATAATATACCCCCGTAAAGCATTAAATTGCAACGTATCACCTCTACTATCAATTACAGGAAATATCATCGATCTGTTCGAAAGAGCAACGAATTTCTGAAGCGATTGACTTTTTTTTTCAGTCGTACAATACGTCGTAAGTAAATCTCGGAAAATCAAAATTACCTATAACGACGTATCTAGCTAGATCGTGGGATCTACGATTTTACGTTATTCTCTCTAGATAATTGAGAGACTCTGACATGTACATGAAAGACAAAGAGAGAGAGTGGGCCGAGTCCGGTGTAATTCCGTCGATTCTCGCGATATATAATATTCAATATATCGAATTAAAAGTCCAATACTTATGGCGGTCTGCCGAGCTTCGATCTTCGATTCGACGAGCGACCGCAGAGCGTGCGATAACGTATCGCCGCGATTTGATGGTCGAAATATCCAGCTACACGGTTATTCGCGTCATCGTGGTTGGAGAGATAGGGCACGCAGAACGCACGATTACCACGATGATAATATCTTGCGTCGCTTTCATATTTCCCGCATCCTGAATCCACTTGGAGCATCGTTCGAGCATAAAGCGACTCTCATTAATCTCGAATCAGAGAACGTGGACAATGATTGATGCTTTTTCCTAGCTTTTGGACTGGAGATGAGGGAGGAAGAAGAGAAAGAGAGAAAGATAAGGTGGAAGATAGAAGAAACGCTATCTTTCTTCTTTTCCAGTGAAGAAAGAGAGAAAGAGAGAGAAAGTACAAGAAGGAAGTGACCGAGAACAGAACGAAAAGAAAGACAAAACTGTAACGATTTCGTAGAAGGTAGTAGGAGTAGTAATGCGACGTACAATGGGACTAGTGATCGCGATTGCCATTGTGTTCTCGTATCCTTCGTTCTCTTTGTTATTGTCCTTTTGGAAAAATGGCCCACGCATTTTCAAAGAGATTCGATCAACTACTACCACCATCGGCTACTCCTCCTCCCCTTCCGTTCCGACTTCCTTTCGACGAACGATTGATCTTCGCATCTACCTCCTTGGTGAAAACTTCTCTCATCCCCTTCTCATCTTTCTCCATTGTCCTCCATCTCTTTTCCTGAACACTTCTCTTTGCGTTGAGAATTCATCCTCCTTTTTGTTTTTCTTGTCATTTTCTTAATTTTTCTTTCTTTTTCTTTCTCTGCCTTTTCCGTAGACAAATTTTAAAGCCGATTAAATCACGAGTTGTGTAAACCATGAGCTAAAACTCGAGCAACTCCTTCGACTTGTTTATATCGATACGTACCACCAACGCAAATCGATTTTTCATAAACGTAACTTTATACCTCTCTCTCTCTCTCTCTCTCTCTCTCTCTCTCTCTCTCTCCCCCTCTTTTCTTCCATGATTCCGAACGGTTTTTATATTCCGTGATAATATCTGTCCTTTTTTTTACAACCACCTTGCAATCCATTTTTATTACCCCGGAGATCGTTCCTTTTTAAAAAGTCCTTTGTACATACAATAAAATGCCAATCCTGCTTTATATAATACTAACATAGGGGAGGAAAAAATTCTCCTCACACGGTTTGTCGTTTTTTCATTTTCCCTGGAAAAAGAGAATATTAATTACGAAATACCGATACAAGGCGTACTTTGATCAAAAAACATTTTTTAGTACAGCTTTCGCAGCGAAGAAATATGCAGGTTTTTATGAGATGAGCTGGCCATCGTCGAATTGCATCACGACCGGATTATAGTTTAACCAGAAACTGAGAAGAGTAGAGTGTGTTGAGAGAAAAATGGAGATAGTTAGTACGCGCGTGCGCGCACGGAGAGAGAACGACAAAAATGGGAACGGAGGACGGTAAATGAGGGCAAGAAAAAATCAATCCTTCAGTGGTAAAAATCTACGAATGAGAATTGATGGCCCGAAAGAAATCGCATTTATTTAATTCTTAATATATATCTCATACTCTTTTGTGCATTATTGATTTGTGCATATTAATTAAATCCTCGGCAATCGATCGGGCCAATATTTGACATAATTGCGAATCAGTAGAAAGCTACTGAATACGACATAAAGAATAACGAACGAAGCCGCTCCGTGAAAAGATGTAGAGAAAAGCGTTCGACGTGGCTAGCTCGATCGATATAATCGCATGAGCCTGGTCCACATTGCAATTGTTGTTGGTTGTCTAGATCAGTGATTCTCAATGTGGAGTACGCGATAAAACTTTTGAGAGTGCACTGTGAGAGTTTGAACAAAACTAAAAGTCAGAAGAAAGGGGAACAAAATTTAAAAGATTGTTCTATGATATCTCTTCAATACTTTTCTAAAATATATGAAGTATGGATACCTTTTGGGATACCATGTGTGTCATTTATGAATATGAAATTTATTATCAGAATATATATATATATATTTTTTTTATTTTATGCCCATTGTTATACTATAACTATAGTTTTGTAACCATAATTTTATCTCTCTATACAAGAGGTACGCCAGTTGCATTTTCAGGGAATATATGAATCTTAAGAGATTAAGAAATACTCTCTAGATGATTAGTAGGAGCAAATGGAAAAAAAGGAAAAGGAATAAAAATGTGAGAATTAAAGATAGCGATGCATACGTTTCTATTACATACCCTTCGCTAGCGATAGGAATATGAAATTCTCATGGGCAGGATCGTACTTCAATATTTTTTGTTTTTTTTTCCCTTTTTTATTCTCCCTTTTTTTTGTTGGTACGATAAGTCGATGGAGCGAATTTATCGGGCAAATTTACGCAATACTTTTCGAAGAGATATCGTACCATTTTATTGGGCGCTTTCCAGAACGTCGCACGTTACAGTCGTTTTACGCGTTCCCGATAGTGGAAACTGCCTTTCCGCGATGCACTCGAAAACGTTCGTGGGACGGAAGTGTTTAACCTTGCGCGTTAACTCTTTGGGAAAAGATGTATGATTCGTATAGTTTCGATGAACGATCCCTCGTTTACGATTGTACACAGTCAGAGAATTGGGAGAGTCGTGGAAAATCATTTATGTCTAGAATGGATTATAGGTAAAAGTAATTAAAAAATACCCAACGTAGAAATTTTGAGGTTAATAATATTTTATTTAAGATAAAAAAGGTACAAGATAAAAATAAGAACTTCTAATTTTATATTATTATTTTATAACATAATAATAAAATAAAAACATAGAATATAAAACAATAGCTCGATATTACAAAATTATCTATATTTGTCTCTAATGAATCCGCTTACGACGAGATTTAAAGCGTACATCAAAGACAGGATCCCAGATTGTACGTCTCATGCGACCCGACACCAACATCTAATCGCAATGTCGCTTTCCAGAGAAATTTCTAGAGCCATCGATTTAGCATCGCACTTATATACCACCTCCTTCCTTCTATCTTCCTCTGTTCCTCTGCGGAACAGTGGTTTACCTTCGAGCAAAGTTCAGCAAACCGGGCGGAGTCGTGCGTTCTCCTGAAACTTCCGTAACGCGGAAGCAACTATACTCAGAGAGCTGGAGGATTAATAGTTGACTCGGCGGAGCTAGCCGTTCTCTAGCCGCTCTTCGACGACTCGACTATTCGAGACGTTTGAGGGTGGGTGTCTCGGTTCTAGGGTGACACGGTGCTTGCATCGTGTTGAGCCCTCTAAACCAGAGAGAGAGAGATAGAGATAGATAGATAGATAGATAGATAGATAGATAGATAGATAG
>NC_057685.1:9639751-9667960 GCF_014466175.1 Vespula pensylvanica | reverse complement strand
AGAGAGAGAGAGAGAGAGAGAGAGAGAGAGAGAGAGAGAGAGAGAGAGTAAGGGGGAGAAGAGCTAACTGGAACCATGCTGCCATAACACTGCCGCTAATTAAACGATTAATCATGCAGCGAATGACATGTACCTAACCGGTTCGCAGGAAATCGCTCCCACCAGACTCTCCGCTCGACATAACTGCCACGAAACTCTACCCGTCCCTCTCTTCTCTCTAACTCCCTCACTCTTCCATGTGCAACATATGCATACGTTTCGATACGTCGTAATGTAGGTAGAGGCAAACGAACAGGAACGTTCGACCAATGTGTCATCCAATTTTTGGTTGCTTTCCAACAGGGGTAATGATCAACGAGACATATACATATGTATTTCATACCCTTCAACGAAAACGCTTACATGATAGTTGTTATATTACCCAATGCATATTATATTTGAGGAAAGAGAATTCACCGTCCAGTTACGTCCGAACGGTAAGTTGATATAGAGAATAATTGTATTGACTGGCAAGGTAAGCGAGATCGTTCTACAAGATGTATTCCGGTTAAAAATCGAAAGTATGAGTCTGTACAGGGTCTCGAAAACAAGAAAAGGAAAATGAAATACGAGCGTTGGGAACCTCGAGGAAGAAGAGAGAAAGAGATAGTTGCACGTACATACATGAGTATCGATATATACTGTAACTGTGTATCGCATACAGAGCTGCTTCTGATGATGGTAGTCGTAGGGAGAGCAAGAAGAACAGGGCGACCGCGTTCGCTTGGTGTTTCGTAATCGAATCGCGTCGCGCGTGGGTGGACGGAGGGCAGCGAAGGGTGGCAGTAGAGGAAGAGTAGTAGGTAGGTGGACGAGGAGGATGAGGAGGATGTGGGGAAAATGGCAATCCTCGTCCTGCTGTCCATCCATCGAGGAATAGCCCAGCATAGGCACAGGCAGAGGCAGAGGCAGAGGCAGAGGTAGCAGCGAGTCCGCTTTCACGGTCCATGCCGCGCTTCGTTTCGATTGTTCGACGTATCGATACTCGACATCAGCCATACCCGTCTATTATTCGTTGCGGCCAATGCTCACTGGTAGTAGCGTATATATCTATATATACGTATGCATATAAGTACATATATACACACCCGGGCTATGATTTGTTACTATGTTTCGACGTATGTTGCGGCGATCAACACACATGTACTCTCCCCCTCCCCCTTTTCACCCTACGTCGGTATAATTCCCACCCATAGCGCTTTACACGATTTCCTGGATTAGCTTTCGCCGAATATAACGTAAAAAGAAGCGATCGATCGTTGTCTCTTTCTCATTCTCTCTCATCGTTCAAGTGTGTTACTTTTTCGTTTGCTTTGTGACATGTTCGTATTATCCACGGCAAAGTTCAAGCTTTTCAATAATCTCTTTGTTAATTGAATACTCGTAAAACTATTCTTCGAAGCTTAACTGTGAGTTCTTTGTTTACAAATTATAAAAATATAATCTCTGTTTAAGCATAAACTTTAGGAACATTCATGAATTGACGAGCATGTGGGAAAGGTTGTGATGTAAGAATGTGAAATTGTTGTGAAAGATGTTGTGATAGTGTGAAAGATGTTGTATAAGCAGGAAAAACTAATAAGAGTTGAAAATATCTTACATTTCTATATTGTCTTACACTGGTATATTTTACGCTTTTCAACGTTTTACTCGTTCAATGGTTAGTACGAAAATGTCCGACAGAAAAGCATGATCGTCTTATCATCTCGCATTTGTTTCATTTCCAACTGATGTCTACACTTCGACGCGAGCCCTTCTACTTTTTGTATGCCATATAACAAAAGGAAAATGCAATAATGCGATATTGTATGTATCACGTATGTTGTTACATAAAATCTGAAAAGCTATAAAAATGGTTCCCCTGTTTTTTCTCGACGAAGCATTCTTCAGTTCTCCCATTATCCTGTTGTTTTTCCACCGGTTGCAATTTATTATATTACTTTGCTACCCTTTTTTCTTTTTATTCTTATTTTCTCTCTCTCTCTCTCTCTCTCTCTCTCTCTCTCTCTCTCTCGTTCTCACTCTCACTTGCTCTTTTCTTTTCGTCGTTATCTTTCCACTTTAGCAACGATCCTTTTCTAACGCTAAAGGGTGAGAAATCTGGGGGGTGTGCTACAGGTGTCGACGAGATACAGGTGTTGCTAGGATAGTTACTCGTAGGAAGGGTAAAAGCACACTTCTCTTTAACTGTTCCCTCTTCCTCTCCCCAATTCCGACCCCATACTGCTCTATCACTCTCTCTCTCTCTCTCTCTCTCTCTCTCTCTCTCTCTCTCTCTCTCTCTCTCTCTCTCTCTCTCTCTCTCTCTCTCTCCCCACCTTGCTCGTGTTTCTCGACCCTCTACAGCGTCGTCGTAACTTTGACCACTCAAGTTTCGTGATTGAAACTTTCAGAGATCGCATAGCTCTGAAAAGACTTGGAACAAGTAGGTTTCTCTTAGTAAACCGAATCAACGTGCATCGAGTTTACTTTTATTATCCGTTGCACTGGTTCTGTTTACGAAATCGAATTGAATGCCAGTTATATTGATCCTCGATCGGTTTTATTTTTGAAAGTAATATTATTTCGCTTGGAAATTGAAAGACGGCTGATAAATATTTTTTAGTGGAAATAGTCAGGGCTATTTGATTCAGGTTACAATCGGTTCATTTTCATTTCATTGTATATGTATATAATGATTGAATTCGAATTAAATTGGAAAGCATCTCCATTAAATCGACATATTTGTTTCGATTGATTTTGTACGTATGTTTATGACAAAGTTTCTTTATAATACGTACATATAATACATACGTGAACGTAGAAAAGATATATAGCCGACTGTTTAACGTTTATTTCACGATTAGATCGTTCGTTCGATTGCGAATACTCATATAGAGAAGAGATGGAAAATGAAAATAATGAATTATTCCGGGAATCACGTGGTTCGTAGGCAACTACGATCAAATTCAAATCCCCAATGAAATCGTATCGGTGGAACGAGAGAATTTCGCGGACGGATAAATTGAACGACGAAATTGGTAACAGGCTATAGTTGCGACATAGTTGCGTACAAAACGGGAGATGACCAATCGACATTTTGGAGAGCTTGAAGCGAACTTTAGTCTAAGAAACAAGAAAGTGTTACTAGGAGTCAAATCTTTAATTACCACGTGACGTATCACCCGAAATATTCCAGATTTCATTTTTTTCAAGACCTCCTCGTATCGTAAAAAGAAATAAAATAATTATTTCGATCGTTACGTACTCGTGAGATAATCAAGAAAACATGATTTATTAATAAATAATTGAATCGTCATAGAAAATTCAACGAATTCAATTTCATAAGATTGTAACTAAGAAGAATTTTCAGTTTTCATTTAATCCCATTGTCCTTATACATTAACTTCTCTCATAGGTATTCCTTTAGAGATAAGCAGAATTTCGTCAAAGTATCGGGGAAGAAACTTAAAAGAAAAATAGTCCACGAATCGGACGAGTAGTAGGAAGGAAGCGTTTTCAAACATTGCCTTCATAATACCGAGTAGCTTCTCTGCAAATCGGATCTTGCCGGGTGCACTTAGAAAATTAGCGAGACATTTTTCTCTGTATTCGTGTTTGCCAAAGTCGGTTCGCTCACCGGTAAGAAGTAAGAACTAAGTAAAGAAAAGAGTGGAGGAAAGGAAAGGTGGTAGAATGAAGGGGAATAGTAGTGGATAAGACGTATTCGTAGAAGAAAAGTAGTGTAACAAGTAATAATGGTGTGGTAGTGATGAAAGAGCCAGACGATGAGGAGAGGAAGAGGAAAAAGAAGAAGAAGAACGGAGAAGAAGAGAGAGATCTCCTACGAACGGACGGGCAAACGAACTTTTCTATCACTACCTCTCAAGACAACACAATTAAAAAGATTGTGAAAGTTTACGCTCGCGGGGAGCATACGAGACGTGCTCTGCTATTCGCACCAAGTTAAAATCAGAAGGGTCCAGCAACGGTATACCATAGAAAAGGAAAGAGAGAGAGAGAGAGAAAGAGAGAGAGGGAGAAAGAGAGAAAAACAGAGAACTGGACTAGTTGTCCACGATCACGATCGAGTCGTACTTATCACGTGGACGGCGACTGTTTGTCTTCCGATCGACGAAGAGGACGCGTCTTCTCTTGCGACGCGCCTGAGGGACTTTCTTGCGTTGCCGTCTTTTTCTTATGCTTTCGAATCTTCGTAATACTTCTCTCTAGAACACAGCTTTGTTCGTTCGTTTTCACGAGCGCCGTAGAAAACTTTCGACCGTCCGTTCGCTTTTCTCGATCGTCAGCGAATCCTTTTACTTGGTCGCTCGCTTAAGAATACCCGTTCTTTCCTCGTTACTTCTATCGTATACGTCTCGATAAAAGTCTACCCGATCGTACTTTCGACTTCCAAATGGTTATTGCTTTTAACTCCCGATGAGCTTTAAGCTCGGTTTTCCTCTTTTTCGACTAGCGTTTAAATTACGTCTTAATGTTATAACTTCGGCGCTCTATCTTTAACAGGTTCTCTTTCTTTCTTTCAAGAAGCTGACATCTTGAAAATGGAGTGATGACATTTTCTTGAAATGAAAAAATGTAAAATCGTCGCGGGAAAAGCGGTTTTATTCGCTGGTGTTAATCTAAAAACGTCTCTTTGTCGAAGGATTACACTTCTCCAGAACGCACCCTGGAAAATCCTGAAATCCTTGCCGCGGGCGTACGCACTCGCACGCCACCTTATTTCCGCCCGTAAAGCATTCTAGTTAACGGTGGATCTACGGATATACCTCTATATGTGTATATATATATATATATTTACACACACACACACACACTATATATTCAAGTTGCGGTGAAACGAAGACTGGGAAGAAAGTCTTTCGTTGAAAAATTCGTCTGATATAAATCCTGTTCCCTTGAGGTGGAAAGTGGGAATTTTGAAAAAAAAATATATATATGCAATATATAAAAATATATAGCTATTTACACCATAAGTATAATACTTGTTTCGTATTCAAAATCTTCCTTTTTAATAGAAAAGATTCTTCCGTTTGGTGACTAGCATCATATATTTAGCTCGGAAGCTCATTTTGATATCATATTCAGGATCACCTTCCCATCGTAGGAATTTAATTTTTGTCACGTAATTTTCGAGCAACGAAAATTTATCTTCATCCGCATTTTCACGTACTCATCGTCTTCGTTGGAAATTACTTAAGCAGTATATAGCTCGTCACTCACCGAATAGTAAAACGACGTTCAATGTTTGATAGTGCGCAGAGTATCTCTTATACGTCGAGTCACGGTGCTAAAATATCGGCCATATCATTGAAAATATTTTTCTTCGCGTAGAAGGACAAACCATTTTCCTTTGAACGAGGAGTTGCAAGTTAAAAGACGATAACTCACTTCTCTGAAAATCCTTAAAGATATCGCTACGAACTCGTCGAACTCGTGAATCGATTGAGAGAATAAAGAAGAAGAAAGAGAGAAATAGAAAATGGAAAGAAAAGCAGAGAAAATAATTCGAATTTATGAGGTGTATAGTCACCACAAAACTATCATTTTCACATTTCTCGATCTTTTTCCATATCCGCCATTTGTATGCAAGCATCCTGGAAATAATCCGAAAGACTTTTTAACGAGAACGTTATCGATCGTTCGTTAACCGAAAGTCCCCGACGAACAAAATCGTTTATTCCGAACAGGTCTCTTTAATGACATTTCAATGCATTTTATAAAAGCAAATGTAATCATTACATTCCGGAGAAAGACATTCTTCGAAAAAAGAACATCGTTTAATATTCAACATATTCGTGTAAATGAAATTTTAAATTTCTGCCATTGTCCCATCATGAGTTCATCTTAATATTTTCGACAAAATACGTATAACGTAAATTCAACTTTTAGCCGATTGAGCGAAACAGTGACTTGATTCGAATTTAAAACAGCAATCGAGAAAATAGTTTCGTACACGTACGCACATATCTACACATCCATGCATATACAGTCAAACGCTATGTAACACTCATGTATTATCATCGTTGTCGTTATTAGCGGCCGCTTTGGTTTCCGCTCGGTTGACTTGAATTAGAAGTTCGATGCAAAGTCACGACGCGCATCTAAGCGCGAACAATATACTCGTGCAATAAACGTGACACGCATGCGTACATACGTGCGCGACCGTCTATCGATCCTGTCTCGTGACTTTTGTCTTTACACCAAAACTAGTCTATTAGATGATCAAAAATAGGAATATCGGTAAAAGAGAAAAAAGGACAATTAATATCTTGTTGGATTTATGTAGAGTTTCTCGATAACAAAAGTAATCCAATATTTGACTCTATTTTCTATTTTAATGGGAAAACTAGTCATTCATTTTAAATTTCATTTTATTTTTCCAAAAGGGAAATTATTTAGGAATTGGTACGATCGAAAAGCGATTGGAACAATTCTTCTTAAGCCGCGTTCGAATTCGGTGCATACGGTGCTGTCGCACGCTGAATACTTCATGCCCGTTACCGATCCGGATGATCGAGAGACGTATGCGACCGCGAATCCTTTCGAGAAGGGACATGATTATCCTTTTACGGAACGCGGGAACGAAGTTGACGTATGCTGAATAAACCATTTCGAACGGGCACAGAACGGAAATGAAAAGGCGGAAGGAGTGGTCTGCGCGTGCAGAATTCTCTGCACTTTATCAGTTCGATCTTTTCCTTTTCTTTCACTTTTTCATTTTTCCAACTACATAACGAATACGCCTTCGAGAGTTAGATCGAAGACATTTATAACGAAGTCAAAGCCGATTGATCAATGCTAGATCGGAATCGTCAATCTCCGATTAGACTTTCAAGAATATTATTTTTCGATCGAATTAGAGAGAGAGCGCGCGCGCGCGCGCTCGCGCGAGAGAGAGAGAGAGAGAGAGATTGTCGTAAGACGTTATTGATCGAGTGAGACGTTAGAAGAAGAAACGAAATTGGCACAACATCAGACGAGTAGAAACTACTCGTCATTGACGCTAGGAAGAGCGATGGGACATTGCGAGGTTATCGCCGAGCAAAACCAAAAGTAATGGTATTAAGAAGCCCCTGAAGCTAGAGAGTGCAGCCCCCTAACTGTCGACCCTCTTATCTGACCCTTTCACGGCAACGACCAGTCAAACCACTCTAGCTGTGACAACGACAACAATGACGACGACTACGACGACGACGACGACGTCGACGACGATACCGTCGGTAGTAGCAGTCATCCATTGTTGGCTTTGCCCTAACCAGATCTGACGATTCCCTGCCTTCTAGCCCCTGTTCTATTCGCTAAGACGATTTTCTAAGGGTTGAAAGAAAAATTCTCTTTGATCGACTTGTAAACGTCGATGTTATAATATTTACGTCAAATGTTAATTTGTTCATATTTAGGTCGACAAAGTGGTAATCGAAAGAAAATATTGGTTTGATCTGTTTATTAGTTGATTAACATTCGTACTTTTATATCTAAAAGGAATGACTAAAATACTAACAGTTGCTGTATTCTTTTATAAGCAGTCTAACGTAAGTTATGTGAGAGGGTTTGAGGAAAGTGTAAGGGAAATATAGCGTATCGGTGACCGTAGCGCAGAGAGAAACTCGTACGATGAAATCCAACCCTGCGGAAGCTTCGATCATCGACCTGCAAAGCGCGGTACACCAGTTCGGTTTACGAGCACTTTGTGTAAATTGGTAGTAAAGTTAGCGTCTTAATATACATTGGTTAAACTGTTTATCGAAGTTTACGAACAAACGACGTGCTTGGTACCCAGCCGGTTGGCCGGTCCACTTTGTGCGAAACCATTCCGAAGTCCATAACTAATCTCGCAGAGCGCGAAGCCGTTCGCATAACAAATTGCTCGAGACAAAGTTCGAAACATCCGTGGACTCGTTTACTTCGCGTTTCGCACGCAGATCGTCATCGATTTAGCATTAATCTTCTTCGCAACGTATTATTTTCTATATTTCCTTCCAAGTAATATCTATGCATCTATTCGCTCATTCCATTATATCGAAAAATTTATATCTATTTTAAATCACCATTATCAGTTTTATATCTCACAATTTACGTAATATACGCGTTTGAAACAGAATATTTAGTTCGAGTAGATATAGGATTAGAATCGTGAATTATTTACATTGCAAAAAGTCCGAGACCAATTTTTTTTTTTATTTTTTACCGATATACTCCCGATATACTCACGATAACGTTCACTTGGATTCGAGTTGCAGACTTGGCACGTTTAAAATTCTATCTTTGTATGATCTACTTTTTTTATTTTTAATTTTGTTCTTTCTCGTCCTTGTTTATATAGAGATAATATCGGAGAGAAGTATTCATAAAAAAAATCAGTAAACGAACTGCAATTAATCGGAATGTGATTGATTTTGCGTGGACCCGCGAAAGAAACAGCAGTAAAGGAATGTCGGTAAAGGGCGATGCTAAAGCGATAGCGGTCTCTACCTCCTCTTCCATTACCTTTTACATCGAAAATTAAGCTGAGTGGCAATCGGAAAACGATATCCGATATATCTGTAAATTTTCAACTACGTAGAACGCGTGCGGTGTGCGTACAATCGTTTGATATCAGAGGGACACGCGAATTCGTCCTCCGTTCCTTCGAATTTTTTCGACAAGCAAAATCGAAAAGAGAGCCTCGAACGAAGCAGCACCCAGCTTTTATACGTGTATATCGCGAATAATGTATCATGCTGGAATAGACGTATCGTAAATCTTCATGCATCGTGTAACTTAGCAAACACATCGAAAAAAAAAATTCGTCCGCTTTTATCATCGAACTCGATTCAGTTCTCTTATCTTTAATAAAGAAGAAATCGATCGATCTCGTCGCATAAAAGAAGTCTTTTATGTAAAAATTGAATTTTTTAATCCACGCGACGCTTGTGCAAAATGACACAAAAACAAAAATAAATATCATCTTACTATTATTTATTGTTTCATAACAAATTGATTACCATCCAACTCTTCTTTTATCGATATCAAAAGTTTCTTTCTGATCTGACTTCTTCTCAAAAATACGAACGCATCGTGGAAAACAGAAAGCTACGATATAATCGTTGTTTATAAAGTAACATTGGTAATTTGAAACGTGAAACATTTGGGAGAAGTTCATCGTACCTGGTACACGATGGTCGTAAACGTCGAGCATCGGTATCTAAATTTTAACCTAAGAGAAACGATGCCGTCTCGTCGTTCTCGAATAAGAACGAGTATGGAAGGAAAAAGGGGTTAGGAGAGACGGTGGTTTTCGTTCCATAAATGAACCTCCGATCGTTGCTGGTAAATAAACGATTTCGCATGCCCTACAACAACGATCCTCTTTTCCCTTATATATATACCTATGTGTATTCCTCTCTCTTCCTCTCCCACGTGCGGTACCGTGTCTGTAACCCGTTTAGCTTTTATTTATGCACACGACAGACCACCAGAGGTGGATGGTTGTGGCAGCAGACGGCGTACAACGACGCCTGATCCGCACGAAAATGTTCGCTTGCTGAAATTACGTGAAACGATCGCTCAGAGTATCTCCTGTGAGTGTTTCTCTCTTTCTCTCTGTGTATTGCAGGGTGCGAGAAAAAAATAATAGTTACAATGCATAGAAAGAGCGAGAGGGAAATAGAGGTAGAGGTAGAGAGATTTGAAGGGACAACTATTCACACGAAAGCCGTCGTTGTTTCTCCCCTGTTTCTGTGAATAGAACTGTGCGTTTCGAGCGTAAACGATTTGTTTACGCGGCCTGCCAGCCATCGGCGAGCATTGTTTCGCACAATCATAGCAAATATTTCGTCTGGCGATCCTCGTCATCGAACACAAATCGTAAGTGTAGTTCACCATCGATCGCGTCGACCAGTAAACACTTCCGATTTGGCTTTTCAATCGTACTAATCCGATATATTTCTAGTTTTTATTCGGAATATTGCTCGTGTGCGTTGGAAAAAAACTTGAGATAACTCTGAAAATATCTCTACAGAGATGCATCCGAATAGTTTATGCCTTTTCTTTTCTTTAGAACGATATTAGAAGATTGGAGATTTTTTTTTACCGAGAAATCCGTTTTACCTTCGACAAAAGAAATGCAGCTTTTCCAAAGAAAAGACAAGGAACTCGTGTACTCTTAATAACGGTCTCGCAAGCAAACATCCCAGTGATATCGAAATTCCGTATATTTCAAACCGTTAACAGCGCGAAAAGTCGAGAGAGAAAGAGAGAAAGAAAGAGGAAGAAAAAATGTAAGTAAGCGTCGACGTTCCGGAGGAAAGCCTTTGCGTTGATGGCCGAGAATGAGGGGGTGCAAAATAAGAATAAACGTATTATGCTGAACTCGTAGGATCTCCAGGATGATGTTGCTCTTAAATTTCTTGGAATTTCCTGAGATCCCTTTCGTGAGCCGTCTCATCAAGATTTTTCCTTCTACTCGAATCTACCGTCCCGATGTTAGTAAAAGCATTCTTTTCCTCTCTCTTTTTCTCTTTATCTATTTTCCTTTGATTCGTATGGAGATCATAAATGTCAAAAATTTGTTTTACGATTAAAGAAAATGAGAAATAATTACCGGGGAAACTCACTCGAGAAAACTTTTTTACCATAGCGTGACTTTAAATGCTCGTATAAACTTTTAAAATTACGCTCGAATAATTATCGAGGCTAAATTAATTTTCGATGATAAGACTATCGTTAGAAAACGTGTTGTTGCTTTAGGGTAAAGGACTGTCGATTTTGCTCACGTAGGGAATCGGTAAAGGCTCGTATCTTTTCTTTTTTTTTCGGTAGAAAATAATCTCATCGTTGTTAAAGAATAGACTTTAGTGAGCGAGTTAAACCCAATCCTTTGCATCCCTTTTGTCGGCTTCGAAGCAAACTTCCAATGAACGAACGAACGATCAACGGACGTTCGCAGTAACATCGATCGAATATCGAACGACACCGACATGTATTGATGGCTGTTGTAGCTAGTTGCCCGTGTAGGCTTGTTTGCTCGAAACGTCGAATTTCCCCATAAACTTTACTGCGAACCCTTCTGCTTGTAACGATCGAACGTGATGGCTTACGTGTCGCTGAATAAACGGATCAACCCTCAGTCTCACGATTCGAGCATCGTCTTTGTTCTTACAGATTCTCTTAAATGTGTTTGATTATTCCTACGATTATTTCAAGAAGAAAAAATCGTGGAAGTCTGTTTGAACAAATATTCGTTTTTGCAAGAATGCGAGACATAAAGGTAGGTGAACTAAAAATTCTTCTCTTAATCCATCATACCTTCTCGCCGTCATTATTTTCGAAGATAAAAAAGTCAAACGCTGGTTTTCTTTTTATCTCTCTCTCTCTCTCTCTCTCTCTCTCTCTCTCTCTCTCTCTTTCTCTTTCCTTCTCTCATTTGATGTCCGTGCACATTTCCATTATCCCAACCTAAAGCATTTCCCACGATGCTGCCGCTCTTCTGCCGTGCACGAATCGAGAAAAAAAGAATCATGTTTCGATAGAAAAAGTCTCAGAGGGTGTAACATTTACTCGGGCGTATCTTTGAAAAGCGAGAGCGTCGGTTTGTGAAGAGAAGGAAGGATAAAAGGGTAGCGTAGCGCGAGCAACGAGGACGCGAAGCGTTCGCGCGCTTGGCAACATACCGTCGAGTGAAAAAGGCCGGGTCCTCGAAAATGAATTTAAGTAAAAACCGAGTTTTTCTGCGCGCGAGCATTAGGGTGTTCTGAAAAAAATTTTCATGCGGAAAGTCATACGAGATAGATACAGAAATATATATATATATATATATATATATATATATATATATATATATATATATAGGAATATACATATATACACATCGTCAGAAATGCGGACACGCGTCTCCTTTTTGCCGTTTTTGTGTTTTTACACAAGACAAATGGTGGCTCGCAGTATGTCAACCTATTGTAAGAAATCTCTACCTTTTCCCTTTTTACTATGTGTATTTTAATCTCTCTTGCTATATCTTCTTCTCACCGATTTGAAAAACCCGATCCAACCAGTCGAGTTTTGAAAATGTTTTAGTCAACCTCTACATGGATTTCGTATTCCCAACTTTACGCTATACGCTACATAATTAAACTTTGTGCAGAGTATTTGCTTTTAGATTTCAATACTTTTATGTTTTATGACTGAAAGTTTATCGATTTTTCAAAGTTTTATGTTAAACTTCTGTTCCATTTATATCTATTGAAATTTTATCTTTAATATTTAATAAAATTATGGAATTAATCTAATACCCATAACACACTCGAGTGTGTAAATTCGTGCTTTCGATCAAAATACGACTAGCTATATTGATATTATAAACACGAATTTGTTGAGATACGAGCTACACCGAAATACTTTGGTTATTTCTTCGCGAATTCCGATAACGGTTACAAGTATTCCATGGCATGACGTAGCTACGTGATGCGATATATCCTTCTTTTTATATTTGATCGAAAACTTAGTAGGGTGAGGTGAATGATCTACCTGTGAGGATATCACATACGCGAGAGTACATTTCTATTTTGAGGCGGGAGAAATCTCTCGGGAGTTTTCCTGCCATTGGTTTCATTCTTTTCCTAAAAATAGTTAAATAAACTAGATGAGACAAAAATTTGTTGGTCCAAAATTATTGCGAACGCCGACGGTCTATGATCTCATTTTTCCTTTTCTCCTTCGATATAATTTCGTTCTATATACAGGCATGCAGACAAAACATTCACGTAAAAAAAGTCGTTTAACGATGTTCTTTCTCTGTTTCCTAACACTGAGTTTTACCTCGACGTTTCTTTGCAACTTCCAGCCCAGTTTCACCGTCCTCGTCTCTCTTCTTTCAAGCATTCTACCTGCTCCTGACGTTCGAGTAAATTGAATTTACCTAATATCCATTTCAATCTGATAATTCGAGCATTACGACAATAGAAACGGGAGTTATAAACGTCGTGTTCGAAGAGAAAAAGCGTGGGACAATGGCGGTCTTTCGATTGTTACGGCAAAACTTGACCTTAACGCGACCGCTCGTATTTCACGCTCGTATCACACTTCCTCTAATTTTTTTTCTTTAGACATTTTTGTCCCAGAAGTGCAATCGAACGCTCTCTAATTGGAGCTCAGTTGTGAATTAGCGCGAGAACGTCGAACACGTCGAGGGAATGAAAACTTTTTTCTTCCTTTGTGTTTTGCTTTCTTTCTATTCTTTTACATTTACCGACTTCGTTCGTTCCAGGTGCATACCTAACCAACGCTCCTGCAAACACATACACATATGAAGCGATTCTTTTTTCTTTTTTGGTATAATTATTTTTTATTGTTGTTATTAAAAGCTAAAACTAAAAAGCGATCGTGGTGATCGAACGAATTCGTCGAGCATTGTTTACGATCCGTGCTCTTTATCCGCGTAATGTCATACAATGATTTTCAAAGCGGTCGAAGTTTTCATTATTATTATTATTTCTTCATCGTCATTACAAACTTCTCACGTCTTGTGGTTTTATGATAATATGACAAATTTCGACCACGCTACATATCATTTTGTAAATCCCATAATGTATTTCTGATTATTGTTGCTGTTTTCAATATAATCGCTTTTTGAACATTACGTTATGCTTTTTTAATATCTTACCGTTTTAAAATTTGCAATGTCTGTCATATAAATTCTCTTTTTTACCAATTAATGTGATTTCTAGTCTATTGTTTATGACTGTTTTATGTGCGTGAATTATCCTGTTCTATTATAACTTGGATTCTTTGCTTTCAAGAATATTTTTAGATTTGTATTTGCAATATGTTTTTGTGGGTTTTTATAAATTGATATTTTAATGGTAGTTGTATAATTTTTACTGCAGTGTTGTGTCTGTTACTTCAGTTTATATCTTCCTGTTATATTTTTTTCTTTGGCTTTATGGCCTGCATCAGTCTATCTCCACATGTTCCTTTTAATCTACGAAATGGACCAAAAGTTTGAATACAGTCGAATATCTCGTAAATAATGCAATTTTGAAAAAAAGTTTTAGTCAAAAGCTATAAGATTTACAAAGATATATTGAACGGTAATATTTATTTGCATTAACAAGGTCAGGTCAAGATAAACTTCATTTTTTTAAATAGAACTCTCTACTTTCTATTACAAATTATTGCAGCTGATTTTAAAACGTTTTCGAAATACTACAAACTTGAATCTTTTGCATGAACTACTATCGAAATATCATATTTCAAAGTTAATACGGCTTACGTTATATGCAGCATTAGTGTTGCGTGATGGATACCGCGCGGAGATGGCTTGGTTGATCTTTGTACATAGTTTTGTACATATCAACTTTGAAACCTAATATCTAGAAAGAAAGAAATAAGTTTGCAGTGTTTGACATTTCGATGCAAATACGAGTTATAGTTACAATAATGAGCAATATAAAGTAAAGGAATTCTATTAAAAAAAATTAAGTTTACCTTGATTTGATTTTGGTAACGTTACCAGAAATCAAATATTTATTATCATTCAATACATCTTTGTAAATCTTGCACCTTTTGTCGGAAACTTTGTTTCCAAAACTGGATTGTTTACAAGATATTTAACTGTATAGATACTTTTGATCCACCATATATTTATGGTGTAGTTTGTCATTCTTATCACACGTTCTGTATCGCCAAGGACTATTCCTTCTGTTTCTAAAAGGAGTGATCTCGTGAGAGCCATTTGTATGAGCTTTATTTGTCTACCTTTAGATATTATATGATATTATAGTATTTGTTGTACATTATTTTCTTTGATCATATTTCTTCGTTCCTTATCATCATCATCACCATATATCACATTATTATTGCTATAATAGGAAACCATAGCAATTCTTACTGATTTTCACGATAAAATATTTTCTTCGCTTTGTCGATCAGCGTAAAATTTATTAACGGACAAGTTTCTTTATCAAGGCATTTTGGTTTCAGACCGTCGACGATAATCAATTGGTATTTTAATAAATACCCATAGAATAAAGCTATCCCGTTCAACCAACCAGTATCGTATGGCCGAATAAAAATGCAACGAAGTCTTTACACTCGAAGTAATAATTACAAAGGAGGCAGAACTTTAGAAAAGTTTTCCCAATTGTGGTAGTCGAATAAACGTGTTGCTTGTTTGCTCACTTGCTTTCGCAGGCAAGGCGCGAGTGTGAAACGCGCTAGGCATTCTAGCAGGAGAGGGATGAATAGAATCGCGAGAGGAATTCGTTAAACAGCTAGCAAAGCGGACGTGGATGCAAGGTTTGGAAGTAGGGCCTGGAAGGAGGGCCTCGAGTGCGAGCTCGAAAGCGACCTGCTCTCTTGCAATAGCGCGTCGAGAGAGGGTAGAAAGAGCGAACGTGGAGGCACGAGGAGAAAGAGGAACGAAGAGAGGCATCGGAAACGAAACTAAAGCGAGGCTTGGAATCTCTGGAACGGTAGAGATTTAATACACCCCGGCGCATACTAAATCCACTGGGTACAAGGGCCGCCGGCGTTCGCGTTGCAGTTTGCTACGAGAACGCGTACCGAGCGAGAGATAGTGTAAAAGAACGACGAGACTCATCGAAGTCCCTGTCTGGCAGCTCGCCTGTGCCTCGTTTTATTCCGAATGGAGTAGAAAAAGAAACGAGAGAGAACTGAGAGAGAGCGAGAGAGAAAGAGAGAGGGTGGGAGGGAGGGAGGGAGAAAAAGGTGAAAGGAGACGAGGAAGAGGGTGGTTTGGGAGAGGTGAAAGAGAGAAGCGATACGCCCGCGTACTTCGAAAATTCCAGAATTACCACCCTGTTAATGCTGGTACCGGTACCCGTGAGAGAAAGAGGAACGAACGGTTGGTGTGGGTGGGCTGTAAATCGGTATCGTTTCGTTTAAATTCACGTCGTTTTACGAGCCGACGTTGGCGAAGAAAAAAAGTCAACAACGATGGTAGGGGCTGGTTGAATCCTTTTAGGAATCGTCGCCGAGAACGCTCTCAACCGCCAGCGAGGAGTGTTTATTTCAGGATGCTTCGTTCGCATCTCTAAATGCAATTACGAGCTTCTCGTGGGAATCGATTATCGCATTAAGTTACCTCACGACCATATCTTCCAACGACGGCGATTCTTGGCCAACACGGTGGTTAGGTATGTAGGTTGAACGATTTAAACGCGAAGTCTACCGATATTTTTACATATTTTGCGTTAATGAAAACCATGAACGTTCGCGTTGAGTGTAACATCATCATTATACGAACAATGTTCGCGTCCACGTTATTAAATTCAATGGATTTATATCGTCAAACGACGTTGTTATACGTGTTTTTTCAATTTCATTATCAAGTAGAACTAATGAGAGTGATATTAAATAGATTCGAGCGTATATCGTTGGCATCGTTTCATTTCTGTTATAGTATTATTTGTATTAACGAAACCGCACCTATACGAAATCCCTATACTTGGCGCTATTGCGTCACTTTTTCTCAATCCTCTTTCTCGTCTTAAGAAGAGATTTTCTAAATGTCATGGAAGCTATTCAAGTACGATCGAGTAACCGTATATGTTAATAATTAAAGAACGTCATTTTAAGGAGGACAATATCTAAATTTCTTACCGGATACTGTAACAAGTTTTGAAAGAAAGCTTCGACTTTTGGTTCATTAAAATATCATATAGATCTCTCTCTCTCTCTCTCTCTCTCTCTCTCTCTCTCTCTCTCTCTCTCTCTCTCTCTCTCTCTCTCTCTCTCTCTCTTTCTCTTCGTTTCTATTCACGAGAGCGACATTATAAAAATCTGTTTCCACGGCAGTTCTCTTGACCCAGTTTCGCGAATCCTTTAACATCGGCCTATCGAATAAGGAAAGCCACGAGCGTGTGACCATGAAAACCTCGCTAGGGGCTGAAAATGCCAGAGGGTTGAGAAAAGGGAACTACGCGTCGTAGTAGTATAAAAGAAGCGCGGTCGGTAAGACAGCAATCTACAATTCGGTCCACTGAGAGCAGTAACGCAACTAGAATCGAACTTGTAATAAGGTACGCCCTTCTTCGCTCGCAAGAGCTCGATTACTCCTTTGGGATAAAGTCTCCCTTCACCACCTTGTGTAACTTTTCCGCTACTGGGGATGAAAGAGAGAATTCTACTAAATTATACGCGATCCCTTTTTTCTTTTCCTTCCAGCCCACTAATACGACGTTTCCTGTTGAGCGTTTTATAATTTACGAGACTAGATAGGGTTCAAACGAATGATCCCAAATTATCGTCTTTCGATATACTCATTTCCATTTTAATTACTGGATGAATATAAGGTAAACTGAATGGAATTTATAACAAATACAAGGGAATTACTACGGTCAATGAATATTTAAGTATTCGTGTTTATACTGATTCGTTTTTAACAGAGTATCCGATAGATATGAAATAGGAAGATGAAGCTGGGGACGTGCCTAGCGGCTTCTCAAGTACAATCATTTCAATAATGGTTCTTTAACGGAAATATAAAAAGCATGATATAGCGAGCGAGAAGGAAAAGAAAATCGTGAGAAATGGCCTGAAAGAAAGATTAATATCGATTCGACGAGTTAATGCTGGAGAGAAATTCCATTCCGACTTGGGGGACATCAAAGTACACGAAGAGAAAGGAGAACCTCTTTGGGCTCTTTTTTCTAGGAAATTACATAAATCAAAAAAATGCAACGGAGTTTAAAAGTCAAAGTTACTGTGGAAAGAGAAGATATATTTAAAATGAATTACTTTTTCTTTTCCGCTTAAATCATCCTTCTATTTTTATTTGTCAGCGGAAAACTCGATCAATAGTTACGATTATCACTATTTTGAAACTGATTTTGTTCTTTATTCGTGGATATTAATTCGTGTTTTCAAAATGTTTCGTGTTTCAAAATCTCATAAGCGTCTCGACCGTGTACGAAAGAAATGTATATTATCGATTTTTTTTTTCACATAAGCTAGAAAAGAAATTAATTTCTCAATGTAAAAGAAGACGTTCTATATATGTGGTTTGTGATTTTAATTTAACTTCTAGTAGATACATTATGCGTAGGTGTTAATGCGACAAAAGCATAACGTAAAGAAATAATGAAAGGGTATATATTTCTGTGAGGATACAAGAAAGAAAAAGACGCATTCGTTTCCCAGTGTTGGTCTAGCCTTAGCCTAGCAGAGATCCCTCTTCCGTTTTCATTAGAAGTCTCATCTCTTCTTTCTTTTCCTCTTTGTATCTACCTCTCATTCCCTATTATGTTGTGTTATATTTTACTTCTTTTCTTTTCTTTTGTTTTCTACTTTCTTCTTCTTCTAAAACAAAGAACAGAACAAACGTTGACTAGAAGACCGAATTTCTTTATCTTTTTTTTTATCTGCGATACTCAAAAAACTGAACTATTCAAAGAGACGCGCTAAAAAAGGAGAAATAGAAATAGATATAGAAGAGGAAAGGGGAGAAAAGAAGAAAGATGAAAACGACGAGAATCAAGAACAACTTTGACGATGTGAGACGAAGATCGTAACAATTGGGAATGAGCTATAGTCGTTTCTAAATGTCTCCTCCCTCGTATCTTCCTTCTTCTTTCTCGTATGTTAACGAAATCCTGTGGAAACTAACCGAGCTTTATTTCTACTGCGTTTCTCTTGAATGTACCTTAAATAGTATTGCGTTAGTCGGTTCTCTCTTTTCTCTCATACTCCCTCCCTCTCTCTCTCTCTCTCTCTCTCTCTCTCTCTCTCTCTCTCTCTCTCTCTCTCTCTCTCTCTCTCTAGCAAGAAACGGTTAACGATATTCAAACAAGCCTCTTTCGAGAGAGTGAGAAAGAGAAAGCCAAGCTTCAAACTTGGAAGAGAGACAGATTGCCAACATGGAAAGGAATATCTCTGGTGCCAATCTGCGCTTAGCTGTTAGTTGTAACTCTTAACACACAGTTGCTGATCAAGTTATTCATATAAATAAAGCACAGCTGCATACGATAACTTCTCTAATTTTCAAAATCGTAGCATTCATAATTGTTCACTTCTAGAAAAGACAGAGACAGGCTTCTCTCACAGTAAGTAAGAAACGTTTTAAACGAAATGTTATTAAAAACTTCTCCTTAGAAACGGGTAACGAACACAATTAAACTTGTACATTTCATTCCTTTATACGTGGCTTATAACGTATACATTTACATATTATCCTCATCGATCAGAATCAAATTAGAAATTAAAGACGTTCTATTCCTTTTTTATATTCTTCTTTTCTTAAGTATCAATCCTAATATAAGATGATTGATATTTATCAAGTCTGTCAAACAATTAAATAATTTGCAAGTCTCTTTTCTTCTCTTTTTCTTCAGGAAAAGCTGTATAATTCATTCTTTGCGAAACTACACTTTTATATCCTTCAACTTAGTAAATTATTTCGATCGACTTCTAATCACATTAGGGAAAAGACCTAGCCAAGCGAGATCGCGATAAGAATAGAAACATTTCGAAATATATGTACGATACGGAAGAAAACGGATATCGAAGTGACATGAAAAATTTCATCGATTGTCGCGCATGAAATCGCCATTCGGCGTCCTTGAGCATATTTCTATCCTTTCTTTCTAGCGCGATTCGATCTTGGCAATAACTCCGATCCGTTTTCTCATCCAGCTAGGACTGATACTTTTATCGTCTTCGCGCATGCTGTGCTTTCTCAGGAAAAGAAGAAGAAAGAACGAGGACGAATTCTAGTGGACGTAACGCGGAAGGGTCGACTGCAGAAGAAGGAAAGAGGGTAGAGGTAATCCCTATTGTTTCTTCTGTCCCATAAATCCTACTAGCTGCGGCGTCTTTCTCTCTATCTTCTTTTTCTCTTTCTCTCTCTCTCTCTCTTTCTCTCAATGTCTTTCTATCTCTCTCACATACTCGCACTCCTCTTCAAGTCCAGGCCACGCTTCAGCCTCTGACAACACATCCCCTATCCAACCGTACCCGTAACCTTCCTCTCTTCCTTCTCTCCACCTACTACTCTTTTCTTCACGAGATTCAGGAAAGCATCGCCTTTCTCGGCAGCACGCTTTCTAAATCTCGGGCCAGCTGTGTTTTACGACACATATGTAGTTCCCGTAAGGACAGGAGCGATCCTCCCGGAGATTTCGAGACAGGCGTTCGTCTTCCTGCAAAAATCATTCCTCGAGATCAACCTCACCTGAGGGTCCTCGCATCCTCTTCCTCGTTCGTTTCGTCTTGAACGATATCCAAGGAAGATATTCTTGTAATGTGACGCCTGTGTGGTGTGCATCGTTTTCAAGCCAACTCATCGGATTTCCTTCCTTTGTCTTTTTATTTTTTTCTTTTATCACTAATGTCGTGAGATTGTAAAACGTCTTTTTAGATAGAGGAAGCAATTTATTTTTTATATTATCCTTTCTATCGCTAAATGCGAGACGAATTATTTTGTTACATCTTCGTAAAGAAAAGATAAATCTTGAGCTGGCGAGTATAAGGCCATTACGTTCAGTTGGGATTCGTTTCGAAACAAAGATCTGTAAAAATTGAACTTATAATATGATAGCGAGCACCTCCATTTTATACAGGTGGGCATACGTGAAAATAACTAAAGGACTTGAATAGTTTAATGGTTAGAACAGTCGCACAGTGGCAAATTTCGTTAAAATTCTAGCCAAAAATAATAATTTTTAAATCTATGAAAAATTGTTAGAATAAATATCCCATAAATTACATGATAAATGATTCTAAAATGATAATAATTCACCTTTTTAACGTTAAATATTGAATATAAAAATAATTTTAATGAAATATAAAAATGATGATAATTATTTAGATCTAAGTATAATAATGTAAAATATATTCTATTTTATATTTAGTAATTTCTTTATATTTATTATACAATATTAATTAATTAATTATTTATAATCTTCTCTTTCTTCTTCTTTTTCTTTTTCCCCTACTAAAAACTGAATTTTTACTTTTTTGAGATATATGTTTTTCATGTTACTTATCTATGGATCTGAGAAAACAAATAAATTATTGAAAATATCTTTTGTTTTTAGTTTCGTTTCAGACAATTTTATAGAGAAATGCTCTCTGAATTTGTTATTATTTTGCGAGTTTCATAATGACCACGGAATAAATTAATATTTTATGTACAGTCATTGGCATATTATAGCACGGATATATTTTTACAAATTTTTCTACAGTTTCTAAGTAATATGTTTTTAAAAAGGTTTATTTTTATTCGGTGTATGTTTGAAATTGTCATTAAACTTACGTGGAAACATTTTATTATTTCTTCATCGATTCTTGTAATTTTTGCTGACGTAATATTTCCACTTTATTTGTACTGAATCCCGGCTTCGATTTATCTACAAGCAAACCCATTCCAATTCTGAAAAATCTTCTACTTTCTTCTTATTTTCCGCTACCTTTCTCTTATTGTCTTCTCTTCGAATTTGCCACTGGCAGATGATCAAATTATAAGATAGATACAGTAAGTATTCAAAAAATCTTATTCAAAGCAATATTCCAAATCTCAATTTTGATTCATCTTCGATATTTCGTTTCTTGGCCAAATCGATATTATTAAAATCTTTGCAGATCAATCGGCATCTTTATGTTGCGGGATTTTCTGATACCGTGTTACATATCTTCCCATAAATCATGCGAAATCTTGATGAGACTGTTTGATAATTCTGCTGAAACATAATTTTTTCTTTATTGTTTAGATCATCTGATATAACTTGCAATGGAACAAGAAATGAAGTAAATATACTTGAATCGAAAATAATGGAATCTTCAAATCTTTATTTATACTTGCTTATTTCTAATGTTCCATCGCAACTCTATTTACTATTAAATTATGATTATTTACATTATTAGCATTTAAAATACATATTTCCTTTAGAAGTCGAAGTATCTTCAAAATTGTAGGATCCAGCAAATTTTTTGAAGATATTTTTACATATACTTCAGTAATAATGATATTTTTGAGATAATAGTTCTTTAGCTTCAGTTATAGATTCATAATATAAATACAAGTTATTCTAATGTTACTATAAATGTATCTTGGCTTTATCTGTAATAATATTATATTAATGTTTTGTTAATTTTGCCTCTACATATTAAAGATAAAGGTTTTCCAAAATGTTTATTATATCATTTACTCGTAGAAAATTTAATTCTTTCATCTAACCAAGAATGATTTTTATTACAGAAATTATTATAATTTCTAGCATGCGCGTTCCACTCGCTTTTCCTCTGAAAAATAAAATTTCGAAAACTGCGTGATTTCCTTTGATAGGTCATCACAACCTAAAGTACTTTTTACATATCCACACAGATATAGTTACACTTGTCTAAAACTGCTTGAAGGACAACTTCTAATATACTATACAAATTTTCTGGATTCTTTATTTCTGAATAATAAAGTGCAAGTTGCTTAAGAAGTTCCAGGTATTGATTCCAGCACTTTGTAATATATTATTAATTTATAAACTAGAAAACAATAAACGCTGAATTGCAGAAACTGCACCATCAAACCGGACAAATTGCACAAACAAACAACACTACCAAGATATTTTATAAAATCATCTTAAAAATAGAAGTAAATATCATAAAGTTTGAGTGATTGTTCTCTTAACTTCGTTTCTATTGATTAAGTCCGTGAAAGTAGTATATTCATATTACAAATGTGCCCAATTTTCTGTATTGTCAACTAAAAATTTCAGCAGAAGGAAAAAAAAAGCAATTTTCGTAGATAGCTGTAAAAACAGAATGAGAATGTCAATGCTTATAAATTCATTTTATTAATAAAAACTGTTAAGGTGTCATAATTAAAATTAATATTTTCATAAATATATAATAATTTTCATAAATTATACATTCAAGTTTTTGCGTTCTGAAACCGGTTTATTAAAGAAAATTGCTAAAATAGACTTCAAATTTCATAATAATTAATTTATTTAATTGGAAAAAAATTTTAACACATAACTCTTTAATATTTATGAAAATAGAGTATTCAGAGATATTCCAAAATGTATATTAAACAAAATCTTTTTAAGGACTGGTGATAGAGGGAGAAATAGTTCAAAACTCATGAATTTTTAACAACTTTTTTTACGCAGTTTAGTAAGCACAATAAAAGATGCAATATTTATTGAAACTTTTTTAGATATTTCTGACAGAGGGATCAAGTTTTTTTTTCTTTTTACTATTATTAAAATTAAGGAGAATAAGATCAATTGTAGCAGCCAATATAATTTCTCTCTTTTCCTATAGTAAAAAAATGGAATAAATAAATAATGTAAAAGATAATTCGTAATACTACACTATAAAGTTTGCGACTTCGGTGATAAAGGCATACGTATGTGTACATCGATGAGTGTTAAGTTTACTTAACGAGTGACAAAGAGAAACGAAAGAAAAGAATGATGTTTAAGATATAAGCTTGAGTCTAGAATAGTATCATAAAAGATGACGAATAAAGAACTTAGACTTTATTCAACGCGTCATTACATTTTTCTTTTAGAATATTAGAAACTGTCTTTCTACGCATATATACACTACGTGGTTATCAAAATTTCATATACGTTCCGTAAAGTGTTTAAATAACGCTTAGGATTTTTGTGAGTATTTTCATGCGAGTATTCGCATTTATATTGTATGTGTTCCACATCAGTGGCGATGTTTACGATTTTTGCGGCTTCCAAAGAGGGTCGCTCAGATCCCTAATGTGGGGAAAGGGTTGCTTTCCTAACGCCAAATCCAAACAGAAGACCCCAACCAATGTCGATCCTCTTAATTTACGATTCGCAGTCTAGACCAAAGTAAGTATCTTATTTCTCTATCACCCTTCATCGAATCCTTCGTACTTCGTGCGATTTCATCGTTGATTTTGAGTTATCATGTCGATCTAGCGGATGAAAAAAAAGAAAAAAATCACTTTCGATCCAATCATTCTTCGACAAAGAATACGATCGCCATATGACGTAATAGATAAATATTATTTTTAAAGCGAACATTTTAAAGTGAGATTCATACTGATCAAAACAATTTCGTTTGAATTTCAGATCGAAGACGCGATGCTGATGTTCGACAAGCAAACCAACAGGCACAGAGGTGAGTGAAATTTTGTTCTTTTTTGTAACAATCAAAATCGATGCGATGCGTGAATACCGAATGAAAATGGAGCGTTCTAGTGACGTTCAAATCACCAATGGAAAATACATACGTATATACCTATATGTACATAGTATACGTTATGCGTAGGTATATATTATATAGAATGTTACGACTTGAGAAAATATGGCGAAAATGCATAGAGAGCCTGCTCTACCTGTTTAGCGAATCAACAATGCCAGCATTTCGCTAGCAAACATCAAGCCGGGTAATTAACGGCCGGGGCTGTAATTACTAATTACGGTAATTCGTGAATGTCAGTGCGCCATCGGTGTAGCCAAAGACAAATAACATTAATTCGACGGGATATTCGATCGTCGTGTTTGTCATGATATGGGTGCAAATGATTCGAAAATTGATAATATATTGGATACCATCTCGCACATTTGATCGGTTAAAATTCGTCGCGAAGTTGGAATGGCTGAAAGCTGCATCACAAGGCTAATCGGAGAAAAAGAAAATTCAATTTCGGTGTAGCTATGTGCTTCATGGATTGAATATAAAAAGGTCCTATGCGTGATACTAAAATTTACTGCCCACGTTATCAGCTGATGACTTTGCCCCTTGAGAGTCGTAAATTTTAGAAACGTCTTTGGGATCGGGCCAATCATGCTGTCGGCATAGCGAGCATGTTGCTTCGAAAAAAAGCGTTGGTTTGAAGTCTTTCTCTTTCTCTCTTTCTCTTTCTCTTTTCTTTCTCTCTCTATCTTTCTTTTTCTCTATTTCTTTTCCTCTCTCTCTCTCTCTCTTTTGCTCCCTTTCTCTCTTTGCCTCTCTTATTCTCATTTTCTATCTCTCTCTTTTATATAAAATGGAATAAACTGTGCATTTTTTAGAATCGAATAGCATATCCAAGAAAAGTGTGATCGTAAAGCGAACACCCACATCGGCTGGTAATGTGAAAGACAGGAGAAAGGAACATTATTAAGTCTTCTCTCTCAGTATAAAAGTGTCGTATAACTGACTGAAAATTGATCGAGGATTCGAAGGATCGAGAGACTGTGATGAATGAAATATCTGGCAACGAGAGTGGAAAATAGGCCAACTTAATTTCCAGTACTCGCTTGCATCCTCCCGATAGGGCGGGAGTAAAGGAACCAAGGCGAAGAAGAAGCTGACTGACTCTGTTCTGGATTCATTCACGTCGGAACTTCAATAGAGTCGATAATCGTTGGCGATCAAGGCAGCCGACCCTCCCGATAATCGGGACTCTCTTTATCTTTTTTATCGGTATCCGCTGCACCATCCCACTTGCTCTCTTTCTCACTTTCTCACCCTTCTTCGTCGATTCTCGTCGTCGACAAATGCCTGGCGGCTCTCGGTGATAGATTCTAATATCGCTTATGAAAAATAGGGGCAAATGGGATATGAAAGCTGGCTCCTTTCAATGTGATGGGGATTCGACTTGCCTGGAAAAGGAGGAAGAGGTCGAGTATGATAGAGCGGGGTTAAGGGAAAATCGTGATCTATAAACGGAGTAGGATGGAACGAATAAGAAAGAGGCGGAATAAGGGTGGAGGTTGTGTGGTATGCCGCACATCGTAACGAATGGAGAACGACAAGGAGGATAATACGTGAAGTGCGACGAGACTGAGGTAGGGCGAGAGAGAGAGAGAGAGAGAGAGAGAGAGAGAGAGAGAGAGAGAGAGAGAGAGAGAGAGAGAGAGAGAGAGAGAGAGAGTTAAAGCGAGGATGGAAAAGAGAAGGGTAGTCGGCTATAGTGCTGCTCGCTGAACTAGCTCGAGGGTGTGGGCACGAAAAGGAAAGAGATAGGAGAGAAGAGAGGTAGAAGCTTCTTTCAAACCGGCACGTAATCTCTCTCGCGATGACATCCAATACGAGTTCTATCTAGTGCGAGACGGTGAACCTCAAACCTCAAACTTGAGCTGCTTTCTCTCTCCCTCTCCCTCTTTCTCTCTCTTTCATATACACACACATGCACACACTTTTAGATTCCACAATATGGCACTTACCCCTGACCCCTGAGAGGATCGTAGTTTCGGATTCTTACCGGTTGCATGTAGCGAGAAACTTAAAACGAAGTAAACCGAAAATCGAACGGACGTGCTTTATCATGCTGGTCAGTTATTACATTCATATTGTCATCGAATCGTGGTCACGCTTCCACCTCAGTCCGCTGTTTCTATGCCATAGCTCGGATATCGAGGATAAATCTGGAACGTGCGCCCCATGAACTTTGCAATCTAAATTTCAATTATTCACGAGCTACGCCCGTTCCCCTTTCCATCGAGAAATTCGCTTGCCAATGCGAACAGATCACCGAATAAACGGCGCATTTGCCACAGAGTTTGCATTGTCTCGTTTCGATGACGATAAGCTCGATCTAATCGCGCGTGAAATCTGCGTAAGAAAACAAGAACGTTGACGTATCGATTAAACATTGGCACTCCTAGTAAATTTTGCGTTCTCGTTCTCTCTTTTTCATTCACGGTCACACGATAACGATAACGGGATTAGGTAATATCGAGACGAGATAAAAGTAATTTTCTATGATATGGAAGTATTCGGCTTATCAGCATGGATTTCAACATTTTTTAGGTCGCAGAAACGACTTTATTGAAAAACAAAGAATTTTCTACGATCTTTCGAATCGTAAAGAGACACGTTCTCTCATCTGCGAATAAAAAGCGAATTGATGCTTTTCACGAATGTCCAACCAGATCAGTGACATCAATACCCAACAAGCATCGAAACTTAGATTCCTTCGAACTCGTGGATGCTTTCGATTTGCGAATGGATCTGATACACATTTGGCTGCATATGTGAGATGATGAAAGAGAGGAAGAGAAAGGAAGAGACATCGAATTACAAAGAGATCTCCATCTATCTTTCAGGAACTCTCTTTACGTCCAAATCCCTGAAGGGTCGCCTTCTGTAGCGAATCACGATAGAAGCCCTCGAGGAGTTCTATCAAGGACATTCCGCGAAGCGTTTCTGGACAATTTCGAGTCTTGATGGTTTTCGTAGCGAGCTATGATTTCCACGTGGATAGGCAAGCTGCAATTGCAGCAAAGCGAATCTTCTCCCTTTCCTCCTCCTCTTCTCTCTCTCTCTCTCTCTCTCTCTCTCTCTATCTCTCTATCTCTATCTTTTATACTCTCTATCTCTTATCCTCTTTCTCTGTCTCACATAGAAGAGGTATACGTCGAAGTGCGATTATCCAAGCTTCGCTGGCCAAAGGATTTTCCCTTCGTGAGCTCCGCTCTCTTACTAGCCGAAGTAGGAACCCGTTGCAAGGAGAGTACCTAGAAACGCTTCGTGAATTCGCTTCTCTCTCATATATCCGCGCTCACGAGCGAACGATCTTACGGGTGAACATACACGCTCGATCTCGTGTGCACCTATTTTCACGAGCACTTACGTATGTATATACACAGACACGAAAGATCGTAGATACATCCGTGCGTTCATGTAGTCATAAATGGTCGTAAAGGAAGGAGCATAGTCAGAGGAGGAACCGTATGTGTTCTTACGTGCTCGTAGATGACGGCATTTCGAGCATCCAAAGCGGTGACCGATCAAAAGAGCTTCTCGTCTATGGAAGAAGCATTCTCGACTAAACGCGTGCTGGCGAAGCAACCTCCAATTTCGATCGTTTATTGCATTGCTTTCTCCCTCAGCGATCGCTTTGCTGCTGGATTATCCGTATTTTCCTTTAGTTGACAAGATTAAAAAAAAATAAAAGAAAGGAAATCAATGAACCACATTTCCTTCCTTGATAGAAACTTAGAGCGTTATCTCCTCTCTGTTTTCCTAAATTCCGACGAATTCTTCTCGCGTCAGTTTGAATCGGCTTGCTGAACTTCACCGAAGTCGACGACGGATGTTGTCCGGAATCCGAGATCATCGAAGGAAGAGAATTTCGGGACAAGTCTCCAGCACGGAAACTTCCTTCCTATTCCAGACGGCAAGGCGACGTCGTCAGTGGATGCGTTATGTTTCACGTAATCCAGGCCGGTCGAGTGTGTAAAGCGGCTGGAGAAATCTGGT
>NC_057685.1:9639199-9639707 GCF_014466175.1 Vespula pensylvanica | reverse complement strand
GAGAGAGAGAGAGAGAGAGAGAGAGGCTTCCACTCTAACGTCTTTCGCGGAGGCAGATCGAAACTCCATGTTTCAGGGTCGAGCCAACTTGCATGGCGCGCGGTAAACCGTACCATCCAACTTCGGCACGTATGCGGCACGCTCCCATGCCCATTGCTCTCCGCTCGGAATAGTTATCGGACGAGGCAAACTTCCCCAAAACTGGTTCGAAATAGTTTCAGTGCCGCTTCCAGCGGCATTGGCGGCAGTAACGGCAGCTTTGCTGCCTTAGGTTCATCCCTTTCCATACTCAACCCTTACTCACAACCCTATCCACCCATCTACGCATCCTACCGTCAGGCTTAGCGTATCCTACCTTCTGTGCAGTAGAAGTTCCTCCGCCAGTAGCAACTTCGAATCAACCTTTCTACCGGTATGATCAGCGGCCCAGAAAGTCAAGATTGAATTCAGTATAGTTCCGCGTTGACATTTCTCTCTCTCTCTCTCTCTCTCTCTCTCTCCCTCTTTC
>NC_057685.1:9631458-9639189 GCF_014466175.1 Vespula pensylvanica | reverse complement strand
TCTCTCTCTCTCTCTCTCTCTTTTTCGATTTCTCTATATGTCTCTGTCAATGTTTTACACCTTGACATTTCTATTGGAGAAACAATTTGCGAATCATTTCAAAGCCAACTTATATTTTTGGTCATTATTAAACAAACGATGTTCTTGCGCAAGACAATTCTTTGTAGTTTAGAAAATCGTTTCATTTTTACGTCATATAAAAGGGTGTTTTCGAAAGGCGCTTTGACACGCCAAAAATATCTTTCTTTATTTCCTAGTCTTAGGTTTTTCGAGCCTATTTAAAAGATAAACGTAAAGGAGATCTCTCGTAAAAATATTGTGGCTCTTTACGAGAGATTCTACAGCGAGAAATTTCTTTCCTCTCCGACGAGCTTCAGTCGAGCGCAAAAATTCTCGAGGTGATATCGTCTTTTCAGAGCCGGGCAACGCAAATAGTACCTACCTACCTGCTCTCTTGCAAGACGTAAGAGGTTTGGAGAAAGCAGCAAACGATAGAGAGGCTGAATTCGCGCGTCTCTGCAACTTTCCGAAACTTATTCCAGAAACTTGTCGATGCACGGCTCAGAAACTTTTCAACGATGGATGCTTCTGGGTCAAAGATGTTACGTAAAGGATCACGGAGCTAGATATACACCGGAGAATCTTGCACGAATTCTTCGGCCTTCTCCTAATACTAGAATCACAAAAATCGACTAATTCGACGAACATTCATTATTTGACTTGTTTTTCTTCTTTTATTGTGATCGGCCATTGCGAAATTGGCTTTAACGTTTTTAATGATTGCCATCGATCCAAAAATTTAAGTATTTTCGATGACCGATCGAAATTCAAAAAAACGTATTACGAAATAGCGTCGTAGAGCGTTCGATCGAAATCACTCGAGAAGATATTATCAGGATCTTGATCAAAAACGAATTATTTTTGTGCTCATACACGAAAGATAAGCGATAAAATTATTTTTATGGAGGTTAGCCGCATTAGATCCGATCAGGCATCGATATCGTAGATTCCGATATTCGAAAGACTTCCATAAATCTGGATTTGCGAACGAAAATACGAGATCCTTATCGCTCGAACGACGAAGGACTTTACGCGCGACTTCTAGCGTGCATAAAGTAATGCCTTAGGTTTTTCCCTCCCAATGGAGAAACGAACCTTAACCGGAAATATAAGGAAAGACGTTCTTTCCATTCCATTATGGGAATTTCAAGATGGAGCATCGATACGCTCCAATTGTCACCTGCATTACGAGCAACCACTGTGCACTATACGCAAGAGAGAAAACTCGCGGTGGAAGAAGAACGACGGATCTTGAAATATTGAAACGCAAACGTCTGTCTCGATACACTTTTTCTTTATTTTCTCCCACCTTCTCCATCTCCCCCTTTTTCTCTTTCTTTTTTCTTCCGTCGATCTTTTACATTTCTTTCTATTCTCTATCCCTGTTCCTTTCTCTCTTCCCTTCTCAATCTTTTTCTCTCGGCTCTTTTCAGATTCTATTCTTAGAAGACTTGCCGTTTCTCAGTTGCAATGTGCGTTTCGCGCGCGATTGAATTGCAGTCGAGCAACTATTTGGACCATCATTTCAAAGATCTTCCTTCTTTCTCGGTGAAATGTGCTTTCGCACGAATTTTCGTCTCTATCGCAAAATCGACAAAAGAAATTCGCGAATACTTTTTGAAGGGAAATAGATCTTGATTTTAAATCTAGTAGTAGGGGAATCATTTTATATACGAATCTAGATCGTGATCCACGAAAGATTATCGTTTATCACGCTCGAACGATCTCGTATATCGTTCAAAGGTATCAAGAAAATAATAGAAAATGATATACGTTCAGTGATTTTTATGAAAGTTTGTTATCTCGGTATAGTAGAGATTGTTATCGGTTGGCTTATATAATTTTCTATATCGCATCTTATCATTTTCTACGTAACACACTTGTTGCCTAGGATGCCTCGGAAACGTTCAAACGCATATAGTGTATATACGAACGTTTCTATGTTATGTCTTAGACGGAAAAATCTTCGAAACACCTATCGCAAATCTTCGAGACTACCCTCTCCCAAAACCTCTTTATCCAAGAACAAATAGTCTAACGACAAGAGGACGATATTGGCGACATTCCGAGTCTGTACTTTTCCAAATCCTCTAATACCTCAGAAAGACATCCTTGTAATCCACATTGTATACGCTGGCTAGTCTCTCCACGTCTCTTCTCTTTTCCTTTATACCTACTTCCACATTGCTTTGACCATTTCGCTTGATCGTACGCTCCAGCACAAATATAATCCGGCTTCGTTCTATCGTTTCCTTTTATTTCTATCTATGAACGTATATACGTGCAAGCACACGTAGTAGATCGGGCAACGTGCGGAATGCCCGCAGGATATTTTTCTTGAAAACGAACGAGGCCATGATTTTTCGTCACGTACCAATGTACACACGTATTCGCGAACGAATCTACTTCGTTTCATGAGATAATCTACGATTTCGTAGACGTAAATGCATTTTTATACTTATACGTTATCTATCCGTCATTCCGAATCTCTTCCTCTCTCTCTCTCTCTCTCTCTCTCTCTCTCTCTTTCCTTCTTTCTCCTATCCATTTCTCAGGATTTCTACATCGTAGCGATGACGCAAGTTTCTCGCACGATTGAATCGAACCGTCTCGGTTGCAATTTTGTCGATTTTCACCTTAGGGTCTAGACAGCATCATGAAATTTCCGCCTTTATCGGTGCTCTTTCAAAGAAGAAAAAAACGCGAGAAGAGTGGAAGACTAGGAACCGTCGCAAAAGAGATCCGTTGAGAAGAGAAAAGAGTTTTCTCGATTTCTCTCTTGGTAGAGAGGGCACGGATAATAAGAACGAGGAGAAGGACGAGAGTGGATCGAACCTAGAGCTACATATACACATGTATATATGTAAATTAAGGTGTATGAGTGTGCGCATAGACTTACGGAAGCTTGCGAGCTTTTCCCTTCTTCTTACCTCTCTCTTTTCTTCTCTTCCTCTTCCTCTCTCTCTTTCTCTCTCTCTCTCTCTCTCTCTCTCTCTCTCTCTCTCTCTCTTTTCCTCCATGCGTTCATCTTCAGAACGCTGATTTCATCCAAGCCAACTTGACCCGTTCATCTCACTCCTGCTTCGACGAGCTTAATCTCTCGGCTAGATGTCCTCCTTCGCCTTAACTTTCCTCCTCTTCATCCTCCTCTTCCCTCTCTTTCTCTCCTTCTACCTGCAGAAATTCTAGCAAAGCCAGAGGGGAGAATTTGAAATTCAAACGTAAGTGGTCCTCTCGAGTCGTCGTCGTCGTCTTCGTGGTAGTCCTGCTACCATCATCGTCCGTCGACGACGACGACGATATCCCTCTTTTCCTTCTTCCGCGTCGCATCTCGTCGCCTGAACCCTCGAGGCGCGGTCCTTTCGAATGCATGAGTTCTCTGTGAACTCGGATCTCTCAGATCCCAACCACCACGACAGAACGCGGAGGTGGAACGAAAAGACACGAGAATCATGAAGCAAAAGCTTGGGTTCGTGTGTTCATATATGTATGCAGATATATAGATATAATATCTTCTCTCCTACACCAGACCAGATACTATGCATCCTTGGCAAAATACTCTCCGAAATGGCTTGAATTTAATTTATGTAATAATTTACGAGGACGGTGTGACACGTCGGAAAACACTGCTTGTAATCCTGCGAGTGTACACAAGCTGCGTGTGTGTATGCGTGCAGGAACATGGTCGACCCGAAGGAAGGGTGAAATTTGGAGAGCGGGAGGATTGGACGTTACGAAAACGCTAAACGCTAGCGATGGGAACACGTGGTCGACACAGCTGCCAAGCTTGTCGTTAAATTTGAGTTAGATAACAATAAATATTCATTAATAGACAAAGTAACGTAATGGTGCCGCTGGCGGGAGTTGTCGCGGGTCTAACCATGGTAGACGCAAATGCATACGTGCATATATGAGAGCTTCTATGAACAAGCGGACTATATATAACTAGAATCCCTCTTTCCTCTTTATCCTCTTCATCCTCTTCATCCTCCTTTCGATCGTCGTCACCGTCGGTATCCTAGTTCTGGAGGAGAATGTCCTTGCTATTGTGGCGGCTTACGTTCCTATCGGCTATTCCGGAAACTGTA
Organism: Vespula pensylvanica; assembly: GCF_014466175.1. NCBI lineage: Eukaryota > Metazoa > Arthropoda > Insecta > Hymenoptera > Vespidae > Vespula > Vespula pensylvanica. Next base: position 9,635,041 of record NC_057685.1, on the reverse strand, counting down.
GGCAGTTGGCGGATCGCGTGTTCCGGCTTAAGCCATCGCAATTACCATTATCGATACCACCGAACGTTCGAAGGGAGACAGAGCTTTCCAGATGTTCGACGTGTCTACTATAGTATATCGGCCATGTGTACGATGTTCTGCATCGCAGGAAAGAGCTCCATTAACAGTGATATAGGTGAATAGAATTATCCACTTGAACTGCGACTACTTTGTTACGTTGCATCGTAAGCTCCGTTATACGTTCAAGGGTATCCGTTCTTCGGTATCAGGTATCGTCGGCTAATCGTAAATCATACCGATCATAATGGCAAATTAACACATTGAATACCGGACTTTAATTTGATATAATTTCCTTACGACGCTGATATGAAATCATTATAATCGTTTTGTTATGGTATTGTTGATCGCACAAGTGACTATTACGGTATTCGACTTGTTAAATTACAGCAATTAGAATGTTAAGTTAGTTTCTGAATATCAAGTCGTGATATTCAATCGATAAAAATGTATTTTGCATGTATATGCATTGTAAGTGAACGTGCTACCAAATAAACAGTTTGTGTGTGTAATTGTGCATTTAAAAATGTACCTGTGAATGCATGTAATTTGTATGTGTAGAGCTGATGACAGAGCTGCGGTTAACTAAGAGAGACTGGGAATATGCAAATATGAATACAAGAGTATTAGATGTAATGGAAATTTACAGCATTTATGATCTTTCTCATAAGATTGCCATTTTTTAGAGAAATCCGAAACAAAACGTTTCAACGAAATAGAATGCACGTTAAAATCGAGAGAATAATTTTGAACCCGAAACAGAAAACAGAACAGAAAAAGTATATAACTAGTAAAGAGAATGTCATTTTATAATAAAAAATTTTATTGTTAAACAATAGCAGTTCATTCTTCTAATCGAACTGATTCCTATATTTTTATATGTACATATAGGTGTACATATAACTTTTGGTAACTGATAAATTGTATCATGATGCTTTCTATTATATTTTATAATATAACTTGCAATTGTGATACTCGCAATCATTTTCGTCGCGTTTTATTCATATGTTCGATTTTGAAAAATCACGGTAGTTTATCCGTAAAATAAAATGTTTTGTGTTATCGTAAATGGAAAAAGTTTTGAAATGAAATGATCGAGGTTGGCAATTCGAAGCCACGCATACTATATAGTCGATGGAATTATATGGTTATCAAGTCCCATTCTCTCCTATCTTTCTGTCTCTCTCTTGCTTTTCTCACGCTCTCATCCGTCATGACTGCGCGAAGGGTTCGTCGGCGAGACTGCGAGACTGCAAATTTTTAATTGCATAGTACTCTTTCTCTCTCTCTCTTCCTCTATTTCTCTGTTTTCCACAAACTACCAATGATTGTCGTATTTAATCAATCGAATTTTGCATTTCGATGCCTCATTGTCAAACGATCTCTCTCTCTCTCTCTCTCTCTCTCTTTCTCTCACTCACTGTTACAACGCAATCCAATCCATAGATAAATTCGTTTCTGGTTGTATCATTGAAGCTCTGAAGGTGAAGTATTTGACGAGTTCATGCATGCGTTCGTGTACTTAGCACTGTCGAAAAAAAGAAAGAGAGAGAGAGAGAGAGAGAGAGAGAGAGAGAGAGAGAGGGAGAGAGAGTGGGAGAAAGATGTTGGAGGGAGCGGCATTTTCAACGATGGCCGACGGTGTTATATCGCATCGAGATTGAACGCTCAACTTTTATGTTTACCCTTAACTCCTTGTCCCCTTGGAGCGCAATATCCTCTCCTACGTCATTTCTCATCTTTCTCCGGCACGTTGAAGCTTCGTAAGCTTTTTTCCAAAGTAATATCTGTCCCATGATCTTTAAGAAAATCAGTTAACCTCTCCTTTTTTCCCTTTCTCATCTTCTTTTTCATTTTTCTTCGTTTTCTAAATAAATTATGCATAGCTGATCTTTTTAACGTATTTTCGAACAATAGACCGATCTGTATGTAAAAATCTTGAAACAGCGAGATGCAAAGAAAAAGTTGAAAAAATACAGTCTGTTGAGAAATACATAGCAAGACTTACATTCGTATGCCCGAGAGAAGGTAGATTAAAGGTACTTTTACGATAAACAGATACTTGTCCTTGAGATTTCGTTAGACGTTTGTTAGTTACATAGATTTCGTAGAAAAACGTGGCTAAAGACCAATGTTTATTTATGTTTAAATATCTCCGTGAATGCTTAGTTTTTCAGAATATGTTCAGTTGAACAACAAACTCAAGAGGTGAACTTATAAATCAAACGATTTATAACGCTTGCCTTAAGCTTATCTATGAAATATTTATATTTTAGTCGCAGCATAGTACAGTTGCTTAGTAACAAGGACCGTATGTGAAATTATTTAAGCAATCTCGAGAATAACGATTCGAATACACTCAATCCGACTAATCAAGAATCATTAATTCTCCTTTTTCGTCTTTTTCACACTTAAACTCTGCCTACGTATCTTTCTCTTTCCCTTTTCCTAATTTTTTTCGAGCGTTTTTCCGGATAATTAATCGAGAGTATTTAATATTAATAGTTCGATATGTAAACGTCTACATAATACATTAAAATAGAGCTAGCCTGGTTTTTAAGGTATACTATATTAATAATTGTATATTAGTAATGTATTCCTAGAATGTATTTATTTATGTTAGAATTCGATTATATTTATTAAGAATCGTCTCAAACCCAGTTCGGACTAGTGCGATTTATTTCGTTGCAAATTTTTGATGCGTGTATCTTAAAGATAACATGTGATTTTGTCCAAGCTATACTACGATGAATACGAAGAGAATCGAATCGAATGATCTTATCTTATAAGCGCAATTGGCAGACTCAACAAATTCAGTTATTGTTAGATTAGCAGCAATGGAGAATAAAAAGTAGAGAAAGAAAGAGAAGGAGAGAGAGAGAGAGAGAGAGAGAGAGAACGACACGCGAAGGATGACGAGACGAATATCAGTAGTCACCTGCACCAAGGGACGATTCCATTATATCTTCGCGTATGGAGTGACCCATTATTCACGTCGTCGGAATAGTCATATATGCGCTGTGTTTGAAATACGAAATGAATGGAGCGGGTCCCGGCGCGAGTTCTGGAGTAGCAATAACTCGGAGATTAAAACAGAATTAAAAAGTGTGCTGAATGCGTATCTATGTCAAGCATTAGAAAGCTAAGAATAGTGCAACATTCCGTTCGTTGTTGAACTTATCGAAGTAACTTATGACGAATAAAAAATAACAGAAAAAAGAAGAAAATAAATAATTGTAGGATTCTTTTTCTCTTTGACAGTTTTTAATTTTCTGTTTCGCTAGCTTGTTCTTTCACCTTCATTATTGCTTTATATCCTTTAGATACAAGAAACGTAACAAAAGGAAACATAAGATCGACCGAGTTGCCTGTTATATCACAGTGAAATCGTCCAGTAGATCTCTTCATTATCAACTAATTAGATTTGTGAAATGTCCAATATCCGTAGGGTGGAATATTTGCGGATGTGGTAGATATAATATCGTTGCTCAATCTTCTCAAAAGTCTCTCTCTCTCTCTCTCTCTC
>NC_057685.1:9377096-9631362 GCF_014466175.1 Vespula pensylvanica | reverse complement strand
TGTCCAAAGTGCCATGATTTTCCAGAGATTGTAATTCGAAGAAGAGTTTACGGTACTTTCATTAGTTTACTCGTTGCGGTGTCGTATAACTTGTAAGAAACAATAAACTCTCTAAAAGTTTACGCGTAAATCGTTATGAAAGGGTTAAACGTTTGTAAAGATGTTACGCGTTATAAACGGAAGACTTCTTCCTAAAGATTTTAGTCGTGGTTATCAAAGAAGAAAGGATACGTGGGTCGCATAAAAGCTTACGTGCAATCTTTTTTAAGTCCCAGGAGCAACAACCAGATTTTTGGTGACACCATCAAAATTTATTGGACTTCCTCCCTCTCTGCTATCCTTCCTCTATCTATCTCTCTTCCTCTCTTATTCGCTCTTGCTCTTCTTCTGCACAGACACACACACACACACATACACACACACATACACACACATTCACACACACACACACACACTGTGTGCACACCGAGAAGAGGTTGTTGGCTCGAGCTGCGCGGCTAATGAGGGCAAACACCAGTCTCGCCGGTCTTCTCTCGCCTCTGGAAAACCCTACCTTCCTCCGACGGTGAAACCCACTCGACTCGACGCGAACCAACAGTCGTTTTTGTTCTTGAAAAATACAGTTGTCCCGCTGGCCCGACGAACTCTCGCTAATTGCTACTTTCTTTCTGTCTCTTTCTCTTTCCCTCTCTCTCTCTCTCTCTCTTTCTCTCCCTCCCTCTCTCCCTTCTTCCCTCTCTCTTTCTCTCTCTCTCCCACTCGATAACGTATCATTAACGTCGTCGTTCGTAAACAAAGATAGGATTTGAGGTAATGATGAAAACCGAACGATGTGGTGGGTATCATAACAAAAATGTTTACATTATTGTGTATTATTGTAGTTGAAAGCGCGATATTAAAAGCGCACATGTTTGCGGGATATCTCTCGTTTCTATCTCCGAACAGGTAGACTAAAAGTCACACAAATTCGTCGGGTCTCGTATTTGCTAGAAGGTCGGGTATTGCGAGTGACAGCTGCCTGTTCATTATTCCTGGATTACGCCGCTGTTGGAAGAGATGAACGAGAGAGATGGAAAAGGGATGGGCGAGGAGAAACGGGGAAAGAAGACAGAATGAAGAGAGAGAGAAAGGAAAAGAGAAAGAGAGAAAAAGAGTGAGATGATGGCTAGGTCATCCGAACCGTTGGTTATTTCGCGGCAAAACATATTGGCTTTCTGTTAACTACGTCAAGAAAATTGACTTTCATTTTCTTACAATTAACGTATATAAAGTTTCATATTAACCTGATTAAAAATTTTTTTAAGTAATAACATGAGCTTTTTTGAGATATACATAAAACGTTTCTCATAAAGTGATAAAATAAATATGATTCAAGGTAACATTTAAAATGAAACAATGTATTGTTAAATCATAATAAAAGAGTTTACATTACTTTTAAAACAAGATGTTGTAGTTGTTATTTAGATGACTGAACAAAAAGAAACGAGAGCAAAGTTTTGTAAACATCTAAGTATTTATTATTGAATCTTTAGAACGCGGTTGAAAGCGAATAAAACGAGAAACGATTTAAAGAGGCCGCCGAGGAGAAGAGTGAGCGAGATTCAAATTGGTCTCAGTAGTCGGATATTAAATCTACTGAAGAGTAGCTTTTCCTCTAAACTCTCGTTGAGAAGAAAACATGTCGCTTAAGGTCGTGGCAATGCATCCCCGGAGAAACGTCAGTTCTCCCTTTTTCTCCCTTCTTTTTTTTTCAAGCTCATGTATGCACTTGGTCGTTTTACGGTGACTAGATCGTTTTCTTTTTGCTTCACATTTCGTGGCCCACGCGGATTTAATAAGGCTTGATTATAAGCTTTACAAGAGTCGACCGGCATGGCGACTCGCATTCCGCTTTTCTCTATCCCTGTTTCACTGCATTTTTCCCTTCGTCGGACGAAGGAAAAAGGGAAAGAGAGAAAACTCATGGGAGAACGAAGCCCTTCGCGCGATAACACGTACATTAAGTTCGTAAGTACGAACGATATTTACGCTTGACGTAAGCTATACCTACATACACGAACCCATACATACATATTCTTACGTTTACATGCAAGCATGTAAGTAGGTACATTTTTATCTCGAACGACGACGTCCCTTTGAACTTTATCTTATCTAACAACGATCTAGCAAAAGCCGTCTTCGACTCTGAAAGATCTTATCGGAGCCACTTCGTACCTCGTTTAGTGACAGAAATTCGATTCTGAAGCTGATTCTGCGATATACGCGTTATAAAAGGTAATGTTAAGTATCTAAGTGGAGGGTATAAGGGTATACTTTGTAATTTAAATCAACATGAAATAGCCTCGTTTGACGTGTCTAATCCTCGAATCGCCTTACGGCTGATCGTCGATCGCAATAAAGTGCGTAAACTCAAATCGACTATATTTTTCTGTTCACGGAGTATTCAGTCCATTGGCGTATGTACCCGAAATGAAACGCCCTTGTTTGACAAAGACGGATCTTCCTTGGATCAGATTTCCTGGTTTCTCGATCGATAGGCAGCCGACGTTCTACGAGTTGCTTTTCTCTCTCTTCTTCGATACCTACCTACTAGCAACGTTTGTCACGCTCGATAGTAATCGCTTGTAGGATGATAGATCGTGTGATCTTGTCGACTTCGTTTAACGTCTTGGCAACGTATCACGCTCAATTGGCGTGGACTCCAGTAGGAAAAGAAAAGTCCATCATGCGGCTGACGCGAGCCACCTTCAACTTCCCTGGAACAAGATTAAGACCCAGTCTCGATTTATTTCGCGCCTTACTTTCAAAGAACTTTACTCTTTCGATTTTTCTTCTTCGAGGTTCTTCTTTTCGAGATTCTTATTTTCTTTTCCTTTTCTTTTTCTTTTTTTTTGGTTCTTGTAATATTTCTTAACTTAAATGGAATATACTTTATATTTTTGAAAAACGTTTTTTTACCCTAGTGCATTCAGAATTCGAAACAAGTGAAACAAGAGAAACTTTAGAATCTGTAAGAGAATACAATCTCGAATTGGAAAAGCATGAATAAAGTAAGAAGAAACATCTTTAAATGAAAAACTTGTTCTTCTAACGAACGGTCCGATTTTCTGTGACCTCGAGTAAAAAAATCCGCAAGTGTTGACAATGTTTGCGAAATCAACTGAACGAAATAAAGAACGTTGCATCGTTGGAAAGTAACATTTTAGTACTTCGAGAAGAACATTCTATCCGGTTATTTATCCGGTAAGAATCGTAAAAGGGAAACGCATAATTCAGGGGTTGAATGAGCGTTACACATTTCGGCTTTACGATCTCTAACGAATATTATACGATTTCTGGTACTACTAAATAAAATCTTTTATTGCTAGGAAAATCACCTCCGTCTTTCTCCTATGACGGGAAATACACAGATACACATATATATAAGTACACAGTGACTACTTTTAAGCAAACCGTTGTATATTTCTAAAATGTGATCCGAACTGCACGTACTTTACGAATCGTTGCACTCTTATGCTTAACTTCGAAATGGAAAAACTGATTATGAGCAAGCTTTACGTAGCAGCGATTGGAAGAAACTCATCGTGCGAGATAAGGAAAGAAATGACTGATGTACCGGAAGACTTTCAAAAGGATCTAGAATTTTAAAGCAAACGCATCGCCTGTCCTTATTACGGTTAGAGAATATAAGGGTTTATTGAATATAAAACATGATATGGCATCGAATATCTTCGACATCAGGAAAATACTTTCGAGATCGTTTACGACAGTGAAGTCACGCGGCGAGAGATGTTTCTTTAGAAATACCATCGTACTGCATAAAAAGAGAAGGTACATTAAACTTACTTATTCGACCCCTTGGTGAACGCAAGAGAGAAAAAGAAAGAGAATGAGAGCTCACACACATAGATTTGCATAATACCGATATAGGTATGCCGCAAGAATATAATCCTCACGGTGGTCGCTTTCAAAATATCACGCACCATGTTCTGCGGACTACAATCCCATTTTCGCAATTTGCATATTAAATACAAATTCGGCCCAGTCTGGCCCTGATTCTGTATTTTCTGTTGGTAGTAGTACATGCATTTATATGTATGTGCAGACACGTTAGTGATTCCTTTAGGAAATCCACATGTTCCTTCTCCTGATAGGAGTGTTTACGTGTTGAAATTTAGCAAGAATGTGGATCGAGCACCGAAATAAGGACCACCGAGAGATAGAGAGCATCTCTCTTAAACTCTTACTCTGTCTTTGCACTATCAGCATTCGCGTATGCGCAATCGTGCTTATTAGACAAGAAATCGTTAACGTGTCAGCAGGACTACGGTTTTGTTATCTTCTGTTCCCTAAACTTACATACGATTTCCAACATAACGAGATCACTTTGAACAACGCTTTTTCTTTTATCTTTTGTCCTTCTAGTTCTCCTTTTTTCTTTTTTTCTTTCTCTTCATCTCTCTTTTTCTCTTTCTTTTTTTTTTCTCAGAAAGCGATTTTAAAAAATAAAAGATCCATTGCACTCGTTGACGCAAAATAACGAGTAACACGATTCCTACATCGTAATCGAGATGGTGCAATAATTTAACGAAATCGTTTCTGATAACTATTCCGATTATTTTTCCAGCTCTAGCGGTTTCCCGATACACGCGTCACTCGACGATAAATCTGTTCGTTAATGCAGCGTCGGCAACGCATTTGTTTCCCCTTCTCTCTTCCTCCCTCTCTCTCTCTCTCTCTCCCACCCCCTTCTCTCTCTTTCTCTCTTCTACGTTATTTTTAGCGGGCGACATTCGTGCACTTTCGACCTGTTTAACTTCAGTGTCGACTCTCGACAATTAATTTTATAGATCGTTGACTTGCTCGGTTGGCCCATCGTTCAGCGTAAATTCGCTTGAAAACCGAGCCAACAGTTGCAGAAAGGTCGTATTCAATTAGCTTCGATTAGCTTCGAATGAGAACATCAAGTATTTTTTCTCTCTCCTTTTTTACATCTTTGAAAGTTTATTATAGAAATGATCACGGTAGAATAATCATATCTCATTATCGAAGGAAATAGAGATCATGATGGAGGTTCATGATTTCTTAAGACGTTAATGTCACGTAGCTAGATATTACCGGTAGAATGCACGCTCGTTTTTATCGATTTTCTTCTTTCTTCTTCCTATTTCTCTCTCCTTTTCTCTCTCTCTCTCTTTCTCTTTTCTAATCTCTTTCCTCGAAGAGGAGACGAAGTCTATACCAGAGAAGAAGCAGCGAAAAAGAACCAAAGAAGACAATAAGAACGAGTTGGAGCTAACCGGGCTGTCGTGTCAGAAAGAAATGAAGAGCAGAGCTATCAATTACAAAAGCAATTCATTTCGCTTCATGGTTCAATTCTTATCTCTCCGACTGCGATATTTCTTCTGTATCTTTTTCTGATCTTAGGCTGCGTGCACACTGTAGACCAGTAGATTCAAGGGAATATACAAACGCGTACGCGCTTGATCGCTACAACTAGGAACATACGGACAACTCGTTGTACATCGTTACCAATGAAATACATTCAATCAAAGGCACGCATTCAACTTTCTTGGATACCAGACATTGGCGAATATAGCCTTCAAAGCGCCCGAAGCAATCGACTTTACCGTCTGTGTGTAAATCCGCCACTAAAACCACATATTACGACACCGACAAATTCGAGTTGCTGGGTTTGGTCGCCGAGTTTGGTTGCCTGGTTTTTTGGTCTTTTGTCGATCTAGTCGCCGACAACTGGTTGACAATGCGGACGGTAATCTTACTTTGGAAACGAGCTTCGTTCTTCCCTCGAACAATGTACAATGGAAAAATAATTAGAAAAGTAATTAGACTTACAGCATTATTTTTAGTACATTCTCGTTTATTGATATAGCGTCATATTACGTACAATATATTCGATGATATCTCTTTTATTTATGATCATAGATTGTAGAGAATATTTTCAAGATAGTGATCTATGTATATATTCCAAGTTTTATATCATACATGGAATATCTCAAGCACTAGTATTAAATGATTAATAAACACGATGTACATAACTAGAAATAAGAAATAGTACACTTTTAAAAATTCATCCATTCCATTTTTCTTTACTCAAAGATTTCATTTCGAACGTTTATCTAACCAAGTTGAAGTCTACTTACATTTTCATTTTAATAGCTAGAGTAAATGCTCGTGGACGATAAAAGCGTTGTCGTTGTCGTCATCGTCCCATCTTGTAGGCTCGTAAAATGTCGGAAAGCGGACTTCGGAATGACGTTGGTACGACTGAGATTGGTTCGCAGGTAGGATGCACAATACGTAATCGTCATTGCGATGCACTTAAATCGCAGCAGTCGTCAGCAATAGGGCGGGCTCGTTCACGCGCAAGCCAATGGAATTACAAAAGCTCGATCGGCCTTAATCCCAGCCGCTCGTAACTCATAATGCCGGTTTACGAGCGTCTGCGCGAGCACCCGCGCACGAGAGAACACCCATACGCCGGCATTAAGAGCCAAATTCTCGCTGAAGAACGCGCGTTAACCGTAAAGAGGAGTTCTGAGAGCAACGAGATATCGATTCCACTTCGGTTCCTTCCATTCCGCGGATTCGATTTGCCGATTATAACGAGTGAACTAGTTTCATGCATCCGAAATTGTTCGTAACGATCTATTTTCAAGATTTTCGTCATCGATTTCTCGCAAGGAAATTCATTTTTCTCGCATTGAAAGAAAATGAGATAGTTATAGCCGGGTATTAAACGTCACACGAGTGAGAGTGAGAAAGAGAAGGAGAAAGGTAATTAGTTTCCTCCGGTTGGAAACTCGCTGCTTTAATTATCCCTACTAATTACGCGAATTAACTCAAATTAACCCCTTATCCGTTTGACCCGGTAGCAGCACCCTGTCTATCCCTTGCTTTGCTCGCCACCACTCCTGGCAGTAATCCGGACGTGGTGCATGCTGATTACCAACGATCGGTCCAACCTCGCAGCAACCTCACAACAACCTCGCTTCTCTCTTACGTTCTACGCGGTCTCTCTCTCTCTCTCTCTCTCTCTCTCTCTCTCCCTCTTTCTCCTTCTAGCCGCAAGCTACAACTTAGAATTCCGCCCTTTCAAATTATGTCGCATTAATTTTCTCCGCGTCCTGTTTTCTTGAATGCGAACGAGATCGTCTTACTACGCCGCTTCTACAATCACTTTGCCCGGTGGAAGTTAATTAATACGCTCTCGAAGTTAAATTCTCCAGTCGTGAGAAACTTTTGGCAAGACAAGAGAGAAATGGACAGAAAGAGAGGGAGAGAGAGAGAGAGAGAGAGAGAGAGAGAGAGAGAGGGAGGGAGGGGGTAACGTACAGAGGTCGTTAATCGATAACTCGTTTAATAGCTTTCCAATAATACTATTCTCTTATCGAAAGCGTATTTGCCATTTTTAACGAGAATAAAGCAGTGGGAGAGCTCGATTAAGAGCGACACGAGATAATATATACGTTTCTAAGAGAAACCATCCGGAATTCGTCTTTCGTACCAGCCGACGCTTTCGATATCGCTCGTTATTAAAATTAAATTGCATTATTAACGCTTCGTGAACGATTTCCGATGGTTTGTACGACAATTTACGGGCGAGAGCGTTCGTGGAAATTCGAAAAGGGATTACCGTGGCCGCTCTCTTCCGCATCCCACCTTTTCACCCCTCGTCCCTAATCCCTCGTCCCTCCTGCCAGAGCAGCCCACTTTCGAACCCTCCACTGTTCGACCCTTTTCACCATTTCTACTACCAGCAACGCTAACGTCGAGCTTGCGCCACTTCGCGGGCCAAGGGATTTATACAATTAATTCTCTAATTTGTCGCGCTCACGTCGGATTTCGTTGCTAATAGATTTTCATCGACCGACCTGCTCATGCCTATACACTCTCGCGTTGCTGATAGCAGCTCTCCATCCTTCGCTTCGATTTTCATATACCGCGATAATTATTTTCATTTTGCTGTTGTTTCGAGCATACGAAACCCTCGGTGGCAACCGTCTTTTGATTAACTCACTCGTTCTCGCGTCGAGAATTTCATCGAGCTCCTACGATCGATCTCGTACGAACAAAAAATATTTTTCCTCGATTTTCTTTGAAATCGCTTTTCCATTCTCATTCCCGAGCGATCATTAAAATCCGACGTCGTTCGCCTTTGAGTTTGTACGTACGTCTACGTTCTTGAATTGTTATTTTCTCAAATATTCTGCACCTTACCGTTTTGTTTATATCCATATTAATTATTACCCACGCTGATTTTTATCGATTGTTCTAAATATTATCATTTCTAGTTCATTATTTTCAATAATAATTTCTCGGAATTTGAAGATCGTAACTCGTACGATTATTTCCTTTAATCTTCTACGATAATAATTACATTATTGGAAGCCATCTTTCAATCATTATCTTTCTCAAGAATTTCTTTGTACGTAGCTTAATTCGGAATAACGATAATATCGTTGGAAAGCGTGAGAGTTTGTCTCGTCATAAGCAGAAGGATAGACATTTTTCTCATTTACATACGCAATGATTAAAGCGAATCCATGATGTTGTTAGATAAATAGCAATCGTTTAAACAACCTTTTGCATATCATAATAAACGAAATCGTTTTGATCTTACGTTTTACGATCACCGTAACAGACTAGAATGGACGTGGAGGGAAAAGAGAAGAAGGAGCAATAGCCTGGCTGGAAACGCGAAACTCAAATCGTTCTGTTCAGAAGCGAATACGATGGTGCAAGGTACGCGCGAGGCGCACTGAGACGTCGCCGTGTCAGTCGTAACGCTTGCTAACGTGACGGTAAAAGCTGGCACGGTGTAATCCAAGTCTTTCGAATTAAAATCATGAAATGCGAGTAATGTTGCCTGATATACGTTTGAATATGAATGTACGTGCATATTACATACGTGCCTCGTGGATATATAAATGAATCGAACCAGAACTATGGGTTCCGAGTGAGCAAAGTCCATGAAAATCATTTCAAAGCTATCATTGCCATATCATCGTCAGTTTTGGTGCTGTTATAAAGTTTCTTTACGGATTTCAGATGTAAAGCCGAAAGTTAATCACTCTTTAATAGAAAGTTTAATAGAGAGAGGTGAGTGACGTAGTAGAAAATGAAATTGCATTTTTCAAAAAGCATAGACACTTACAAAAATGTTCACCTGAAAATATTCTGTACAGTGTAGGTATCAAAAGCGAAAGTTTCATAAGATCGTCCATATTTAATATTTATAATCGTAATAAGAACACTATACGTCACGATTGTTATCCATCGATTTTAGAAATGAAACTCACCAACCTCGATTTTCTTTCGAACATTCGAAGCAGTCGTTTCCTTTGATGTCAATCAATAGGAATTCGCAACACGCGACGTGTCTACCGAGACGACGAATCGATTTCTTCGTCGCTACGTTGCCGAGCAGGCAGTTCTTCGGCGAAATTCACTGGGAATAGCGCTTTAATGCGATTCGACGTGACACGACGAGCCAGTCCGTTGTTGTCGTCATTGTAGTCGTCGTTACTCTAGTCTAGCAAAACCGTCCAAACACGCGATGGATTTCACGATGTATGTTTGCTATCCTATCGTTTTACGATTAATATTTCAAAAGGAAATAAGCTCACAAGCCGGCAGCCCGAACACAGGTGTACCTTTCTCTTTCTCCGCTGCTCACTATCACTTTGTTATTTTCGGAAAATTTAGTAACTATATGCAATCGCGAGTATAATTACTTTATGAAAATACGTATAACGTATTGATTCGCTAATATCTATTGAAATTCGATAACATCACAAAAATCAAAAATGATATGCAATCAATTTCTAACAAGGATCATGATCTCTCTCTCTCTCTCTCTCTCTCTCTCTCTCTCTCTCTCTCAATTTTAACAGTGCTCATGTAATTGAGTTTAACGCGATCCATCTGAATTAGGTTTATTTCGTGTACATCATCTCACGTTGGCACGTTTGTAAAAGGAAATATTAAATACTAAACATTTTATGAATACTTCCGTGTTAAATTATCGATTAGATTAGAGTGAGTGATTAGTTAGAGAAACTGGTGTCTATAATAACAGGCAATTTCAAAATTTAACGATATAAAATTATATTGAAGTTTTTTTCCGGTGATTCGGAAGATCAAAGAGCCAATTTCTTCTTCACTCTTCTCTCTCTCCTTTTTTTTCGTTTTAATTTTTTTCCCCTTTAGCTAGCTACCTTACATACCGCAAGGAATTTTAGCCGTATCAGCAGCCAACTAAAATAACTCTTTTTTTCTTGCTATCCCACCTTCTTGTTCCATTCCTTGCGGAGAAAAAAAGAAAAAGGTTCTGACTTTTTGGACACAATTAATGCGATCGCTTAGTTCCCTTCTCGTTACCAAACTTCTCCGTCCTCCTCTTACTCTTCAATCTGCAATACAAATCGTTCTCGTTGTTTTTGTCCCTCTTTTTGCTTCTCCAACGAGGACTAAGAAAGAAAAGAGAGTAAGGACAGTTAAAAATTGCGTCGGTCTCTATACTCATCCAAAAAGACAGAAAGAAAAGGTTATAAAGAAAGGAAAACAAACTTATCGCTTCGAATTCCACCGGACAAACTTTATCAAATACTTTAACAAACATAGATAACTCGAAAAGAGAGACTAGGGTGTTTTACGATGGCTCATAAAAATCAAATAGCAATAGTTGCAATGTTATAAATCCAAACAAGTTTCTCGATTCTGTCGATAGAAAGAAAAAGAGAGAAAGTAGCTTGAACTTTCAACAATAGTGTCAATAAAACGACAATTTTCCTTATACATATCTAAGCTCACGCACATGTCTGATATACATCCGTCAGTACACACATACATTTATATTGTATATGTTTGCACGAAATAACGTGCATCTGGCCAATTATAATTCGTGTACATGTTGCACTCGCAACGTGTTGCGCATAGTAGAACAGTGCTTACAAGCACCCTTATCGTACGCACATTTGCGAAGAACATTAAACGTAATGCGCGTGTTGGCGCGCCTCTCTTCCGATAACCGGTCTTTCCCTTGCTTCGTGACACGAGTCAGGTGAAAATCGTGCATGTACGAAATGCTTCGATCACCGACAACAAGAGAGAGAGAGAGAAAGAGAGAGAGAGAGAGAGAGAGAGAGAGAGAGAGAGAAAATCGTGATCTAATAACGCTATACGTTAGCTTCAAACACGAAAAGCGAGAAATTTTTATCGAAGTGATCAATCATAAAGATACAATTATTTTTTATAGATGATAAGTATCATCCTGTTTGATGGCTAAAAAATAAAAAAAAAAGAAGTTCCGTACAATTTCCATACCTCGTTCTGTTTTATCGTAAAGCTCCAGGACTGTTTAGCGTTTAACGCAAAATTCACGGATACGAAGTTTAATCGAGATTTGAAGAAATGAGTTCAAACTGTTTGTTTGGTAACAAAAATAGTTTATCACTAATTATTATAAACAGTGTAAGGTTTCGATGAATAATTCAAGCTACAAAATGCAAATTACGATTACTTAATTTCAAGTATCTATATAACTCTGTAAATCTTGATATATAATAGTACTCTAAGCCCGTGCTCAATGTAAAGTCCAACTGAATTCCAATGTAATACTGAAAATCTATGCAAGTACAAAAGTCCCACTGAGTTGATATTAACACTATTATTACATTAAAACTCTTGATCGAGTGTAAAGATCCACTACATTTCGTTATTATATTAAAAATTTTGATCTAATGCTCAAAATCTTGATGTAGCATTCTAAGTCTGTGCGCATTTTAATATCAAAATGAATTCTGATTTTACACTTAATTCCGAGGGCCAAGCCCCTCATATCGACACATAGTTCCCTCCTTTAAGGGCAACAAAGGTGGAGTTAAGATTTGTAAAATACACTAATTGTTCAATAGTTATAACTTCACTTACGAAAGTCGTTGGAAGAGAAAGTTTGTATAAGGGTGGGGCAGATAAAGACCGAAATATAAAGAATGGTTCGATAGAACGATTTGTCTCCATTTTTGGTAATCAGATGTCTTTGTGAAAAGTTTAAAACGCAGTAGATGCTCTTAACTTCTTTACAGAATTGAAATCTGAGTTTAATTTATGCTTTTCAGTTTCTCCTGTCCTGCAATCAAGAGTCTCAGTTAATTGTTTAAGATTCGAAATCTTCTATGAGAAATCCGTAGAATCTCTATTCCGGATGACTGTCAAATTTGAAATTTTCAGTTTTAACAAACACTTTGTTTAAAAGCTCAGATGCATCACGCGATGTAAAATATTGCGCGAATTTATCTATATGTTAATTCGGAGCTAGCAACGAGAATGTAACTCCAGTTATCATTAATCTTCTCTCTCTCTTTTTCTCTCTCTCTCTCTATCTATCTATCTATCTATCTATCTATCTATCTATCTATCTATCTATCTATCCATCTATCTATCTCTTTCTCCCTCTTTTTCTCTTTTTATCTATCTATTTATCTATTTCTCTCTTTCTCTTTCTCTCTCTCTCTCTCTCTCTCTCTCTCTCTCTCTCTTTCTCCCTATTTATTTATCTATCTATCTCTCTTTCTCTCTTTCTCTGTCTATCTATCTCCTTATAGCATCCGGCAAAAGTTAGTTTAATACTGGCACCAACTTTATCCTGTGGTAGATATCACTGATTTAATTATAGCACGCATCTCAACTCACGAGCCCACAAAGAAAATAAAAATCTATTAAGTTTCATTGTTTAGTCGAAAAGCTCCTTCTTCGTACTCTATAAATTCTTTAAAAAATAACGAAACGTAAATCCATCATTGAACCGATTTGTCATCGACGTAATTCACTAGAACGCATGAATTCAATGATATTAGCGAACATGAATACTCATAATTTACGAACGCAACAAATCGACCGTATCGAATCTCTCTCTTTCTTTCTCTGACGTGTATACGCGCATCATCATTATAGATAACATAAGAACGGCGTGAATATATCGACCCAAGGCTACGCGATTAATTATACCTCCGTCCCTCGACTCGGTGCGTACACGCGATAAATTATGCGTGCTCGGCTGACACGAATGTGGAGATATGGATTTCAGAATTTCGCCGGTGGACGTCTACCGCAGCCGACATTATTAATTACACTGAATTACCTTGAATTATAATATAACCTCTATAACAACTTTCGTAATTATAATGTAATTTAATATAATTCTCTTTTTTCTCGTACGGTATTACTTAGTACAAAAGGAGATAAGAGACGAAAGCTTCTTCTTCATCTTGGAGCTATACAGAATGAAGAAGAAAAAAGAAACTTACGAGAGAGATAAAGACATCAGCTAAGTAAGATTATCGTGGAAAAGGTGTCTTGTGAAATTCATGCTTGCAGGAGAGCCCTTATCTTCTCACACGATTTAATGTGGCTAAGTACAGGGCCGAAGGAAAGCTTAGTAATACATAGTCAGCTACGATGTGGTATCTACCACAAGGATAGTTGGTGAGAATAAAGAAGGAGGGAATAATCAAAGGTATGCTATAGTTTGATCTATCTATACTGTATCAGTCGAAGCGTCAGAAACGGAAGCATCAAAGTCGATGGCGGTTACGGTTTCGGATGTTTACAAGCGTTTCACCCACGCCACACCCTCACCACACCCTCGTTACCATTGAGACCTTGTCCATTGCACCACTAAGCGCACCAGCAGAGGATTATGCTTACGGTTTCTATGTCGATCTCAACTCCGAGTTCACAAATACTCTCGAAGTATCTAAGCTACACATTTGTGCATACACATGGGTGTGCATGCAGTGTAGTACACCGATGTAAATTCCCAGTCGTATAGAAAGTCATAGTACGAAAGTTATATCCCGACTTTGACAACGGACCCTAATCCCTCTCACGAGACAAACTAATTAGATGAAGAAGGATCCTTTGATAATTAGCGAATTTTTTCTAAGTGGATTCTACGAGAGAGAAAGAAAGAGAGAATAGTTTGTCTCGCGTTTCCAACAAAATATACGCAAGAAAAGAGGAAAACAGAGAGAAGATATCAGAGGATACCGTCGAATCCTTTCCTTCGGTGGAATAATTTTATGAATAATTTATAACGTTCTTGCGGTGCTCGGTCCAGAAGTAGCTTGCAAACTTATTACGTCATAGTTTACGAGGATATCGGGAGAAAGAGAAAGAATCAGAGAGAGAGAGAGAGAGAGAGAGAGAGAGAGAGAGAGAGAGAGAGAGAGAGAGAGAGAGAGAGAGAGAGAGAGAGAGAGAGAGAGAGAGAGAGAGAGAGAGAGAGAGAGGTAAAAAGAGAGTTATACCAAAAGGAGGTAAATAAATACTTTCGTAATTAATAGCTCGCTTGGGAATTGATTCGTTTCGAGGGCATGGCGAAGTAGTAACAGCAGCTTCGTATTTCTCTTTCTTTCTCATTCTCTCGTACTTGTTCTTATATTACTCAACTCCTTATATAGAGTTATCGCGTACACCCACGCACGCTCAACTTCCGTCATCGCGTGTCCAATGTACTTCCTCCGTCGCACGTACGCTTGCAAGGACGGAAATATTAAATTCCTGCGCGATTAAATTTCGCGATTATACAATTAAGCTTGCAGAACCGTCGCGGTAGTTGAAAAGCGGCTTCCCTCATACTTCTATTTCTCTCTCTCTCTCTCTCTCTCTCTCTCTCTCTCTCTCTCTCTCTCTCTTTCTGGAAAAGAGGAAGGGAGGAGGAAAATTTCTCGAACTGAGGAAGATAACTGGTAAGAGGGTAAAGAAGAATAAGAAGAGAGTTTAAGAGAGAGGAAGATAGAGAGAGATGGAAGGAGGCAGAACGAGGCGAAACTTGTGAGACAGCATCGCCAAGTTCAATGGATTATAATACAGATGACACGGGAATTTTAGTTTGACTTTATGCTCAGTCGAACTTTTGAGCGACTCTTAATGCCTTCCCGTAAATTATTAGTTATGTCTCGTAGGGTGCCGAGACGTCTCGTGCCATCTCTCTTCTCGTCGTTCGCTTCCGCGAAAGAGGGAATAGAAGAAGAAGATGAAAAAAAAATGAAAAGGGAAACGAAGAAAGAGGTAAAGGAAAGCGTTGACCCAATTGCTCCTTCATAACATTGATTAATCGCGAATGTGAGAATGGCTCTGCTTTTTGAGAACAGTTCACGGGGGATGATTCATTATGGACTTCATTAAGCTTTCAATCGTATAGTCTAGATTGTGATCGTTTTGCGAATTGCTAGATAGAGAGAAACAGGCATACAAGAGGCTATTAGCTTATGAAAGATTAATGTTGAGACGCGATGTTGTTTCGTTTGATCGACCTGTATTCGTCGACGAGATAACTTATTTGAAAACTGTATGTTCAACAAATTCTTCGGATAAAATTAAGTTTTGCGACGATTAAGATGCAAGCTTTTATGATATGTTGTGAGAGATAAAGATAAATGAAATTAGATGAATTTTGATACAGAGTTAATATTAATAACTGTATTTTCATTCGTACAATATTTATAAGGGAGATAATCGAAAATTTGAGTAATATGATTTGTAATATGATTGTGAATTACAAGATTTTTATAGGCATCTATATAATAAGTTTTACAAGATTTCTTATATCCATTCGATATTTAAGTTGCACGTTGCAAGATTTATATAGAGTGAGCTAAAAGTTCCTAGATGATTTTAAAATTATTTCTTTTCTAGATATTTTAGGCTAACTTCTTTTCAGATTATAAAATTATAAGTCCACAAACATTTGGCCCAGTCTGTATATAATTGGAAAATAGATATTTAGACAAATGTTTACTTCATGAGACAATTTGACCAATATGTTTTCGTTATTTTTTTGTTTAGTTTACTTCGTTTATAGCGTCAATCGTAGTTCAATCGTAGTTAAATCGTAATAAAGTGGAGATTATGCTAGATCGATGCCTCAATTTAGCTTCAATTTTTTTTTCTTTTATTTTTTTTTTATATCAAGTAATTATAGCATTTTTATTTTAATTAAAATCAGATAAAACCAAGATTAGTAATAATTAGATAAAAATCCAATAATATGTACGTTGGTAAGGCTAAGAGAGATTATCGATTCGGCTGGCAGAAGTGTGATAAATTCTACGATATCGTAGAAGAGCGATCATCCTGGCAGGTGCAATTACCAACACGCCATTCATTACAGTAACCTACTAGGTACGAGCTTCGTGTCGCACGGTTGAAACAACAGGTCTTTCGATCATCGACCGAATCAAGAAACGTATGAGGGTACTTGGTAACTGATAAATATTAGGAAACTTCCTGATATAGAATGCATTGTTAATTGTCACGATCTATAGATTATTTATCCTTTTCTTTTTCTTTCGGTTATTTAGAATGAGCTATATCGTTAAGATTGAAAGATTATTAACGTGTCATCAACTCGTTCGATATCCGACTATCGTTTTAAACAAGGTCTCCTAAAGTTATGGGTGACATTATTAGAATTCGTTCTTGTTCTCCTTTGCAATTGCCGACATAGCTCGTTCCACGTATCCAGGAACCCGGGCATGTTAGTGGGTCAGTCAATTCTGTGCAAACGAGAGGAGCTGTGTTTGCTCGTTAGCGCGAGTCAGGTCGTCGAAGGTCTGGAGGGTTGACTCGGAAAATGGTGATTTTTCTCGACGCTGAAGCGGCAGTCGATTTTCGAGTACCTTCGCAAACGTTCGACCTATTTCGACCTTTCTGAAAAGTTCCCTAATGAAAGCGGTACTGCAATGGGAGAAAAAAAATGGCGAAGACACTTGCTGTGTTTCCTAAACTTCTTCTCTCCTAACTTTTTTCGCGTTAACTGCAACAACTCTATATGCTTGTGGTTCAGTTTCGATGCTCGTTGTTTGTGAAACCGGTAACTATATAACTTTGGTGATCGTCATTATTAAACTAAAGTATTATAAGATGTACCTTTTAATACGTGTAGAATTGTAATTAAAACTAATATTTGTATTACCTATTAACACATTATTTTTGAATACTATCCCGTATATGCTTTAGATTCTTATGATGTTCAGATAAGAAAGACGAAATGAATAGAAACAGCTTAGGATCATCATTAAATAGGTTAACCTCGTCATACGCAAACAGTTATATTTAGATCAAAACTTTGTTGTTGTACTAGAAAATTTATATTCAAAAAAATAATACTAGTAAATAGATTTGAATGAACTTAAGATGAATGCTAAAATTGAAAACCGAGAATGTTGCTCAAGTTAAGAACTGAGAAATAAGAAATAAAAGTTGTGGAAGACGGGTGTTGAATAACTGGTGGGCAGGGACTTGATACCGGTACTTTTTGAATACCGCTATTTTGTTCAGTAATTTAAAACCGGCATTTTATGAATACAGGTATTTTGCCAACCATTATTACTAAAACTAAAATAACACCGAAATCAATAAGAATTATTCTCTTTATCTATTCTCTTTAATTATTGTCTTTTTTCTCTATTATATAAAATGAATGTTATGTTTAAATTAAGATATGTTTTTCTTTCTCAATAATTAAAAATAATAAAAATATTTAACAACAGTAAACTTATAAATTGATATTTTTATAAGTATTAATATATCGCTAAGAATATTATCAAATAAATTATGATAGTATGTATTTAAGGACTAAGAAATATCTTGAAAATTATAATAAAATAGAAAAACTAAAAAAATTATCGATATCGGTAAATGTCGATAAAAATACTAATGTTTTTCAAATATAATGGATTTAAGATCAACAGAAGGTATTAAAAATTAACTACGGAAGGTTGGTATGATATAAATAAAGAGTATTGTGGAAAAAGGAGAGAAACTAGGAAAACTACGTGATTCAAGATAATTAGAAATATAGTTTTTATTGGATTGCGAAAAATTCACGTTGACCATGATACCAAATAGGCGGCCATTAATCAGAATTATCCTGTTCTTGTTAAACAAATTGTAAAAAATAAAGCGACAACTTTTGTTTGGCATTTAGGTTTTATGTCGACCAATCGTCAAAGAGATTGAAGATTCGAGAGAATATATAAGCTGCAACCATTGTGTAGTTCCCTTATCTTCTTAGAACCTCCTTCTCCTCTCCTTCTTCCTCTAAGTATGCATTGAGTACATTTTCCGAAACCTAACTCAGTTTCCTATATGTTCGAGGTCAGTATATTAATCTGGAGCAAAATTCGGTCATCTATTGAAACCACAGCCTCTCAGCTCGCTGATAGAATTATCTATACAACTTGAATTTCTCCAACCATGATATTTCGCGTAACAATGATCTATATAGCTCTGATCCACCTGCTATATTGTTGAGCCGCATAAAGCCATGAGAGATCAGTACAAGGCTGAAATTGTTACTACTAATCAGCGATAGGGTATTAGTACTCAAGACATTAAGAGATATTCGCTTCTAACTAGATCCACATCTTTTTCTCTCTCTTTCCCTTTTTTTCTTCTCTTATTTATCTTTTCCTTTCTTTCTTTTTTACAGATTTTCATTACTGTCAAATACATATCAACTACTTGGTGTAAGCCGATTAACTGGACGATTTATCTAATCGTGTGCCTAGATCAATAGATTGTTTCTACATTATTTTTCTCATAAGAATAGCTTGTCAAGGAATCCTATCCGACTGTTATCACAATCGAAAATTTGTTATTCGCTTTTACGTAATGAACGATACAGATTAGATAGATGTATTTTTGGAATATTATGGTTACAAGATTAAATTTTATAAATACTTCAATTCGAAACTTTCCAAATGTCGAACTACTCGTTAACGAATTACTATACAGAGTGGCAAAACAAACTTTGCCCACTTGAAATATTTCCATTATTTTTTCAAATATAAAAAGATGTTATATATAAAACTTAAATGATTTGGAGGAGAATAAAATGTTAATACTTTCTATCTGGGTGGATACATAGAAATTTCAAGATCATAACTTTATTTAACGGGATACTATTGCCGCTGTTATAATGATTTCAACATGCTAGTATTAAAGATCATTAGAAGTCACTGAAGATCATCGAACAATTATTACTTTTAAATTGTGAAACTGCGATCTTATTATCATTGGATTTATTCTAGCAAATATTTATTTTTATGTAAATATATAGTCTTATCACAAAGACAAGGTTACGGTTTAAGTTCTAATAATACATTACATACATCAATGTAAGCATTATGGCAATTTATAACATTACATTGGAAATTTGTAATCCGTATCAATTGACCGTGATAATCAACATAAACTTCACTCAATGAATCATTCAATAAGATTTGGAGGACTACTTTCAGTCATCTTGTTCTTTAGATTTAACTGCATTAGATTTATTTCTCTGTGGAACATTCAAAACTGTGGTCTATCAAAAAATATCGATTATACCGAAAAATATGGGACAACAAATTATTGTAACTTGTGCTGGAATAAGTTTAGAGATAACAGCTCATATTCATAATTCAGCAATAAAAAGATCGCATTTTTGCATCAACATAAATAATCAACATTCTGAACATCTTTTGTAATATAAGAAAATTTATTTTACCACCACATTTAATTTTGAATAATCTTTCATTTAAACAAGCTAGAATCGCCATAACAATAGCTATCATATAAAAATAAAAAAATATAACATTACATTAGAAAAAAAGAGATGAACTTGAATTTTTCTTTACGTTTTTACTCACATGAAAAGTATTCGCATCATATTATATTACCCTCCATGTTATTCAAGTTTTATATATAATATTTTTTCATATTGTTACAAATAATGAAAATATTTTAAGTGGAGAAAGTTTTGGGCTTACCTCGCATAATGAAACGGCAGTTGAATCTTTTTTTTTCGTTTTACTTTTTATTTTCACGATTCTTCGTAAATGATTTTCGTGCGTTTTCTTTTTAATTCTCTTCTAAAAAAATGAATTCTAACTCTTAGTTGCACGAAGGAACATTTATTCTTGGGAAAGTTCGGCCCTCATTATCTCGATTCGTTTTTCATCCCTAGTGACACTATGCAACGAAATTCGGAACAATTCGTCACGGAATAATTCTTGTTTTACTCTCGAGAAGTTCGTTCTCAGCACTTTTTAAATATCATCGCAAGCTTTCATTCAATATTCACGTAAGAAGAAAAAAGACATAAAGTGAATATTTTCATCCATTTAATGTACACTTTTCTTTCTTTTAATAAAACAAATGATTGATAATTCTTATTGAGAAAATTAATAGTATAATCTAATGAATAGACTATTTTAAGTAGTGTACTTTTAACTCAGTTAATAAAATTATCTTTTTTCAAATAAAAATGTATATATTGATTAATCGATTCAAAACAAGCAAATAATTGGATTTTATGCAAATTATAAATGAAAGCAAGAAATCATAATTGCATACGTGACTATTTGAGATGAAATTTATCTCGTACTCGGTAATGTAGCTCTCATCGAGACGAAACGTAAACGTTGCGATTTCAATTCTACTGACTGTCTGCACTTTGAGATTTCATTATTACACGAATTTATGAATTTTTCCTTACTCTTAATTACTTATCATATCGAATAACGACTTAGAATTTTTTAGAGAAATAACATCGACGATCCTTTGTTATTTCTGTAGAGATACTACTTTATAGGACTCCACTTTTTTGCAGTTCATACGAAGAGAATGATATATATTTCTCAGAAATAAAGAAGATGATAGGAAATTTTCGAAATTAAATTTATGAAGTAACGGAGCTGCCAACAAAAGAACTATAAAATGCACCTTTAGAAGCAATTTTAACTCTTGAGAAAGGAATGTTGTTGTTAAATCATATTTTGACATTTTACTTTAACTTTAATTAGTCATTTGAATAGACAAGTTGTTCATCCTAAGGGTTCTTTCAAGTTGACCCGAGACAAGACATGCGCATTTACGTGTATGTGTTTCATAATGTACGCGTATATTCGTGTTTATGACACAAGCGGCATTTTAACTAGATTTTGTTAATGTCCGAATCGTATTAACCAAAGTGGTCTTTCCTCATTCGCTATGCTTTCTCCAAACGATTTTATAAGAATGTTATGAATATAAACGGTTGATAAAAGTTTTTACTTATCTTTTGCTTATTCAATAATCATTGACATTTGATTGAAAAAAGAGATTATTAAAAAATAAAATATTCGATATGTTTTTGTTTCTTCTGCTCTTTATTTTTTTATTGTGTTTAAGACCCAAAAAACCATACGACTAAACTCAGCGACTCGAATCTGTCAGTATCGTAGGGACAGAATGGCTATCGAAGAGATTATAATAATAAAATTATTTTCAAAAAGAAAAAAGAAAGAAAAGAAAGAAGAAATATTGGATTATTACAAGAATGTCATACAAAAGAAATATTCAAAGAATTTTTAAAAAACATTATAAAAGATACATTTATACAGAATGTAAAAATAAATTCTTTAATTTCATGAGAATGTCGATAAAATTATTTGACAATATAATATCGGTTCTAAAGAACCAAAAAGGAAAGCATTATGGACGAGAATTGTTATATTTATGATAATTATAACAATTTTTCAATTCTGATAACTGTTTTAGTCAGCACAGTTATTTCCAGAATTGTTTTAACTCTTGGACTTGCAAAACGTTTTCTCTGTCGAGATTTTCGTGCGTAATAGAGTTTCGCCATCAAATATGATGGAGTAAAAATAAAAATCTATCTTCGTGAACGACTGGGTCTATGTCATAAAAATATAAAATTATAATACCTAGTCTCAGTGGTGAATTTATACACAGGCGACACTTAATATGGAGATAGTTATTTCAGGCCCCGTGAAGGCTACATTCACCAATGTCTGATCATCAAGAAAGTTGCTTGTAGAACGCCTCATGCATTTCACTCTATTCAATGTAATTCACTGGTCGCAGCGTCTAAATACATACGCGCTCATATGTATTATATATTCTCTTGAATCTAATGGTCACCGGTGATCGATCGATAATGTGCACGCAGCCTGAACGTATTTAACTAGTCGCCGTAACCAACGAATCGTCTCTAAGTCGTTCGTTTTTTCGTGATTAAGTGAGTACACACTCGTATGTGTATATTCTCTTGGAGCAAATAGTCACCGACAAGGTTGCCGACGACTGGTCAACGGTGTGCAACGGCCTTGAACACCACACGAGACCAAAGAACTTTTTTTTATTTAGTTTTATTCTCTTCCAACGTTTTCTATATCAAATAACGTGTGATTATATATTTATTTTATTTCAATTAAAATTAATGTTTATCAAAATTAGTGGTATTTGCATAAAAATTGAATAAAAAGTAAATACGAATTTCTATGTATCTATCTGCAAGAATGAAGTAATCGTGTGAAATGCATACGCATTGACTTACTCGTATAAATTTCAATAAATCGAAACGCAAATCGAATTTATCGTTAATGGACATTGAAAGTTATCGAACGTATATATATATATACTTACACACATAACTCGTTATCCTATTGCCAGGAGAGGAAAGTTTTGTCGATGACTTTCGAATTTCGAAACCTAGATTAGACGAAATTCGGGTTGAGTAATCGACGATTAATAACGCTAACGTTCTACTCTCGACGTCTTCGTAACGTCTAAGACGTCATTTTATCGGTATTGTAATTAGCGACGTATTGTCACGTCAGCTGGATATTCAAACTCTGCAGAAGATGATCGTCTGTCTAGGAGGTATGCCACTTGGTGATTAATATCGACGTAGCAGAATCTCTACTGTTATCGACGTAAAGTGTTTAGTTACGATGGTTAACCACGATTTCATTTCAATGACCTCGATCATTGTGTGATAGCTGGAAGAGAATCGATCGGATCGGTCTTTAATCACGATTGTTCCAAAGATTTTCTAAAGCATTCTTTCAGTTCCGGATCCATTATCATTGATATACTGGTAGATTAAGAGCACGTGTTACGTACTTACCTACACCGCATCATAAAATAAAAGAGCTATAGTAAAGCACTTCGGCGCCATATCGCAAGGCTAACCTTATGTACATAGGTCGATTTTGTTTGCTGTAATACGCATCATACATCATAGTGATATTTTTTCTTTTCAATATATTTATTAGTTCATATATAGAATACACCTGTGTGTAATAATATCTAAATATTTAGATATTAATGTGAGCTATTGTAAAGAATGCAACGCAAAAAAACTTTTATATTGCAGGATTGTCGAAAATTCGAATCCATTTGTCGACGAGGCCATCGATCAGATAGATTTGTGTATATATTCTCTTCGTAAATGGTAACTCTCGATATTTGTTCACTTTCATATACGTTTTATCAGGAAAATAACGGTATCTACTTTCGGAGAGGAAGTAGAAAGCGCCGAACGAATCTGAAAATCGCAACGGAGAGAGAGAACAGGATCGTTGGATTAAAACTAAATTCGATGGCTCGAAATTATTGGTGGTACACGGAAAGAGCATCGTGCAATTAGCATCAGCGTGACGTGCCCACCCTGTGCTAACTTAATCCTTAATTAACCTCGGGATATCTCGCAAAACGTTGATCGCGGCGAACTGAATTTCTGGATTTCATCCTCGATTAATCGACGGAAACTTCGTGCACACGTATTTATATATATATATATATATATATATATATATATATATATAATATACGAGTGTCACATGTACATGCTCTCACATTGGATTAGAAATATATTTGAGATACATGTCTAGGATCCTTCTATTTACAATCTGGAAAAATCAATTTCCATATCTTGACAAGTCCACGTGTGAATTTAGAGCATCGAACACGAAACACGGTGTTCGCATTTGCTTACTTGAATACTAAAATTTTCTTAATTTCCATCAGCAGCCTAACTGGATCATTGACTATGTATCTTGTATCGTCAATGTATCGTGTGAATGTATCATCGCCGAATAAAATACATTCGAAATGTATGTTCGTGAACTTTTTTCAAACGAACGAATGAACGAACGAATCATCAAGTACCAGGTATAATATAATTGATAATTAAAATAACTTCGTACTTGTATAGCCAGCAGACGAGGAACGACAATGAACATGTTCTACGAACGATACTTTTCATTAATGATCAACCATCAATCGAGCAAGCTGAAAAACTAATTTTCAAATTGAAACGAGAACAAGAAGAATTGTTCCTCGAGAAGTATCATCGTCGTCGACACGTAAGTTATTTGTTCCCTCAACGAGAGTTTGTTGGATACGTGCGTCATATGCTCTATCGAGAGATCGATTCGTTCGAGCTCGCTATGGACCACCGATCAGCGTTCTTTTTACCATCGATCGAGACAAATGATCTCGTTAAATAATTACAGAAGCGTGAATCTCTCATCACGCAGCATGTTCATGACCGAAGTTTCGTCGAAGCTTTGTTCAACCTCCTGTCCGATGATTGTGATTGGAGCGTATACGTACATGCAAAAATAAAAAAAAGAAAACAAAAAAAGCGAAAAAAGTCTCAATGGATAGTCCTTGCGAGTACAAGTAGGTGTCTCATTAGAATCAATGTGAAAAGGATTCGATGTCGTTAACACCGTTGTTGAAACGAGTGGAAATTATTATTTGTTTGGCGTCGTTCTATTCACGTTCGTCGAAGCTCGTATCATCCGGTTGAACGACTTTCGAGTCGAGCTTTTGTACTTTATTCTTATGCGCAAGAGATTTCAGGATTTCGTTCCTAATGATATAATTAGTGGTGAGCTACGAGTTTGATGAATAGTTTTATTTATTCGTTTCAAAGAATTCATGCGTTTTGGAATTAAGAATAGAAAGGAAAATATAAATCATTAAAAAAAGAAAGACGGTCCATAGAGAGGGATTAAGGGAGGGCGAAGGGAAAGAGAAAGGGAGAGAAAAATTATCGGAAGGAAAATCGTTATCTTTGTTTAATGGGTCAAACTCGCTTTTTGACTTCCTATCGCGAGAGCCATGTAATTATTTTGATGCAGGTTGCGCCCCACGATGGCCAATTTAATCCACATCACGATTGCTTTTCCTACCTTTCCGGAGGTTTTGTCCATTATCTCTTTCCCCAGTTCGGTCAGAACACGGTCGAACGCTAATTGACGCACGTCGGCAACGTTTTCTGGGCCACAACCCTGGAAAGAATCAATCCGTTGACTCACCCTCATCCTCACCCTCACCCTCACCTCTCTTTCTCTTTCTCTCTCTGTTTCTTTCTCTCTCTTTTTATCTATCTATCTTTCACTTTAGCGAACGACCTTGTTTTATAACTTGTAGTCTCGTTAACGATCGGAGAGTTTCACCGAGGGGCAAATTCGATACGCCCACATTAGTAAAGAACGACTAATGCTGATTCTGCTTCGAATTTAGTCGAATTACATTTCTTCTTCAAAAAAAAAAAGAAAAAAGGACAAAGAAATATATAACTAGTTTGGTAGTTTGACCATCCGTTAAACTACAAAAGAGGAAATAGTCCGCAGAGTGAATTTCTTATCAAACTTCAACCCCAGGCGAGAATACCGGGAGTTGCTGTTCGGGCTCGATTGATTATCGAATTATCGAAATCGATTCGGAAATGGCTATAACCCCTCTCGTCAGGTGTTTCCTTCGTTTGTGCATCCGTTAGTGCCTCGAAACGTTCTCTATTTACTATCCCTCCATTCTCGCGATCACTTTGACTTCCTCCAAATGGAAAGAGGAAATTTCCGAAGATATAACGGGGGATGTAAAAGCGTGGTAAAAAGTGGAATTGAATTTGGAGACGATGTATCTTTCATTGCTCCTCGAGGCAAATCGACAATCGACTTGGAAGGTTTTTCATTTACCACATAATATTTCTGGCGATTTATTTTCGCAAGAGAAGCCGTTGAACATCCGTTTTATTTATATGAGTGTACCATTTTCTATAAAAGAGTAATTCAATAATAGAAAAGAATATTCATCTCATACTTTGTCACCTACATACTTTGTTTTATATATATATACACGTATATAATTTTGATTTTTCCCTTTCGCATAAAGATTTCAGATTAGATTTAAAGTTCGTCACAAAGGCACGAACGTCATCATAATGACTCGAGGGAACGATACGTTAAAATTTTAGGCGATAGCAAGCGTGATGAATTTCAAAGTTAAAGAGAAAAGCTTTCTGATTGTTTTCGTCCATTCGTATCGCGTCAAAGTTTAATTAATTTGCAAGTCATGAAGGTCTCACGTTTTCCTCCTCCTCCTATTCACAATCTTCTCTCTCATGGATTCTGGCGCGCTAACAATCGATCGTTTTACGTCTATTAAAAAGAATCGTTGCATAGCGATTTGATGGTACAATTTCTAAATAAAGCCTTTTACGTTATCTCCAACATCATTTCGCGTTTTTGGAGTAGCGCGGTCGAAGTGTGTAAAAAAAAATTGGACGTAGTGATTCAGATCTCGTCGGATATAGACGAAAAAATTGGAGCTCGAACGAGAAATGAAAATGAGTGGTCGAATTTACCTGTCGAATTAATCATACTAAGTGCCGAGAGAGATAAAATGAACATTTCGATTCTTTTAGATATTGGATAAAATTTTTAGAAAGATGTCGATCGCAAGTAAATTTACGATAATCTTTCTAACTCGTTTACCCTCGTAAGATCGTTGTGTATCGATTTTATTTTGAATATACCATCGAAAAGTCTTTTTCCATTAAAGCATTGGTTTTTGTATGTTTAGGTAAATATCGGAAGACGGGGCCACGTAAAATCCAAGCTGGTATCGTAAGTCAAATTCACGCACGTCATAAATCAAATGAGTCGCGACGTTTACGAATTTCCATTGGTAAAATAACCAAGTGGCGAAAATAACAATTCGAACTTTTATCGCACCGAATCCGGGTATGGCGGAATTTATATTTTCACGATACTCGAATATTGCCTACCTGCATCGAACCATTCGAGGGAAAATCGAAATGGTCGGTCGAGAATGCTTACGATCGAATTAAAATTGGGGAAATTTGATTTGCAATTTAGTAGTATAGTAACCATTTACGATTAACGTCACTCTTTCTACGTAATAGTTAAAAGAAAAGAAAATAAGAGAACTATTTCCCGTGAAAAATTTTTCCAAAAATCTTACAAGCGAGAAAATTCAGTTTAGTGGTTTGATTACGGCTCGGCTTCTCTCTCGTTCTAGCCGATATTGTCCTTTATTGTCGGCACGATGTGCAACCGTTCACCGGCTGAACTCTGATAGACCAGAGCTCTGTACTATAAACATAAAAAAGAAAGGAAAGAACCATAGCAGCGTTGGAAGCGCGATAGAGAAAAATAGCTACCGTATACATGGTCCAGCGGGTTATTGCACGCTTTTACCAAACACCCCATGACAGGTCTTCCTTTTCCGGAATACACGGATTATAGTTTGTCGTTGAATTTTCAAAGCCCTACCAACGTGGCACAGAAGAGAGTCGGCTTTCTCTCTATCTTTCTCTCTTTCTCTCTTTACATCAAAAGTGATACTTCGCACGCGAGTAAGCTTGCGCGTACGCTTACCATGGCTAGTATATATTCGATACATTACACAGAGAATTTTTAGTGTGTCATCAAAGTCTGATGTGAGAGTATAAACTGCCGACATTGAGTCCCTCGATGCGTCGCTCGGCAGGGCATAAAGGATGGCAGATGAGAGAGAGGGAGTGAGATTGAGAGAAAGAGAGAGAGAGGGAGAGAGAGAGAGAAGAGATTTTCAACGTAAAATGCAAAAAAGGGGATATGAAAGAAATTAATTCCCGACGGACAGAAAGAAAGAGAGAAAGAGAGAAATAGACAGAGAAAGAGAGGGGGAGGAGGGAGATAGAAAAACGCTCGGATAGATTAAATTATTGCTTATATTTTCACCTGCTTCTTCCTCTAATTAAATTTAATCTCTTAGTTCGTGAGTGTTAGAAATTGAACGGTGAATTGAATTTCATAATAAAATCGAAGGCATTGATGATTCCATTTTGAACCTTAACCAATATCGCCGATCGATCAAGAATGTTTGTATGCGTGTATATGTTCGCATTCTACGTAGGTAGAATCCATTCAAGAATCGAATAAAGTTCTTCTAGCTGTCTCAAGAAGAAGCGAATAGTTTTACAAGAATATTCTACTATCGACATCCCTTAAGCGGCTCACACCCAGAATTTTGTTCTCTGAGAAATAGTCATGCGTTCGCGCGCATAGGCGAGCTCATCCAAGGTCGAGCGAGTTGCAGAGTTTAGGCCGAACCAACCGCGAAATTCCGGATTATAACCCTTGAAGAAAAGATTTTTTTCTTTTCTTTGTCTCCACTTCTTTCGTCACTGTAGAACACAAAGAAAAAGTCTCCTCGAAAAAAGGCTCCTTTCTTCGCAGACTTTTTGCGTCTGCGCTCTGAGGAATCCCGATAGCGAGCCACCAGGGACGTTTTCAGAGGACGTTCAATTTTCGAAAAGAGTCTGTAGCAACTCTTCTAGCTCTGGATTTACGTGTCACCTTTGAAAGACGAAAACCTACCCTTCGTTTTTCTTTTTTTTTTTGTTCATCCTCAATTGAGAAAAAAGTGATTGCTACATTACATAAGGTATTTGGAGCCCTTCCTCTTGTATCTACGCTTCAACAGTTTCCTCTCTTTTAGCAACATCTTTCTCTTTCTTTGTTTCTGTCTCTTTCTTTATAGATTGACGTGCGAATTCGACTGAGTGTTTTTCGTTTCTCTAAACCTCTATCTCTCGCTTTCTGGCTATCGATCGGCCCATATCCCTTTCTTTCTTTCTTTCTTTTTCCTTTTTTTCTCTTTTTATTCTTTCATCGTATAGTGGAAATGCCACCGTGTTACCTAACGATGAATTCTTCCTTTCGTACCAAGAACCACCTTGTATCGTAGCAAAAAGTCAAGAAAGAAAAGATGTTCAAACTATCTTGTCTTTTTTATTTATTTAAGAATCTTCACGAAGAACAAGAACAATATGTAAATAGAGATGGAAAATAAATCATTGAAAAGGTAACACGCGAGATTTCGATAGCAAGAGAGATAGGAAAAAAGTGAAGAAAACTGTTTCTCCTCGTGTAAATAAATAAGAATACCGAAAGAGAAAAAATTCGGTAAAATATAATCGCGATGGTTTCGTAAAAAACGAATCTTAAATCTTAATAGGGGAATTGCTTTTATACGAAGTCTTCAGGGTGCCGTTGTTCCTATCATGAAACGCGTATTTATTGCATAGTCGGCGTATAGAATAACATAGAGGGTAGCATAACAGCTGACTACTCGCATTATCCCCAGACTGTAATTCGCATACAAACCATAAACGAGGTTGGTGTGCTCACCCCTCATGTACGACAAACATATTAAATGACGTGAGATTGGTTAGTGATACTGGGACCGATTACTAACCCTCTCTCGAATGATACAGACGTCATTTCATTTGATGGACTCAAGGGACAAGGAATAGATGAATCTCAGCGATCCTTGTGTTGTTGTTTGTACGTATTCTGCTAAAAATTCTTAGCGAGCAAAGAGCATTTTTTGGAATTTGTGCTATGAAAGTATCCCTCATGATGATATTAAAACGTAATCAATCGATTGTTGTACATGGTTAGCGAATAGTAGAATCAATAAGAATCAAGTGCATGGTATCACCGACTGTCTATAACACGAAACGTTAAGTTGCCCGAACACGGCTGCAGTTAGTTCGTGCAAAAGATGAACGATCGAGCGAAATTCGGTCTAGCAAATTGACTGCGTTAATTATAATTAATCGATTTTCGTACCCCTCATGTTTCCTACGGACAGTTCTCCAAGCCGCCGCTATCGCCGAATATAAATTATATCTGATGCTGGTGGCAGGTGTGAAATGATTCCCTAATGCCTCGTAAAATATTATGCGTGCTACGTACATCAAACTCCTCTCTCGTTTTAGCGAATATACATATGGAGGTAGTTACTACAGTTTTCTCTGTCGATATACCAAGGATTCTAACTCACGTTTATATACAAGATGCTTCAAAATTGCTATTACAAACTCTTAGGGCTTGTAAAGGGACTGAGTAGATAAAGTTTTGAATAGGAACCCATGTCCGAAAATGTATCGCGTTATTTTCTTCTTATGGTAGCATGCTTAGATTAGCGTGTAGACGATTACGTGTTTATTGCTCGATATGGAGTGTACCTTCTTCAAGTTTTCTAAATAAAGTGGCGGCATCTGAGATATTACATCAATTTGGGATGTTACAAAGCTATGAATGTTGTTTACGATCTCTTCTTCTCCTTGATTTTTCCCACATAGATTTTTAGCATGATTTTTAAGAGGTTCTATCTAGTTCCTCGGAATATGTATCCTAAATAAAATGCGTCATAATATCTATTATCTGACGATGGATATTAACTCGGTGTAAAACTTACTATTTAGTTATATGATCTACCCAGAAGATTGTTAAAATTCTTCTCAGGTCTCACATTTCGAAAGTTTTAATTCTGTTAAGGCATTTGACTTTAAGAGACAAAGTTTCTGTTCCATATAACAGTATTGATCATTTATAACAATCATTAGTGAATCCGTTTTGACGTAGGAGATAGTTAATGAATTTGACAAAGCTATTTCTGCAATTTGCCTTTTTCATCGCAATCTCACTTGTCGTTAAGTATTATATTTAAATATTTGAATTTGTTTACTCCTTCGATTTGCTAATTGTCTATAAAGAGTTGTGCATTTTCATGGAATTGTTAGCTTACTATCATCAGCTTAGTTTTGGTCACATTAATACTGAGATTATACTCTTTTCCTACTGTACTAATAGTATTTAAGTCTGCTCTCAAATCTTCAGTATTCTCAACTAATATCGCTGTATCATCTAGATATCGTAAATTATTAATGAGGATTATTTTTTGTTACTTTTTACTTTTATTCTCGTTCTTGATAGATCTCTCTAGCTATTTTAGCCAAACTTGGTGTTGCCTATGTTCTCTTCGTATTTATTGTACATGTTGAGTTTGTTGACAGCGTTTATAAGACACGATTACTTGGCTTGACTCTCCTCGATCAAAAATCAAGTTATCTTCAAGTTATATGCATTCGTAAAACTAATAAGTCATTGTTTCTCATCTGTTTTTGCATTTGGCTTTTTTGATATAACAACGAAGATGAAAGTTAATAGCGTTTATACAACGGTTTCATAAATTGCATTAAAAAATTTACACAGGTTTTTGATGTTTGCTATTTTCATTACTTCGGAATGTATATTGTCTTCGTCTAGTGCTTTTTTTTATTTCTGAATATCGAGAAGACATACCCCACTTCGATTCTAGTATAGATTGTCTATATATAGTTATGATTTGTATATCTTTGATCTAATATCTTGTTATTTTTTGTAATTTTTGCGATGTTCATCTTCTTGAATGTATTAATTATCTTTTTTAACTTTTTATGAAAATGGTAAGTATCATGTTTTACACAAAGTTTTTCAGCTTTCCTACATTTTTCTGTTATTCATGAATTTTGTACTTTTTGAATTTTACAGCGAATATTCGAATCTATACTGTTATATTTTTGTTTTCCTTGGTTAGTTTTTTCTCCTCCATCATATTAAAAATATTGTCTGTCATCCATTCTTCCTTAGCTTGTCTTTTTTTTATATAATTCTTCTGTAGCCTATTGTATATTGGTTTCAATATTTTCTCATTGGTCTTTTATATTTTCCTCTGCTGTTGAGTGTAAAGCGCATGTAAATTCAATTTTTAACTTTTTACGTATTTTTATATCATTAAATGAAGGAATATCGTATATCTTGTTTTTCAGGCTGCGTTTATCTCGTTTTTTTTTAGATCTAAATGTACCTTTAAGAGTATATCTTATATCAGCTCCAAGATACTCTTTTGATATTATTTTGATATCTTCTATCTAGTTTATCAAGTCATGAATGTTATATATGGATTATATTTATGTTTATCGGCGCCCCAGTTAATTATAATAATATGATTCTTTTAGAGTAAATTACATTTTTTATATTTTTTTAAATGCATCTTTAATTAAAATTTCATATTCCTTTTTTGTGATTTATGTCAGCTTAACGCGTGGGTAAGTAATAAAATGTTGTCCCATGGTATGATACTATTTGCAAGTTTACCTATGATGTAGAAACTACGCACATTCTAAGTTCCTATCTTGCTCCTTATCTTTATTATTCTAGTTTAGAGACGCTTCATTGCCCCTTAAAACTTCGTGTTACCGTGCTATAAGTAAAACAAAATCAAATTAAGTGTTTAAATCTCTTGCTTATGCCAAATCAAAGAGCATTACTGACGTGAATTCCAATTCCAATACAAAAATGTTTCCAATTTTATCGTACGGACAACAAATTTTTATTCGGTATCGTATCATGAAATAGACATCATTTCTGTTTTGTACTTTTAGCTTTTTGTTCGACGTTGTGTCTTGTTCTACTTCAAAATCTGCTAGATATAATGACCAGCCATTTCCTTGTAAGTTTTGCATGTTTGGTATACCAAATGTATACTAAATTCATTAGTTTCATGACCGCACATGTATGACATTGGATAAAACATTTTTTCCGTACAAGAAAATTGAAAACATCTTTTTATAGGATTTGAAATCTACGTCAGTAATGTTCTTTGACCCAACCTAAGCGACAGGTTTAAATACTTAATATGATTTTGTTTTACTTGTAATATGGTACGCTTCCATACATAGTTCCTATTCAAAATTTTATCTACTTAGTCTCCCAGCTCTAGGAGTTTGTAATACGAATTTCGAAAACACTTTGTACATATGTACATTGTTTTAATACTTTTATAATTCTATACTTTAACTTTTGAATATTCGTCAGTCTTTTGGTAATAATTAAATTTAATGAATAACGATGAATTTCTAAACTTAAAATAGAATAAACCTCGCACGTATATTTATGCTTATTAAATTATTGATAATACGAATTTATAGTTCAAAAAAAGATATTGCTCGAACGCTTCTATCTTTATGAATTTAATCAATAGCTTTGTAAGATTCGGTTCATCAATTACATTTATGAATCAAAAATTATGAATCAAGAATAAATCCGTAATGAGATTTAACGGGAGACGGTAGTTATCATATAGAAGGAACGTGCTCAGATTTGACAGAGACAAATAAATACAAACTCGTGATGCTGTAGATTCTATATATTTCATGGATTCGAATAATTTACATGAAAAGAGGGAGAAAGGGAAGAAAATTGGAAAACGTTAATGCTATAAGACGCTTCTTTATATTTATTACATTTTGATATAAGAGACTTTCGTCAAAAATTTTAACTTCGATAGATCGCGAATTAAAAAAAGAAAATCTTTTTAAAGAATGAAATTTGAGTAAACATAAAAGTTACAGTTTTATTTGTTATCATGATTCGCTGAAGATCTCATTAGATATGTCGCAAAAAAATTAACAAGGGCATATCATTCGGTGAAAAACTTGCTCTTAACCCCTTTTCCATTCCTTTCCCAGCCGTGAAAGCTGGAATCTAGGAATTTCAAGGATTTGCCATTCTCTCGGCTTTTTTTGTACTTGAAAAGTCATACCGGCATGCATCCGGTATTTTCACAATAGGGAGGAAGGAGCGACGAGGTGGAATTTAAAATTCGCGCCATCGCAAAGAGTCTTGGTTTGTAGGTGCTACCTTGGAATGCGTCAGAAATGTGACGCATTTACGTAGTTTCTCCACCACCACATAGATTGTAGATTGACACATCACAAAGAAGAAGAGAGAGAGAGAGAGGGAACAGAGAGGCCATTTTAGCCGACGTTAAACCTTTGAACAAGGATGGTGATATACCTTGTAGGTTCCTTTGGAAAGAGTAAAGGGCGATGCAAGCTTGCTTGTGTCGGACTCGCTTACTTCAGTGACATTCATGAAAATACCGGGCAAGTTAGCGCCATGTTCTTCTCTCGTTGCAACAGTTGGCATCTCTCGCAACCAAACCTTCCTAGAAAGGATTAAAACCTGCATTGATCGTACCGAAATTGACCTTAAGACCTGTCGTAATCTGAATGTACAAATCCCGTAAAGAAATTTTCTATTCGTGCTTTTTCCATTTTCAGATTATATTGAATAATTAAAATATTTTCTTAACAATTTTATAAGAATTTTTTAAATTTATTATCTAGCAGCACGTTTTTCTTGAAAGTGACGATTACTTTTTCGTTCCAATTAATTTAATGGAAATATCTTTAATAGTCGATGGAGAAATTCGAAAATAAAAGTAATTAGTTAGCAGAGTCGTAAGCGCTTAAGACAAAATACCATAGGGTCAACAGGAATACTTTCCTTGGTCCTGAGTAAGGATTTCCAGGTTTTTGGAAGTGGTATCCTGATCCTCTGAGGATTTAGTGCCATGTACTGTTGGTTTAAGTGTTCGCCTACGTCAGTTCCACGTACTCGTCCAAGGATAGTATAGTAACGTATCGTGTCAGCTCCGCATAATCCTAGGATCTGGAGATGCTATGGTCAGGAAACACGATCGAACTGTGCACATCCACCTCCTTTGTCCTTCCACCCAAGTCGGAAACGGCCTTAAGGACAAGGTAGGATATTGTCCGATCTCAACATCTTCAAACATACCCACAATTTACGTGGCCTGAAATGATCTCTCGGTTCTTTCTTTTGGTTTCTCTCTTTCTCGCAGAACAATACATTTCTTCTGTCCATAAAATTTAGAAAGAATTGTTCGATGAAAAAACTTTTCCAAAAGTTTAGCGCGAAATTTGACGAAATGCGAAAAGAGTTAAAACATTTAATACGCTAGTGGAAGATAAATTTCGAGTAAGCACGTATATTCATTTCTTTGCCTCGGACGAAAAATTCGCGATCCACTCAAAATTATCCAGTCGCGTAATTTCCCTTGAGCATGATGGTTAGGGAAGAGGAAGAAAAGAGGATGGTGGAAAGGAGACGTAAAAGGAGAAAGAGGATGAAGCATGCCACGTAAAAGAGTAAATAATTTCAATGTAAAAATGAAAGAGTAGAGGGGAAAAAGAGACGAGCGATTATTACGCACGCTTAACCGCAGAATAT
Organism: Vespula pensylvanica; assembly: GCF_014466175.1. Lineage (NCBI taxonomy): Eukaryota > Metazoa > Arthropoda > Insecta > Hymenoptera > Vespidae > Vespula > Vespula pensylvanica. The sequence goes on along the minus strand of NC_057685.1, from coordinate 9,596,275 downwards.
CGCGACGGGCAAACTGAACGTCAGTGACGCTGTCGTCATCAGCGACAACGATGCCGTCGACGACAAGTGCCAACACCGTCCGCGTTTTTTCCGCTTCTTTGTCGCGCACACTAACCGCCTCCGACGGGGTCTTTTCGGAGAGGAAAAATGAGCAAGAAGCAAATGGTTAATTTTATGCCGACTCCTACTTCTGCGATACAACCAAGTGTCATCATGACTTTCGAGCATCGACGTTGCTAAACCTCTATAAAGTAAAGTAAAAAGAAATAAAAAAGAAGATATCTCGAAGGACGAGAATATGCTTCCTTAATCTAGCCGCCAACATTATATTCAACTTTAAGTAAAATGAATCCTGGAAAATCCCACGCTAGACGTCAAGAGTATTCAAGAGAACTTTATCGCGTTACGGCAAATATTTTCGTTAATGGAAATAGAGTTAATCCATGCAGAGAAAAGGAGAGAGAGAGAGAGAGAGAGAGAGAGAGAGTACAGAATAGTAGTCTGCTTAGAATCAGGCCTTTGCATGCTTTGCTCACCATACTTGAGGATGTAACATCCGATGTGAAAACGATGTAACTCTAGCATCAGTATCTCGAAGCTCATTGAAAATACCGAATATTCCCAAGAGAGCGAAGGAGAGCGGTAATGGATCAAGGAAGGAAGGGAGTGTTGCGGTAGTGGTGGGGGAGAACCGAATCGGTTCGGATGTCTGACATTTAATCGTTGACATTTCTCCATGTGCTAAATGAGCGTCCTGACGTAAAGCATATATAACATGCACACGCATATATTCCCACATCCGACGTCGCATATACAACGACGTGTTGGTTGTACATCCAGCTGGCGAACGTCGTTATGTACGTGCTCCAGATTTGCTACATTCGCTAAGGAGAAACCCCGAAGGTGGTGCGACCGAATTTCAATTTGGCTGAGCAGTTCAGTCACGTGTATCTTGCCGCTTTGGGACTATTTCCTTCGAGACCATACATAATTCTAACATCTTAAGACGCATGACAGCTCGTGATTCACATCGATCTATCTCTTTCAATCTCCCTCCTTCTCCCTCTCTCTCTCTCCCTCTCTCTCTCCCTCTCACTGTCTGTCTCTGTCTCTGTCTCTATTGTCCTTTCACATGCACGATAATTACTCATGCATATGCGTTATTGACCAAGGTCTAAGTGCCAGTGGATAATACATATCCAATGATCACAACGATTATATTTTGATTCTTCGTTGATCTAGTTTCATTGCCTTATCTGATTGATCGTTATTCAAGAAAATTCGACAATGACGAACTTTAAAGCAGTAGTTCGAGGATTGCTGCTCGAAGAATCAAAAAAAGTTTCGTTTCTTTCCGTTGAGAGAAGTTATAACTTGGTTTCTTGCTGAAAAAGAGCGACTATAAATCTACTTGGGCTCTTTGCGGAAGGAAAAGTTGAAACAAAAGAGGAGACTAACGGAGGAAGGATAGCGAAAGAAAGATAGAAGAGGAAACGGGAGACAGAGATAGTATACGACAAGACGGAGATCGAAAAGAGAAAGAAAAAAAAATGGGAGGAGAGTTCGCGAGATTCTTCTCAAGTATACAGGATAGTCGGAAGGACAAAGGAAGGAGAGCAGAGTTAATTAGTTTATCCCTTCGCTCGTCAAGGATTTAAGAAATAATTATTTTCCCCTCCCGCTTACTCGCAAATTATTTATTTTTTTCTTGCTTCTTTTCTTTTAAACACGTTTCACTTTCGTAATATTTTTAAGTCCCACGAAATGTTAATTGTATCATAAATTATCAAATGTTTTGTTCTTCATTGACGACTAGAAAAAACATCCTCTAGAAATAGCTACTCTTATTGAATCGTAGCGAAACTGATGATCTACTTAATTACTCGTTATGTTACGATGACAAATAAGCGTAACGCTAATTAGCGAGTGCATTTCGAAACACGAACGTGACCGTGCGCTCACGCTACCAACGGTTACTAAAGGTCATAAACCGCGCATTCGACACATCACCTTTTTCGTGCTGGAAGACCGACGCTTGCAAATCTCGAGTGCTTTATCGATGATTTATCGTATATGCAATTTGATGCATCGCAAATGTGTTTTATAGCATTGTATCAAAATTTATTAATTTATTTCTCTCTCTCTCTCTTTCTTTTTCTTTTTCTGAAAGATAATGTTTGTAATAATTGACAAATATGTTCTATGTGATTGATCCTAAAACTTAAAAAAATGATGTATATGTACCAATTAAAATAACCGCGAATTTTCGAAATTATTAACAACCACAAGTATATTCAATTGAAACTGTTCGGTGTAATAACGCATTAGTTACAACTCACGTCACGCTATCTTCGGCAGATCAAAATTTTTTATATTTTCACGGTATGAACAGAGTAATCGAATAACGCGCTTTCCTCTCCTGAAATCCATCGCCACCACCGCCAACGATATTATCTCAGTTCACGGTAGATACTCGATAATTTCCCTCAGGTACGTCGAAAGCTCATCGTCGGAGTATTATCGCGCTTAAAGGGTCGTATCACCCAACGGGGTTGTTACCATCTTCAAACCGTCGAACCTCCCTCTTTCTCCACCCCTATTTCCACCCATTTCTCTCTCTCTCTCTCTATCTCTCTCTTTCTCTCTCTCTCTCTCTCTCTCTCTCTCTCTCTCTCTTTCTGTGCTCTCTTCGTCTTCTCTTTCTCTCTTGCACTCCAAAGATAGACGTTAACGATCGCTTCAAACGTTACATTAAGGCGTCTTTTTAATCAACGCTCATTTTCACTCTCTCCCCTTCTTCTCCATCATCAACACTTTATATCGTCCAGCTTCGTCTTCTCTCAAAGTTTTTCTCTACAAGAATTTTCCTTAGCGTTAAGAAGCGTATACAATACAATACTGAATTATTGCGTTTACAATAAAGAGCCAATGTACACGAGTACAGCAACAGGTGTTCAACATTCTTATGTTTTTCTTTGATATCGTTAATAACAAATAACTACTGATTTATGTTACAAACCTATCTTTATGTTACATGTCTTTAAAGACTTTTGACACATTTTCAAAGATTCTAGTAACCAACAAAAATAATACGTTATCCGGAAAATTCAATTACACCGTTTGGACAGTCTTTTTCGTGAAAATCTTCAACGAACTATCGAAAATTAAGGGCCGGTCAAATACATTTTCAGAAAGATAACGGAAACGAGAATTTCAGTTATTTCGTGTGATCAATCGGAACGCTTTTGAAGGTAAGTTCAACCTTTAGCTTCATACAAATAGATCTTCGTCGGTGGGTATGATCGAACCCGGCTCATCTCTTAATCGATACGTACGCACAATGTGGGCGTACAATGCGTAATAAGTATGCGCCCGAAGGGATAGACGAAGTGAGGAGGAGCGTAGAGAGAGCGATAGCAGGGCCACGAGCGGAAGGCTCGAGCGGATGGCATTGATTCGGCGGGCAATTAAGCTCGGATTACACTGGATAGGCCGTACTATGTGCCCGGGGCTAAATGGATACACATAGCTGAGATTACTGCGGCCACTATGGCCTAATGTAATGCCGCCCGACGATAGTAATGTTACGACGATGCTGGTAGGAAGATACTTGCAAAAGCAAGCAACCGAGCAAGAGAGTGAGTAAGAGAGAACGAGAGAGACAGACAGACAGACAGACAACAGAGAAAAAGAGAAAGAGAGGGAGAGAGAGAAAGACAGTGTTCCCTTTGCCAACTTGTTCAGAGGCATAATATTCCTGAAAGCGATTTCCAGTAAAGTATGGGATTATATGGCCAGTTTATTCGGAGCACCACTAACGGTCTTTTTAATCGCCTTCGATCGCAAGATCGAAGAGGGAGAAAAGAGGGAAAATAAACGTAGACGGGTGAATTGTGATTTATAGGTCCTAGTCCGATATGTTTGGATTATAGCGGATATAATTAATAACCAGTACCATTCATTTCACACAATTCACATAGTTCTTACATGATATATGTTAGAAACGATTATGAACGAATTGGTAATATTGGGAAAACGTAACTAACGAGAAAAGAAATGAAGATTTGAGTACTTTTGAGTTTCGAGAGAACAAAAAAAATTGAATCGAGAACCATAAGGGAAGGAAGAAAAAGAAAAATCAGTTGCTGGGGAAAAAACGTTATCTCGTTACGTGTCCCGTAAAGCGAGTAAGCGAGCCGGCACGATGATGTACGATTTTATCGTGGCTCGTAGAAAAAGTGATATCCGTGGGAGTCGCGATGTCAGGGGAGAAATGACAATGGACAGATAGACAGAAAGCAAGTCGGTGGTGGAGAAAGAAGGAAATGGAGAAGGGAAACGGAAAAAGAAAGGAAAAGAAAAGAAGAAAACTGGGCGAAGGAGAAGAAGGAGCAGGAGGAGGAGGAGGAGGAGGAGGTGGAGGTGGAGGCGGAGGTGGAGGCGGAGGTGGAGGCGGAGTAAGAGAAGTAGACGGATGAGGAAGCGGGTGGTAGAAGGAATAACTTGCAACACACGTCCACTCAACGGAAAGCTCTGGAAAGCAGAGATGTGGGGTATAAACCGCTATCACGGACTATAACCATCCGCGCCATAAACCTCAGCCTCGCTCCTGTAACGAGAATAATGCGTGCCGGTGAAGTACCCGCCTCTATTACGTTCGAAATCCCCCACGGAGCCTGTGGTTTCTGTTTGTCTGTCTGTCTCTCTCTTTCTCTTTCTCTCTTTATCTTTCTGTTTCTGTCTGTTTCTGTCTGCCTGTCTGTTTGTCTATCTACCTGTCTTTCGTTCTTTCTCTCTCTCCCTCTCTCTCTCTCCCTCTCTCTCTCTCTCTTTCCGTTTCTCTCCCTATCTATCTATCTATCTATGTTTTATTCTCTGTTACTCTATTTCTTGATCTTTCTCTCTCTCTCTCTCTCTGTCTTAGGTTTTTCTCATCTCAAGAAGCCTTGCCTCATCGCTCTCACGCACGTGATCCTTTTTTCGACTTCTCTATGTTTTCCTTCCATATTCATTACTATTCCCATTCTTTTGGACTTTTCTTCCTTCTTCTTTTTTTCCTTTTATTCCGCTAGAGAAGAGCGATTTCTGGAAAGAGAACCTAACCATACGAGTTCACCGCCTTCGTTCTCAGTTTATTCTACGAGCATAGCACATTTCTTTCGATTTAAATCCGACAATCTCATTTATTCCTTTTGTTTTACATAAAAATTACGTAACGATCGTGTTCACGAAAATGCTGTGGGATTTAAGAAAAATTTGATGAGAGTACGTGTTATGTGTAAATATATCTACATTTTTGTTCTATAACTTTATATTTAATACCTGTTTACTGTGGTGCTAAATGCGATGAAATCATTTTTCTTGTGATATCTACGAGTTCAAGCGGATGGTAAATACTTGAAGGATTTCTCAGTTGTTTTCAACAACTACATTTTGCAAGGCGACGGTAACGGATATCTCGAAGGAGCTACGCGTAGAAAGAAAAAGAGATAGAGATAAAAAGAAAGAGACCCTTCTTCACGTCAGAGGAGTAAGAAAGAGTAACGGAATGGAAAAGAAAAGAGAGAAAGAAAGAAACAATGAAATCCTCCGCATCACCGACCGATAATTGAACCGAGTGGTTGTCTCTCTTCTTTTTCTTTTTTTCCACATCTTTTTCTCTTTTCCACATCTTTTTCTCTTTTCCACATCTTTTTCTCTTTTCCATTTTTCTCTGGTATTTCTCCCTCCGCACTGTAATCTAGTTATATGACGTTGCGTTCGATTCGCGATTCTCCTCGTGAAAACCAACAAGTTTTTCAGCGCACGAGACTCTCAGTCTGGTAATATCTTGACGATAAAACCTTATTCGAATGAAAAAGAAAGAATGAAAGAAAGAAAAGGAACAGAGGAAAAAGACAGAGTTGAGAATAGAAGAAAAGAAAAGAGACAAAAGCCAATCTCATGATATCACAAGAACATTCATATTCGTGGAAAGCTTCTTGCGCAAATGGATCACGAGGCTAATTCTGGTATAGTAAAATGATCGCTCGAGAAAGGACAAGGGAAAACTCGTGTAATAGTAACTTACCATATTAAATTCTTATTTTCCATTTTCTTAATGTTTCGTAATATGTGAAATTCGTCTTGCGGCGGTTATTGTTTCGATATTTCACTACATTATTCTCTTCAATTTTCGTAATTCCATAGCTATTTTTAGTTTTCATCTTTATTCTTTATATTTCGACGATAAGTAATTTTACCATCATAAAAGTGCCGTCCCAATTGGCAGCATATATAGACTCTCTCGAAAAGATGGGGTAAGAGGAAATGCAGGATGGAGATAGGAATACTCGCATACACACACGGAAGATTTTCATATTTGAGGAGCAGCTTCCCTCCTTTTATGCTGTCACGTCAAAGGAGGTCGCTAGTTGCACATCTAGGACACCTCGTAGGTATCCCTTAGAGCTTCCTTTTATTGTCCCAATGCTGAGAGTCGATTCAAATCTCGCGAGTTCGGTACGTGTAAATCCGTCTACGCCTTCGGGGTTGCAGGGATTCCGCTAGATGTTAAAGCGAAAGAAACCCTCGTCTTCTCCTTTCGGCAGAATTTCCGTTTCGCCTATCTCTTTCTATCTATCCGTCTCTCTCTCTCTCTCTCTCTCTCTCTCTCTCTCTGTCTCTCTCTCTCTGTCTCTCTCTCTCTATCTCATACCACACTATCGACTTATCGGAACATCGACACTGGATCGAAGAAATAGTTGAAACTTTCTGATATATGTGTGTGTGTGTCTGTGTGTGTGTGTCTATATATATATATACATACACATATATATCAAACAAGGCAAGGCGCAATATTACCAAGTAAGACTCCACAACACAGCTATTCTTTCTTTGGACCGATACGATAAAACTTACCCTGTAAATCAAAGCTCCTCCGTTGTATGGCCAGCTAGGTGTGCCTTCCCATTCTCACATATTTTATTGTTTCATAATAAAACTTTTCCTTCTTTCCGAAGAAAACGTGCTGTAGGTTTTAAGCGATGACGAAGAGAAAGGGAGAAAGAAGAAAAAAGGACGCGAAAATCTTCGAAGAAAAGTGCGTTACTAAAAGAGAGAAATGCGCTTTACAATCTTAAAAATCTGATGGAGAGATAGTCCTCTTATTTTCCTTTGTTTCTTCGATCCTCCATGGAAAGTTTTTTCACAAAACAAACAGCTAGTGATATCTATCTCATTTTATATTTCTCTCTGAATGAAATAAGACATCACAGTTAGTCGTACTCATATAAATACTCAAGAATGTATATAAAAAAGTGAAGTCCATTAGTATACATGCGATATCAATAAAATAATTTCAAGAAGAACGAAGTTTATGTTAATAGTCTTCGCGACATAAATATTTCCTCCGAACGCTGATTGCGAGATTCATTATCTCGGTGAACCTACGGATCGAGAAGCGTGCTCCAATTTTGTCAATATGAAGTCGCTGATCCTCAGCCCTGTTGTTCCTTGATTAAGAAGGGAAGGAGGTGCCTTATTATTGTTCATAATCAAGGCGGTACAATGACGGAAAGAAGAAAATTCCGAGAAGATGCTCAGGAATATTTGCCGAGTCCCCTTCATCTATTTCCTATCTTTATTCTCAAGGATTTGATCGATTAAAGTCTGACCTTTCTTTCCGAAGCTTGATGGCTATTTCGAAGATAGAGAAAAAGAGTTAGTACCAAATTACGTAAAATCTTTATTAAAGGAGACACTTCATCTTCCCAAGTCCCAGAGCGACCGACTTTCTTTCTCCGACTTCTTTTGTTATTGAGGAAAAAGAAAAGAAAATTTCAGACTCTAGCAAGAAAATTATCTGAGAGTTTAACTTATAGATAAGACTTATTTATAATTTTCTTAGAGAGAAGCCAACGTAGTTCCCTTTTACTCCTGTGTATTATGTAAACGTTCTGATAAAGCGAACTTCTCTTTCTTCCTTTCCTTTTATCACACGTGTACGACAATTAAATGTATTTTATATGTATTCTTGCGAGCATATCCAAACGCTCTACTTACTTTTTGAGGTATAATAATAAATTATCATAATTTCGTAAACAACAGTTTATATAGGATATTTATATATAAAAAGACACTTTTGTTCTAATTCCTTGGACATCATCTGATAAATACGATACACGGACACAATTTCGAAACGACTTGCGATGCCGAATGAGAATCGAAATGGAGTCAGGCTGAGATCTTTTCTTTCTTCATTTAAAAAGAAACAGAAAGACAAAGTAAAAGAGAAAACGGCTGGCTCACTCACAGAAACGATGGATACCTCTAATAAAGAGGGATTCCGTTCAATTATATCTTATGGCATCGTCGCCGCCAGTAATGGCAGCAACTGCTGAATAACGGGTCTACGTTGTTCACAATATTTCGCGTAAAGGGATATATCAGTTAGATGAAATGAAAGGGAGGAAGTGGAAATGTCGATTCGATAAGAGAAGTAAGACGAATATTCGCTCGCCAGATCGATAAATCTCGATAAGCAGACGAAACTTTTTCCTTCGTCCTCCTATCGTTTCGATTTAAAAGCACGAAGATGTGTTATTAAGAACGTTTGAAGGAAGAAGAGTAAAACGAGAATAAGGGTAGTTTCTTTGTTGATTAGTATCTTGATTCTTGCTGTGACTTCCTCTTGTGTTCGATTGACAGGAAGAACTCCTCTTTAAGCAAAAGTATATGCTCGTGTTAATAATGAGCCGGATATTAAGCAAGCACGTAATTAATCGTTGACATGTAATTAATCATTTTTCGTTCCGTGCTTCATCGAGCGTTTGCTCGCGCAAAGCCGATTATAAGCATTAAAGGGATATTGTTTTATAAAGAAATTCTCTTTCGTGATTACAAAGGATCTATCTTGGCACGGTGTCTGGGGTTTTGTTCTTAAGTTTTAGTCTCTTTGATGTTACTGAGATTGCTTGGTTTCTCATTAGGGATTCAGAATTATTGTATTTCTCTAACTTTGAATATAGAAACGTCTTGTGCTTTTAATTAATTAACCAGTGAATCGGATTCACAATAATCAATACACATACATACGAACGCATACATACAAATACCAAACGTAGATAGAAAATATAGGTCATTCTACAAAAATAGGAATTATTTAATAAAAATAGTATTTTTATCCACATTCCTAATAATATATTTAATGCATTGTAACTGACTTATGTGATGTTATTCATATAACATGTGATGTTATTGTTTCAAAAGTAGTTGGACACTTAATTAAATCATAAATATGTATTTATGATTTTATGATATTAATCAATATCAAAATAATTGTCGATTCTGTTATTTTGAAAATAAATTAACTGTTATTATTGAATAAATAACCCCGAAACTAGGATTTTAATAAAAGTTACATGGCATTGAATAGGTATACAAGACTTAAATACAATTAAACAGATAAATCTAATATTACTTTAAATAAATCTAACATCACAAATTATATATGAACATCAATCTTAACAAAATAATTAAAAATTTTTAATTTGAAAACAAAGAACAGATTAAAGCCTTAAAAAAATAATCAACATTTATTGTTTTGGCACCATTTTCTAATGGCGTTGACTAAAAAAAAGAAGCTAATTATAATTTGTATAACAATAAGATAGAGTAATAATTATCAAGAGCCAATATAAAATATCTCTTAAATACAAACATATCTTCTTTTTAATATACATTTATCAATCCTGCAGAAAATTGAGAACAGAGGGCTGAGAATTTCGCAGTTATAAATTAAAAAAATCTCTTTTGAATTATATACAGATTTAAATAGTTGAAGAAAATTTGAAATATATATAATTTATATTAAATGAAAGTTATTAAACATAATAAACTTTTAAGATAACACTTATCAAAATACTGAAAAGTTGTATGGCCTAATATGTACTTACCAAGAAATCACACAAGACGGAATGAACAAAAATGGCGGCTCGTCGCCAAACTTATGACGCGCACTAACTTCACTTCAAACTCATTCATTCAGTCCAAGTGACTATTTCACTGAAATCGTATATGGCATTGCAATGCAAATAATTTTAACGTCAGGGAGCTGACAATTAAAACTTAGAAGAAAGTTTAATGACGTTAGTTATTAATAAAATAAAATTTAATAAAATAAATAAAATTATTGTTGATATTAGTGACTAACGTAAATTAATTGCAATACGTAAAATGTGTATATAATTTTAAAACTATTTTGTAATGGCGTATTATAAGTTAAATTCTGGATTTACGACAGAGAACTGAAAATTTGTTATTTATAAAATAATATATTATATTGCCCGTTTTTCTATATTTATTCACATTCCGACAGTTATTATTTTTCTTTGTATCGGAAATATAATCTACTTTAATATTAATTAAAGTATGAAACATTAAAAGTGATAAGAAATATTTATTTTTGTAAAATCACCTATATACATATAAGAATAGTTTAAAATAAAATGACGTTCAGAATACGTTTGAGAGTTTTTTCTCTCACCTCATTTGATCATTAGTAAAGATATATTGGAGTTTTGACGTCAGGTGGATGAATTCATATAGCGGCAGCGTAGTTTGCAGCACAGTTTCGCCTAATCTTCGTACAACCCGTTTCACTCTGTCTCTCTCTCTCTCTCTCTCTCTCTCTCTCTCTCTCTCTCTCTCTCACTGCTTCCTGACGACTTAAGTACCTCAATTTGGTTCGTTCGTTTAATCTCCTTCACGAAGGAAGCAAGACGAGGAAGAAACGTTAGCGGAGGAGACTCGAAGGATAGAGGGTGGCGAGACTGTAAGAGAAGAGAAACCGGCGAACGCTGCCAACACGAAGCTGCATGCTAAGCGAAACGCCAGTCGCGTTAAAATGCACTTTGCAATTCCGTGTATCTCCGGTAATGTCTGACAAGCGTTTTACAAAAAGGGCCTAATTTAGCTCGAGAAACTTACACCTAATTAAGTGAGATCAATTAACGTCTTCTGGAGAAGCCATTGCGTCTTGTGCTTCGAGCCACGAGATTATACTCGACTGTTTTCTTATCGATGCTTCAATAAAAACGTCGAAACTTCAAGAATTTCTCAACGAAGCTTTATTTGTCATCGTTAACTATTAGAAATAATAGATTCTCGTATTAACTTTATCGTAGATACAATGTCCTCTCTGCTGTTTTACATTTTACGCACTTAATTTTTCATTCGTCATTAGAAAAGAAAAAGTAAAATGATATTTGAAAATATTTCATTTATCAAATTTTCTTCATTTATTCTCCCATACATTTCAATACATTTTACTCGATCTAATATCTATAACAATGAATTCTCATTCTCAATAAATTAATTCACTTGGAAGGTTTGCTGCTGATCGATGTTCGTAGAAGTAATACATTCACATATAAGAGTTTTAGGACAGCCATTAGAAAATGATGGCGCACCGAGGGTCCGAACGCATGAGAATCACCGCGGAATCTCAATACCGTGGTTAGCATCGTAAATCAACAAGTTGATATCTATTACTTGATCTGGCTGATACTGCATGGACCGTTATGGTGCCATTGGCGTACCGATTATAGCAATACGAAATTTAGTTTCTATATTTCGAACATGAAATACGACTACGGGAATCACTGAGATATTTCAAATATCAATTATCTTGACATTTATTACCAACCTATTGGTAATTCAAGTATTTTTAAAAATTATTTAAAAGTTTTATTTCTGAAATAAATGTGAACTTTTAAAAGATCCGATCGAATAAGATATTTAATTTTAACTCACTAAAAAAGTCTTTCAGGCTTCGACATTTAATTCGTTAGGTAGCGCTATGGCAAAGTATGGTTCGACCAAACGCGAGATTAACTAGGACGTATTCCGACGTGCTATCGTTTCGAAAGTTCGTACCGGATTCGGGAGTACGTCCGTTCCGGTAATCCGGCCGCGAATCGCGATTTCGCAGGTGGCAAAGCGAGCGCTGAGCACGCCGGAAACTCACCGAGAAGAGGGGTGGATCTGCGATATTAGCACAGCCGCTCGTTAACGCGCTAATCTCGCGCATTTAATGCCCAACCAATCAGCGAGCTTAACGACGTTCGCGTATATCGAGAAGCGAAAATCTCATCCCTTTTCCTCTCGATACTTGGCATATCGAATGATAAGATCTAAACTTTCAACCACTCTATATATATATATAGACAATATATGCAGTGTGTCCCAGAATAACTGGGAAATATTTTAATAATGGCTTTAGCACATCAAAAAAGTAAAAAAATTTATATAAATATATATCCTGTTTGACTTTGTCTTCGATTTTTACTTGTGAAATTATTTAAAATTCATCTTTTACAGAACGTCCATTGACAGTGTTGAAACTCTTCAATGTGAAAGAATTGAATAAAGTTTTCAGAAAGTCCAAGGAACATCTGGACATACGAAAAGAATAATACAGTTATTGATAAAATGTCTGCGGGCTTGTATTCAGATGCGAGGTCGTTTCTAACATAGTAAGCAGATAGACTTTGTTGAAAGTCAAATCCGTTATAATTCAAAAACAAAGTCAAATAAGACATATATTCAAAAGAATTTATGTTATCGTATCCTTTTTTATTATTAAAGTTAACCCCAAAATATTTCCCATTTATTCTGGGATACTCAGTATATATCTGATCTATCTATCTTTCTCTTTCTCCAATTACGAGTCTTCTTCAAGAAAACGCACGTATGTTCGCAAAGCAGAGCCGATGGTTATCACGATTCCAACACCCAACGCCTTGATCACTGTTTCAGAAACTTGAATTATCATCGTTCCTGCCAAGAGGGTGATTAGGTTCACGCTGAGAGAGTCGGGACAAGTTGTAAATTAGTTTCGCGTGGAGTTGATTATTGCCAGAGCGCATTCGGTAATTGGGTTTCAAGATGTGCTATGCAGTTCATTGATTATTATAAATTTATAATACTTGCAATATAATATGGATAGTCGTGTAAATTAACACCGCACTTAGAATATTTAGTTTAGTTATTGTCTCTGCATTCACGATATCGATGAAAATTCGTAATCATCATTGCGCTTCTTTGAAATTGGCTACGTTTCCGCTTTCGGGTGTGATTGCAACAGTGACGCCATTAGAAGCAAATGAGTCCATGGGACTGGTTGGAAGCATGATCGAGCGGAAACTAAGAGTGACGAGTGAGTCAGAAAAAGTAAAAGAGAGAGAAAGAGAGAGAGAGAAAGAAAGAAAGTAAGAAAGAAAGAACGGAGGTCTAAGCCGTATCCATTTACAAGTTTCAAATCGTTCTGCCAGCGTGCCTTTTGAGAAGAACCTTTTACTACTCTCAATGCACGGTAAAATTCTGAAACGCGCTTACCAGCCGCCTGGCTTTTAAACGTTAACATGCTCGCTTGGTACAATGGCGGGGTCGCATTATACTCGAGAGTTAGAGGGACGTAGTAGAGAAAAGAGAAAGAGAGAAAGAGACCAAGGGGTCGACAGTGAGGGTCGAGACCAGAGAAAGATGGAAAAAGTTAAAGGTCGAAGATGGCGTCGACGCGCGCGAACGAAGCGAAAGAAGCTACCCCTCTCCCTCTCACAACCCCTTCTCCCTTTTTTCTCTTCTCCATAGTCGGCTGCTACACTTCGGATTGTCGAGAGATGCATTTTACCTACGGCATCTGGTATTTAGTCGCACGATCGATCGGGAAACAATGGAGTCGAGCTCCTCTTTAATTTCTTATCGCATTACGCCTTTCACTAGTGGATCCTTTATTTATCGTTCCTTTATAAAACGATGCATTTCGGCACAAAAGGATAGCGTAAGTAGTAAAAGTGACAAAGAGTACAAAGACGCATCGTAATGCATAAATTTATTGTGACTCCGTGCCGTTACGATCGTTTATGGATCATTTAAGAGTCTTTTGGCGTTACGACGATGGTAGGACGAAAGACTCGTCCAATATCTCAGGGTGTTTTTTATTGAAATGAAAATATCTGGGATTCGACAAGGCGTTCAACAGCTGAGCACGCACTTTTTCTTATTAGTCGTTGCACGAAAAACGATCGTCCAGCACTATCTGCCTCTTTTTTCTTTTTTCTATAGAGCATTGTGTGAAAATGAGCTTTTTCGCATAGTCATACCATATGAATAAATTACCTTATAAAAATTCGAATTCGACAGGCACACTTCTTCTTGGTAAACTTTATTGATATTCCTTTGGATCCCTGACCACATCTCTCCAATCTTTTCTCTTTCTTATGCCTTCTTGGTTATACTTTCTCATTTTCGAGACTATAAAAGGATTCTTCGAGATCGTGGAACAGATATGGTAAATTGATAATTTCTTTCTTTTGTACGTTATACCTCGTCAAAGTTATAACATTGTCGTAAATTTTGAAAGTCTTCTTATGAGAAAAAAGAAAAGTTCGAAAATACGTTGTTCAATTAAAAGGCATGTTATATCGGGATAAGAAACTCCATGCTTGGAAATTCCATAGCTCGAGCTTAGATCTAGACTATATAAGGTGCTTGGTAGACTTCAGCGCGGGAAGTAGTTAAACGTTACCGGTGTCAGAGCATGGCCTTTGTACGGGGCGAGTGCTTGTGCTCTACGGAGTTAGCTGACTGGCGGAGTACTATAAATTACATAAATGAAGTAAGCCCCTTCCTCGTTCAAATGGACGTCTTGCCAAGTTTATAACTTAATCACCAGCGCTTCCCATAGTATAGGAGACGTTCGGGTGGTTGAAGAAAAGCGCAAAACGGAGAAAGCAGAAGAAGGATAGGAATGAGTAAGACTAGGCAATGAGTGCGAGGAAAGGAAGAACCGAAAGTGGCAACTTGAAGAATGATCTTGATTGTCAAATAATTCAAACAGTCCAATGTCCTTTGTTCAAAAAATCTACTTTCTTGTGAAAGGTCAAGGCAAACGTTTAAACGAGCATATATAAAACTTGACGAGAACTGATGATTCCTTTTAAAAATTAAGAATTAAAATACGGTTTTTCTTTTGCGAACTGTAGTTTCTCTTTTTTCTGTTTCTTGCTTTAAGTAACATAGTTTTAACGGACAATAACCATCGCAAAGATTGACTATTTCTTATCTGTTAGCATTTGAATATTGCTAACCATTGGATGATATCTTTTATTACGTCGCCTATCATAATTTGGCAGACGTAAAACAAATAGAATTTGACTGAAATGGGATTCGAACTTGGGCCCCTTCATTTCGGGTATAGTACTCAAATTATTTCCTTTATATCTATGTACATTTATTTCTATTAATAAGATCAAAGAAAAAGATACTCATAATTCTACAAAAAGATATAAAACTAATAACAATTAGACGAAAGTATATTACCAACTAATGGCACTGTATTATTACAATATTATTAATATTACAATATTATTTACGATATTAAATATATAGAAAAAGCAGATAGAAATAAAAATTCTACAATGTCTCTAATAGTGGAGAAAAGTATTTATCTATATACATCAAAGTACTAAATATGATAAAGTATTAGGTCATTTTTATATTATAATCATTTGAAATATTTACTATTACTAGTACTTTTTGATATCTTTACTACAATTATTCTTAATTTCTATAAAGATTAACTTAATATTTAATATGTAATATTTAAACACTGTGATTTATGAATATATTACTATTATATCTGGATTTTGATATCAATTTAATTAAATTTGTTAGAGTTATATAATTGTAAATGTTCTGTATTTGTTAAATTTCTGTTTAGCTTTTCGATATTGTTAACTATTTCCAGAATGTTTAAGTTTCTGCCGTTGGATAAGTCCGTGTCGTCGTTGTCTATGAAGCATTTCTGAAGTTTCAATTAATACACTTTGCTGAATTTATATTTAATAGTTGACGTTTGTTTATCTATGTTAAGAAGATCTAAATTTTTTGTCAATATGTCTTATTAGAGTTACATTTATTCGATCTGATGGATAAATAGATTTCGGTATATTTAGTAATGCTCTGTGATTACTGCCATAATCTAATGTATTTAAAATCCCTTGTCCATATAAATTGTGAAATTTGAGTCTATTAGACGAGTGTTCACATAAAGATTTTTCTTTGGAAAAAATGAAACTATAAAAATCAATTTTCTAGGGTATTTTATTTTCAATATAGCAATGTTACAGTTGTTTTCCCCTTTTATTGTTAGTAAAATTAATTGAATTGTTTTTGACGTTTAAATCATCAAGTAATAAGAAATAATTTTTGGCATATTGAAGATGCAGAGCTTCGAATAAGATTTTTAATTTTGGTAGGAATTTTATTTTACCAATATCAGCTGAAATATGTCACGAGATAAAGCTTTCCATTATTTTGAATATTAATTTCTATTATCGATTTTTTGAGATTGATGCAGTTTTTGGATGGATTTTTTTTAGATGGATTTCTATTTGATATTCTTTTTAATCAACGAATATTTTTTTTAATTGCTTTTCCGCCACTTTGTTCACTGTTATTTCTTATCATATTATAATTTTTAAGTATATGTTTTGGGATTAGTTTCGTTTCGCACAAAAATATGAAGTCCGATTTATTAATTTCAATGCAATCCAGAAGTAATGTTCTTCTCTAGTTTGTTATAATAAAATTGATATTAATGGAAATAATTTTTATTTTCTCAATTTTATTGGTGATATATTTTGATGATCGCTATTTTGTTTAGTCGTTTCGCAAAGCGAAAACTTCCGCTATGAGATTTATTTTCTCGAAATTACTGGTTATTTCGTTCACGAATGTTACGATTTGTTTGTTTTTTCTAAGATGTTTTAAAGTCTTATAATAATATATCACGTTGAATCTCTTCTGAATTTAGTAAATAGTAGATATTTTTTGTTACTGTTTGTGATATGTGGCAAAATGCGCGAGATTTTGTTTACCGACTACAACTGCACCAAATGATTTGCCTGCTACGGCTATGTTGTTAATACTGTTTATTTTTTTTAAGTTTTTTGGTATGTAATTACCCTTGTTCTCATAGCTTTTTATTTCATTTCTTTAAGCTTTAGACATTCTTTATATGAAGCGGATCGAGGTTTTTACACGTTTGTGTAATACAGAGTTGCATTGCTGCTGTCGTGCGATGCAAAGAGTATTATCCTGGATTGTGTTTACTGTTGCATCTATATTTCAGATTGCAGTTTGTTGTCACTTGTTTCAACCTTCCGCATTATACACTATTTTTTTGTGGATTTTTTTTTCACGTTATAACGTTTTTCGATTATAATCGAATGTTAGAAAATTTTCATTTCTTTAAAATTATTTATTTTACTATCTGCAGTTAATTGCATTATATAAATATATTTTCTGATATTGATTTGTTTGTGTAGAATTTTATAACTATAGCAAACTTTAGGGCTTCTGTATTTAGTCTGTTAAATTCAGCCAGAATTTTTCTCAAGTTAAAATCATCTCTCTTAAATTTTGTAATATCGGTAGCTCTTTCTATTCTAGGAGCGTACATAAAGTATTCAATGTTATTTCTTTTGAATCATTCGCAAATCTGTTTATATTTCTCTAAGTTTCCTGCATGTAAAAGGTCTTTATTCGTATTGATTTTTTCTTAACCGAACAATTTTTTATATTATTTGTTTTAAGAGTGTCTGTAGTTAATTTGTATGATTTATTATATATATTAAAAGACGGTAATTTAACAAATTTTACTTCGGTATTTTCTTCATCCGTACTTGTATCTTTCGAATTTATTATCCTTTTCGTAGTTTTTAAAAGTTTGATCCTTTTTAATTAGAGTCGACTGAGTCGACGATTTTAGAAATTGTACATTTAACCATTAAACTACACAAGAATCCAGAATCTTCTCCATTCCTTCGTTAAGATGCCTATAATTTTTGCTGAAGTTTCCTATATTAAGGAAACGTTAACTTCTGCTTATCTTGAGTCACATATTACATGTGTATTCGTATAATTCGTACTTCAGGAATAACTCGAGTTTGAATTATTAGCTGTGAGAGAAGCACGGCACAATGGAGTTGAGATTAAAATCGCCCGTAGAGCAATGCAAAGTTTTTAATAACCGTTGATACTTGATTAAGTTACGACTTTTGGCTGATTTCCGTCTTGCTACACATTTCTTCTTCTCTACTTGTACGTCTACGCGAGCGAAATAGATTTTCTGGGGAATAACTTGAATTTTTTTTATCAAATCAATGACACTTTAATGTAAGTCCCTTGTTGATTGTTAAGCTTGATTGTTTAACGAGTAACATTATATTTTCTCATTATATATACTTTTATTTATCAATGGGCTATATTTTTCTGTTTCAGGCTTTGGCTTCGTCACATTTCAAAGCGAGGACGTAGTAGACAAAGTCTGCGAGATCCATTTCCACGAGATCAACAACAAAATGGTGAGTCGCCGGTCTGGCAACAAAGCTTCGTTCGTCGTTGGCCGAAGAGTATACTCTTTTCTCCTCAACCAACATACCTGCGCAGGTGGCATTAAACGGTATTTACTTTCCTCTTTTCGTCGACGGATACGTCGTCGGACGGAATTAATTTTTCGTATAATCGAGAAGGACCTCGCTGGTTCTATTTGCATTTGACGCTCACGCAGAAGAACAAGAGCGCAAGCTGAATTAGATCAAACGCGAACGAAGACGATAAGAGCTTTCCAGAAACATACTCTATCATAGTAGATTTTCTGATGGACATTTTCATTTATTCGTCCCGATTCTAGAACGATAATGAGAATGATTGATGCCACCTGAGCGGACCGAGGAGTACCATATTCAAGTAGGAATGGAACTTTTTCGATTCAAAGATTAATTAAGATATGAAGAAAATTGTTTTGATGTTTCATTTTCATAAATATTAAAATCTACATCCGTGCCATATATATGATCTGCATAAATACTTATAAAAAAACATTTATTCCTAGGTAATTTAACAGTCTACATTTTCATAGAGTTACATTCTTACTTGATCTATAGCAACAATTAATACTTATATAACAGTAGTAATAGTAGCAGTAGCGTCGAGAGAAATAACAGGAGAAAAGAAGATTAAATAAGGATGGAACTTTTAAGGTCGAATGCAAGAAAGCACAGCCGAAGGAAGTGATGCTCCCGGCGAACCTGGCGAAGACCCGAGCGGCCGGCAGAGGCGCATACGGTGAGTTGGTGATGGTCGCGACACCCACTCCCACCACCTATCGTTACGCGCCGTATCCCCTCCCGACGGGTACAGCGGCAACAGCAGCCGCGGCAGCCGCACACGCTGCCGCGGCAGCTACCGCTGGGACTCCCCACCACCACTTGCTGACGCCGATTGTCGCTACCGCCGCACCGAGCGCACCCGCTACCTACCAATACGCAGCTGGAGCTGCGACACCAGCCGCAGCCGCAGCCGCATCCACCGCTGCGGCGGTTTACGACGTGAAGCGAGCACTCGCCGCAGCGGCTGCCGCGGCCGCTGCTGCCTCCTACAGGCCTCATCCGGTTGCCGCAGCAGCCGCGTCGCGTGCGGCTACTTTGACTTATTCCATGAGCGACCTTTTGGGCGTGCAGGGCCTCGACATGGGCGCCGTATACCATCCTATACCAACCATTGGTCTATGACCAACAATTCTTACGCCCCTTTCGCGGCCTCAGTGAATTTGCTGTTATTCAAGGGCGATACAACATCTTTTTTCACGATCGTTTGTCGCGCTCTCTCACTCGCAGTGGACTCTATTTATAAGATAATTCTTTTTCTGACACTTTTTGCTTTTCCCTCTTTTTCGTCAGTCGAGTCTAAATTTGTTATGTCGGTCGTTTTTCGCATACGAAATATTCTAGTATGCGTGTAGTTTTTATTACTGTTTATATACGTTTATTTGATATTTCAAAGTTTAGAAAGTATTGCAAGTTTTTGATACACTTTCCGTGTGGTTATGGTTTTATTACTTAAATCTCCAGTTACTTAAAACTTTTCATTAATTATTTACTTGTGTAATCAAATCTTACCTATATTATATACATTTTGTTAAAATCTGTATGTAACCTAAATGTTATGATAACGATGGTCATTGATAGAGCATTAAAGGATCTGTCGGTAGAACAAGGGAGTCCCTTTCTAGTTTGAGTCATAAATATACGTATGTTTAGAAGAATACGTATTAACGTTTTATTGACGAAATCAATTTGATTATATAGATAGTATTTCAATATATGAATAAAGAATACACATTTTAAACAATTTTTCAACCTTCTATTACTTTCCATTGCAAAAATATTGCCTCCGAAATATTATCATTCATTTTTTGTAAATAGACACCTGTTCGTAATAGTATTTACGACGACCACTTGAGTGGGTTGCATAGACTCCAGAAATTTATACGTTACTGTGTCGATTCTTTAGTCAAAATATATTTTTGTCGTTACATCAATGCATTTTATTTACTTTTGAGAATTTTTATTTATTTTCGTTAACTGGAAATCGTAAAGCTTCCAAACAAAAACCATTTTTTTATTTTCTCGTTGTATTAATAATAATTATTTAACAATTTATAATAAACAATTGTTTAGAAATAGTTTTTATATAATAATTAATTTCATATAACTGCCATCGCTGAATCCATATGTGTGTGTTTGTGTGTTTATGTATATATATATATACATATACATACGTATATATTCCATGATTTGTTGTAAATAATTTATTATAAGTAAATTCTTACAAATTAACATCATTTAATCCATTCTTAATAAACAAAATTATACTTTTTCCTAGATAGGATATCAGATAGAACATTTCCACCTAAAGTTAGGTGGAAAGGGAAGTTTTCTTACCAAAGGGAGATCCTCTGTGTATTATTAATGACCACATAGATATATGATCCGCGTTTCGATGCACTTATTTCGTATGGATCGTTATTCACGTCCAAAGTATCGGGTACGTATCTTTAATAGAATAGGATTTTAGTCCACTGCGGAAGTTAATGCATTTTATTTATTAATCGGATACGTCCGTTATTGTTACGTTACTTCGTATACATTCCTCACAAATATCGTTGCCTTTGTTTTCGCAGGCAAAAAGAAGATTTATCGAAAGTAATAATATACTGTATATCCACGATTCATCTTCGAAAGAATCAGTGTAGCGCTAGGTATCGTTGACATATCGGAAAGTGCAATATCGTAGTTTAGAAAGAAACAATACAATCGTTCGCTCCCCTCGTTTCGTATATCGGGGCAGGAAATTCTCGCGTGAGCTGTTCGAGAAATTCAGTTCGGTAAAACTGTGATCTTAGTGCAAGGTTAATGAAAAAAAAAGGATAACTCGTAGCTAAAGTTTGTAGATTTCGACTTGACGTAACTTGATGATCAACCATGGGGCCTCATTTTCAAGTAGCCAAAGAGTAAAGTAGTTAGCAACGAGACAAATACAACGCGAAAGACTGGTAGTGATTTTCTAGTTGATTAGTAATTCAGAGGTAGGACAATAAAAGAAAGTGTTCAAATTTCTAGGAAATAGACGAGAGTTCGTTTCGATAGACAACGTTCGATAGTACGTGGCCAAAGTCGTATTTCCTCTAAGGGAATTTCCTTTCCTTTCCGTTGACTCCGTAATAAGATCAAACTCGATTTGATTCAACGACTTTCCGGAAATCAATGTAACACCCTTATTTGCGTTCGTTTTAACCTTCGCGAATGATTTTCATGCGATCTTCAGTCGAGAGTCTTACCGCATTATTTATTTATAATTTATCCTTCACGATAAGATAATCGTATCAACAAAATTTATCGGCCTGTAGACTGAAAATTTGTTCGTTTTCTTTTCTCTTTTCTCTTTACTTACAAGAAAAAATAAAGAAAGTAGTGCGGAAAAGAAAGGATAATTTCTTTTCGCGAAAGTATATTTAAAGTGTCGAATGTCAATTCACAGTAGATCCTAGCGTTGCGCATCGAATGATGATCGAGAGCAGGTCGGTAATTATATAAAGAAATGGCTTATATATTTTCGAGGACAGAAAAAAGAAACTGATCGCTTTCGAAAGCGATGGCGCCCACTGTCGAGACCGACGCTCCACGATCGTTTTCAACGAATATATACATTCCCAGGTAGCGGCACGCCAGTGTGTTACATCGGCAACTCAAAAGGCGAAAAGCTTTTTAAAAATGTTGTGTTTTATCGCGAAAAATCGATATGGCGAAAGGCGAATAGCACATTGATAGCCCTCGGCAAATGGTGGTCGATAATAAGCACTTCTCATTCGTCGCGCCTTTCAAAATATTTTTCGCAATAACTTCATGAAATTTCATAATATTAAAAATGAGGAAAAGAGTAAAAAGTAAAGAAGGAAAGAAAAAAAGAAAGAAAGAAAGAAAGAAAGGAAGAAAAAAAACTGGAATAGCCAGGACGTATTCCTTACGACGTACGAGAATTCGAGAAGAAAAGCCGCGGGGTCCGAACTATCCGCTGGTATATGTATCAAAAAGGATCACGTAAAACTTATACACATATATGCGGATAGATCACATATATATATACATAAATATATACTTGTACACATACGTACCTAAATCCATTCTAGATAACGGCAAACTATATACGTATTATATTGTTTTGTATTTACCTATTTGGTAACGCCATAGTATTTGATATTAATATCGATATATTTTGTGAGAGCCGCATTACACCTTATAGTTTTTTGTAATAGACCTTACAGTTATACATATCGAAGTATATCTTCTATATCTATATATACATATTATCTACATATATATATATACATACCTATACATATCTAGGTAACTAGGTAAACATTTGTGTTGTTACAGACCTTAGTTTTATTACCGAGAGACTAGGCGATCTAGGTTGGATTAGTTAGAGCGAATAATTTTTTGGCGAATTACTATACTATGTATACGTTCCTACCGTTGAGACTACTAGTGAACTACTAGCTTTTTTCAGGAGCCACTATAATATCGTTAGATTAGAATATACTCTAGGTACTTCTTCGTGGAAGATCACGCATCCTTCGTCTGCGAGCGTTTCTCAAAACGCAAACAACTTGATCGTACGTACATACCAAGCCATCTCGAACGGAAATAAGATCGAACAATTCTGTTGTTATGTCCTTACGCTGCTTCTACGAGTTTCCTTGTCTCTTATCGCACGCTCGTATAATACCTCGGTCACGTTTGATGTTCGCCGTTCGAGAAGGACCAATTATTACGGGAAGCAAGAAATGAGAAACGTATGTACATCTTCCACCGAGAATACATATTGCCAGCGGCTTTAATGAGACCTATTACATTGTACCTCTACTTAACAAGCTACGTTACATAGCCAAGTAATATTATACCTCTCTATAGGATATACACACTAAATATATATCTTACGTATACGTGTCTATACCTATATCCTAGACCTTTACCGACTCGACACTCTGTACTCTTAATCCTTACATCCTTTATTCCCATACCTGTACCTTACATCCTCGAAACTTTTGCTTCGCAGCTACATGCTGCCTCAACTACTGTCCTACTCCAACTTCTTCCTGTATTTGGTCTTATCTCTTTCAACCCCCCTATTATACACATTACACAGTAATTAACAGTTCTAAACTATTTAGCATCATTTACCTTAATAATAATGCGTGAGACGTGTGTCCTAGAAAGTACGTACTTTGCCTGAGAGGCGCAACACTGTCAGTTTCGTAAGTAGACCAGATTTTAACATGCGGTTTCATTTCTGTTCACTCTGTAATGCTTTTTGGGCCGGATTTTGGTTTTGTCCTGAATATATGACGTAAACGTCCAATGGAGGAGGTGTGGTGCCTCGCATTAATGGTGAAGCATAACACTATCGATCAAAGCGTTTTTTTTTCCTCTGTCACAGACGTTTCGATAAAAAATTTTCTTTCTCGAGACAACCGTTTGGACGGGTCTATCTCAAAGGAAAGTCGTCTATGACCTTGCAAAACAAACTCGATGAATTTCATGTTATTACAAAAGCTATCGACGAAGAAATATCGAATGTTAATTAATCGACTACTGGTAATCTCGAGCGTAGTGCGTATTATTCGCACTTCGAATCTTTGAGAAAGCGAGAGCGAGAGAGAGAGACTATTAATGTTAATATCGTACATAAACGTCTGCTCTATGTGGAATCGTTTTGTTGCATCTGAGAAAGTACACGTATATGTATATATAATATATTACTTGAGAAATATATACGTTGCGGTGTAAGAATTGCACATATTTATGTATAATATGCATAAATCTATATTTCAATATTATATATAAATATATATATATAATTTATATATATATAATAAATATATATAATATATTAATACGTCAATATATATATACATCTATCTATCTAATATAATATTTGAAAAATTCCGGTGGTAATCAAATAAATGCGAGAGTAACGCTCGAATAGTTAATTTACGCTAAACTTATTGTTGTTCGATTAATTTAAAAAAAAAAGAAAAATACAAAAAAAATAAAAAACGAATCAAAGAAAAGACGATGTCGAGAGAAAAAGAAAAAAATTGAGCGCTTGACGCAATCAAAACCAGCCCGGTAGAGAGACTTTAGGTACGGAAAAAGTCACTAATACTATTAATATGTATCAGTGTATCTTAATGGCTAGAATAAACGCTCTTATACTTTTCCATCTGCGTATATTGTGAGAGCAACGTCGATATGAACACTAGAATAGTAAATTAGTAGTGTAGTATTGTGGTCGGTGTTTTTTTTAAATATTGTATCGTCAATATAAATGTGGTAGTGGCGTCGGCAATAAGTCGCACATCATGTGGCTGACAGGATCGATGATTCACAAAACTGATTCGTTTGGATCTAAGAAAACGAATGACGGTTCGACCGTTCGTCCGCCATAAATGCTTGACCAATTGCCGACACTTAGTCGATATCTAATAAGCTATATAGTCAGCCTAGCAAATATTACTTAACGGTAACTGATTAACTAATACCTTAAAGGCTACAATAACCATAGATCATAGGAGGGTTTATTTTGTCGTAGATTGAAAATACCTCGGCCGCGCGTAGTTACTAGTACCTTGTTCTACAATTTAGTCGCGCTATATAGACAATGCGATATACATATATACATAGTCAGAGTCTTAGTTGTGTGGTCTTTGAATTAGTATCAAATTATGAAATTTCATGGATGCATTTTCTCTTTCCCCTTTCTTTTTCTTCTTCTACTTTTTCACTATTCTTTCACTTATTCTATTCTCTATTTATCTCTTTCTTCTTATCTCTACTATCTAACCTAGAAGAGCTTCTAATCCTTTTTCACACATAATTTTTTTTTTCTAACCACTCTTATCGTTTGATGAACCTAGTCATCCGTTATTCTCGAACCATTTATTCCGACGAATTTCTGCAACGCTTCGCTTTAATACTTGACTTATATCCATGTACATATTTTAAGTGTCTATGCATACCTTTGCCTGCTCGGAGAAAAATATTGAATAGACAACGGAATGCTCGTAAAATACGTAAGATGGAAGTGGATTGAATGAAACGTATCAAACGAACTTCCACTTTCGATGAATATCATTAAATTCGGTTATTTCGGTCAAGTCAATATTTTTTTTCCCACGTGGTTGCAGAAATTTCGATCGTTAAGTCGAAGAGACGTTGTACTAAAAAAAATTGGAAACAAGTCGAAGGGAAAAGAATGACTAAATGAAACACATCAAATACACTTAATAATTTCGTTCCGATATTATAATCGACTTTGTTTTCTCTTATAGATTTTATGTGGTCCGTGGGAGCTATACCAGAAGGTGAGTATAAAATATAGAAGAATACTTAGTTAATTTTATGCTCGTAGGTAGTTAACCATAAAGTTCGTTAAATTTACCGAGCGTAGACATTCGTTCATTTTACTAAGTAATTCATAAATACTCCATTGATACCTACGCTTTATAACAAATAATATAATCGGAATATTTTCGATAAAAGTATCAGTGATTTGAATACATTTTTAACGTATTAAAAATATTCTATTCGATTAAATATCTCTTTATTCTAGATTCTGAAAATATGTGCCTACGTATGGATATTGTAACTTTAGCAAGATGTTTAGTAACCTTTATACTGTTCAGATATTCGATACAAAAAGTAGGAGAATAGATATTATATTTCTATCGCGTAGGTCTTCATATCAGACACTTTGAATATGATAAAGAGAAGAATACGTCGTAAACGTCAGTAAAATGTGGATGAACGACGATGACACTCCATGCATGTTTCAATATCTACTGGATATGTATCGGGTATCACGTTTCAACTGGGCGGACGCTTTCCATTTGCATGCATACGTCGATATGCATTCACGATGATTGAATGATTGCGTACGTAACCATCGAATCGTACTAGAATCGTAAAAGGAAAAAAAAATGTTATTAATATAGGTACCTATCTGGCGCGCGCGTTAAGCATTGTAATGGAACGATCGAATAATAAATCAATGTTCATCGATCCGGCCTACATTTTCATTAAAACGTCTTCGATAATGTGAATGGCAACGTTGTTGCAGGCGTATTTGAAAGATACATTTTTTATTACACATCGTAGACAATAGAGCATAAACTTTTGTAGAAAGGTAGAAAAATGGAGAACGCTTTTAACGTGACCTCTTTGCCGAATCTCTCCAAGAGACCAAGTAAAGAAACTTTAGGCAAGTATGAAAAAAGGACAGAAGTTTAAGAAAAATTGATTTTTCTGTTCGCAGGTTTCTCAGCAGCGGCGTACGCGGCATACGCGGCAAGCCGCGGCTATTCTGGGTACCCTAGTTTCGGACTACCTTACCCAACAGGTAACCACCTTAGCCTTAACCACCTTAACCACCATAATGCGACTCACATCGCGCCTCTGAACCTGAACTTGAACCTCATACAGGCGCAGCCCGCACCACACCACAATCCGCCTACTCCCACACCACTCTTTTACCATCCTAATTTGGACCTCTACAACGCCATGCCTCTGTGAACTAATTTATTTAATAATGATTCGAGCTATGCGCACACTAATCCATCGCTACAAACTAACCGTGCTATCGTCATCACCCATACCCATCGTGCCGGGAGCCTTGTACACGGATCTAGGGCCAAGTACGAACGTTGTTTCTCTTTCTCTCTTTCTCTCTCTCTCTCTCTCTCTCTCTCTATCTATCTATCTATCTATCTATCTATCTATCTATCTATCTCGCTTTCCCATTATCTAATCTCGAAGAAACCTAGCTACTTTCCAACGAGTGCGAAGAGAAATGTACGTCAGCGCACGTACCTGTGAAAGTGCTCGCTGGTATTTTCGAACCAACTTGCTAGCTCGCTAGTGTGTTTTACTTCTTCTTTTTCGTTCTCCGAAAGCAAAAGATCGTTGGAAATAGATCTTACCAGACGCAACCAAGCCCTCGAGATATAGAGTATATAGAGATTTACGAGAAAGATGGCTGAAGCTCTTGACAAGTATCTTCGCCATTTAAAAATCGTTTTAGCTTTTCGATCTTTACGACGATATCCTATCCTGAGATAGAAAAAAGAAAAACAAACCGAGGCTCAACGACCCGTGATATCACAAAAATATTTTATTCTCGTTTTAGCTAATAAAAATGAACATGAAAAATAAAAGAATCAAGATTTCTCTTGGCAAAGAAGAAAGAGAGAGAAGCACAGTATGTGCATCAAAATCGCCAATATATGTCGTCCAATATCCATTCGTTTAATTAGATTCTGGACGCGATAGATTAGGAATGAAATCGTTGTTGTTGTTTAAAAATGAATGAAATGACTATAACGACGTCGTTCTGGGTTGGACTTCTTCGTGAAAAGATTTTACATGTTACAGGGTCACTTTAGTCGGTACCTACTCCTACGATATTACGACGATGCACTGTTTTTGCATGGAAGTATCTTGTTTATGATGGCGATACCCAGAAACGAATGGGAATGTGTACAAATCACTAGGAATTATATAATGCGTTGATAATTATCGATGAAAGTGCGAGGAGACAGTTCGAGATCACTTTTTAGAAGCTAGTTCATAAAAATAAGAATGTTTTATTATTCTAATTGCTACCTTGGAACAACAAGAAAATGAACAACAAAATTATCACGCCCAATAGACCTTCGCGATAATGAAGTACTCGTAGAATCTCCGAACGTAGAATTTAAAAAGACACGATGGATTTCGAAGCGTGCTAACACAATGATTCTCCTAGGGAAAGTAATTATTTTCATAAGTAATTCGAGATCCGATAGATTCATTTTCGAATAACAAATACGAATACTCCGATTGCCCCCATTTAAAAACACGTAACTATTTTGTTCTATATAACTCCTAATGAAAGATTTTTATTTTTATTCTGATACTCGAAAAAGGGACGAACCAACGCGTGAAAACTGATTTTTAGTACAATAATGAGTTTAAAGCCACGTCAAAATTATCAGACCGTCGTTGAAAGTTTCACAAGTATTACTGAAATTGATTTCGCTCAAGTTAGGCTGGAGTCTCGGGGCAGATAATGAGATCGATCGCAATTTAAAATTAATTACGTGGACGCAGAATAGAGTAAAATGACATTGTTAATATCCAGTAGGAGTTAACGAGTGCAGGTTATAGGAAAAGAGTGGGGGAGAGAGAGAGAGAGAGAGAGAGAGAGAGAGAGACAGAGACAGAGATAGAAAAATCGATCAATAAAGAGAACGAGAGAGAAAGAGTATCGATTGCCAACGATAGGCGGGAGAAAGATGCGTTTTTTCTATCTCTTTCTCTCTCTCTTTTATACACACACACACACCCACATAGTGTGTGTGCACGCTTGGTGATTAATAGGAAATGTTTGATAAAAGTATGCGTCTCTATCTCGATATCAGGGACGATCAAAATCGAAGTATGCTGATTGCGAGCGCTAGTCGACAGATTTTTTTCGGGGTCAAGTGCTCTTCGAGGCCTCGATTCAAACTCAAAATGAAAATGCTGAAACATCTCGTCAGAAGGAGCCCTGAAATAGAATCGTCACTACGACTGTACTCGACGTTAAAATTGCCGTCGATCGGCCCCTTTTCGATTCGATCGTCGACTTCGTCAAGGCTTGGCTACGAAACTTTCGAATTATCGCGAGGGGAAAGCATCCTGCGTGCCTACTGGAAATTCGCAATTTTATTCCCCTTTTTCCTATGTTTGCGTTCAATCGTTTTTTCCCCCATTCTTTTTTTCTTCTTTCTTTCGTGATATTATTTATGATCATTTCAATGACTAGAAGTTCGACAAATCGAAGTTCATTTTGCATACGTATTATATTTCTTTTTGATATAATTTTCATTACATCAGGTATTTTTTATAAATGCAAACATCTAGGGAAAAATAGAAAGAGAATAAAATAATAAAACTATGTACGTGGTTGGCTCCTCGAACGTTAATATCACTGAAGCTTCTTCCAATCCACCAACCTCGTAGCACTTTTTTTTATGCGCTACTCGGCCGTTGCCTTTCCAGCTACTGTGCACACGTTTGTCTTCTCTTTTTCTTCGTCTGATCAATTTTGTTTGTTCTTTTTCTTTCTCTCATTTTCTCTCTCTCTCTCTCTCTCTCTCTCTCTCTCTCTCTCTCTATCTCTCTATCTCTTTATTTCTCTCTCTCTCTTTCTTTCTTTTCTTCTTATTCGTTTCTTTTCCTTTATTTTTCCGTTCCCATCCTTCTTTTCGTTTCACTCACCAGTACCTTTCTTTGTTCTACGCGTGAGTTTCTCGAAAAGACGAGTTATCTGAAAGTTTGGTTGCCTTTGAGACTTCATATCCCGTACTTCTTCCAAGCTGAACGACGCGTAACTATCGTTCCCTGTATTTTGAGCATGCTGTAAAAAAAGTAATAACAAGTAACAACGACTGTGCCGGATAAACTGCGATCGATGTGCCGTCGTAGTCATTTCTTGTATATATCCAGAGATTTCTCATGCGAGTTTTATCCGAGAAAAAGGAAAGTACGATATCTTTGCGTTCTTTGTTTCATTATCGAAGCATTACTTGTCCAAATTCGTCCTATCCCGATAAGTCGGGAGTTGTTTATTTCAAGAAGGATTTCATTTCGGCAGCTTCGACAGTGTTGCTGTTTTCCAAGCACAACAAGCTCGTCCGCCAATAGTTCCTCCGAGTGCTTCGATCGTGCACTGACAATCTTCGAAGCGCGAAGAAGGGTGGGAAAAAAACTCATAAATAATGCACAATGTTTTTCGGACGTTTGTTCTTCCTCGAAAGCCTCTTCCGTCTCCCTCCGACTCTTTTATCCAGCATCCCACACAGATAAGAACTCAACGTCATTTCACGTTCACGTGTATACGACGATTCCTTTACAATCGATTTTCCTTTCCCGGCTACAAGTTATTTAATTTATTTTAATAATTCAACTTTAAGGTAGTAACGAAATCACGTTGGCAAATTCAATATCTTACTACATATGGTTCACGAGGCATGGCCGTAGAAGGAGGATTCTGTTCGCGACGATTGATCGCTCTTTAGATAAAAACTAATCCCATTGAACTCGTCCACGAATATCTTCAAACGTCCGAAAAACATTCGTCTAGCGAGACGTTCTTTGTGTACCGCGCATAGATATCTTCGTCACAACAATGTGCTTTTAAAGCTCGGAGGAACTTGATATCAAGAGAGCACCGAAACTCGGAGTTTCTCCGGCACAATTCAACTGGCTTCGTCCAATAGCTACCGAGCTTAGGCTAGACTTTTACATAGTTAGTGTGAGAAACGAAATATAAAAGAAAGCAATGGCAAATTTACCTACCCTTGAAGCTGCACGTAGAGATTTTTTTGAACCAAGAAAAAAAAAGAAAAAGAAAAACGCAGAATAATAAAACGAAACGATCGCACGAAAAGCAATAAAAAGATGGAAACTAGGGACTTAGGGGGTTGGTGGTACTTTCAGGTGCCTTGGGACTACCACCCATAGCAGCCGGAGATACGTCACTACACGGCTACTCCGCAGAGTACAGAATCATTGCCGAGCAATGAGCTCCCGGAATGTTGAAAAGCCCTCAAACGAATCCGAGAACGACGTAGAACCATTAAAAAACGAGACTAGACTGGCTAGGAAGAAAAAAGTAAAATCGAGGGAGAAAGACAAGGATATAACGTACGAGGATACGTAGACTCTCGCGTGACTTCTGATTAAACGCGAATGCCGGTTGTATGAAGAATGTAATTGGAATAGAAAGAGAGAGTATGATACTATCTTATTTTCCTTCATGCGGTACGAGTAGCGTCTCGCAAAACACTGAAATCGCAACGAATCTATCTTCCTGAGACGATAGGGAGTTATCCACCCCAGTCGCGTTCTCTTGCAACAACTAACGAGACGCAGCTTTTCCATATACCTCTTGTGTCGGAATAATGCTGCTTGAATAGACACTGTAACGACCACAACAACGACGACGACGACGACGACGACGACGACTTCAGATGATAATTCTGATAACGAGTTTCTCCCTATCTATTTCCAAATACGGTTTTCGAAACGATATGAGCTAGTCCTTGACGCCCCTTCCGATAGTGCCAGGATCTGAGCGAGGATTCGAAAGAATCTCCTCATTTTTTAATTTCCTTGCCATCGATTCGATAAACTCGTTCACATAGTATACGTATACTACTAAAATTCCTTACTCTTGTCTAATTTTCTTGATTTTTCATACTAGCTCTTTTTATTCTTTCTCGATATACCAGAAGCAAGAAATTAAGTTCGATCGATCATAACTTTTCTAAGAAAACAAATTCGTACAATTCGTAGAGCGTGACAATGGTCGTGAAATTACCTTTTCACTCGGATGTGTCTTCTCGTATCACCGTTGCGCGTTCGATGTCCAACGACGAACGTTTATTTCTGCGTGTTTATAGAACACGTTAAAATTTATTGCCTCTCTCTATATGCGATCGGATTCACGCGAACAAAAGCGAACCGAAAGCTATCATGTTCGACATGTCTCTCGTGCTAATAAAAAGGAATCTAAAAAAAGGGAAGGAACAAAACAAAGAGAGAAAGAGAGAGAAAAGTTCGAATTGCAATCGATATAAAATGTTTTACGAAGAACTAGCCTAACCAATCGAAACCTTCTATTTTGTTTGAGACAGTCCGAGCGTACCGATATTTATTCGCGTTCTCTTTGCAAATTGAAAAGCCTGTCGGGCAAAACAATCGGCACGTTCTTGCGTGGCTCGAGAAATTAATCGGTCGATGTCGGCTCGCGGTGCTGTTTTTCAACTTTCGATGCGCGTGTTTTTACAAAACCGCTTTGTACCATATATATTTTGAGTAAAAGAACTAGAAATACGTTCGAACGAAACGGGAAAATTTCAACTTCGGCTTTTACAACGCACCCGCATTAAGAACTCAAAACGAGAAACGGTGTGGTCGCTTATCAGAAAGGATGAAGGACGATGAGTCTTGTGGGGATGATTCGAAGCATAAAAGAACTCGATGGGTGGTTGCAACCCCGAAAAGGGCTGGTGGTACGAACTTTGGTAAAAGAAGTGCACCATCGTATTTCATAGTCATTACCGTAACGTGTTACCGTGCGCGCTCGTTGCGCCATGCAATAAATCGTCGGTTTCCGTTACCATGGAATGGTGGTCTGAAAGAAAAATAGAAAAAGAGGGAAGGAAGGAAGAAGAAATGGGGTAGGATGAAGGGTGCCAAGGGTTATTGTACCTCTTCGTTGCCCCCGAGCTAGTCTCGATTCACTCTCCTTCTCTTTCTTTCTTTTTACTAACACTCGTGATCTCTCTCCATTCGTAATCTCTCGTTTTTCTTGATTATTTCCACATTCGAATTATTCATCCTTTTCTTCGTTGGTTTTATTCCTCTTC
Organism: Vespula pensylvanica; assembly: GCF_014466175.1. NCBI lineage: Eukaryota > Metazoa > Arthropoda > Insecta > Hymenoptera > Vespidae > Vespula > Vespula pensylvanica. Next base: position 9,563,373 of record NC_057685.1, on the reverse strand, counting down.
GAGTATAGTCTAGCTGGAAAATGTGCAAATTTTAACAACGCTTCCAACAAAATTTTCTTCTTACCTTAATATAATTTAAATATTTTCTATTTTATTCCATAATGGAAGTAATTTTGTCCCCCTTGGGTAGGATAATCGCGTACAGAAGCACGTTTTATACAGGTCGTGATATTTCTTTCATCTTCGAATTCACTGTCTCCGCGTACGCTATAGTTGTCAACGAACGATACGCGGTAGATATGTTGACGGAAATGCGAGTAAGAACGCAATAACATTGAACGTGTCTAGATGAAAGCGTGTCCCTCGCGATATTTCTGTACATACCATATTGTACAGCTTTTCGATGCGGAATATACGTGCCTATGATTATGAATTTTATCCTGATAGGTGAAAGGGTCAGCAATGTTTTCTTCTTTGAGAAAACTCATTTAGATCGTTGATGCGTTAATTAATGAATAAATGGCTGACGGTTCATTTTCGCACCACGGCTAATTTTCATATACGCTCGCATATGTCCATGAATATACATATACAGACTTATGTACACGCGCGCGCGCACATAAGCACGAGCCCATACACATACGCACGCGCGCCCACACACACCCACATTAATTATAAATAACAAATTGAAGATTATACATATATGTATACAATGAAGAGAATGTAAATTTAATATTGATATTGTTCATATTTGTTGAAATTGGTATGTCCTATTGATTAAACGCTATTCACTTTTACAATGATGATTCATCAAATGTGTTAAATATTTGAATAACGAGCTATAAGGTAACGCGCGACATCCGTTCTACCGTTCATGGCTATTACATTATTAAACTAGATCATAAATGATTTTTAATTCTGTTCGTGCCACTTTGCGGATATTTTCGATAATAGGTAAAATTGGCATCGTTGGAAGTGACCGTGATGTGATAAAACTTTTTAATCGATAAACAAATTTGATCGATAGAAAATCCAGAAGAAACGTGCGCTCGCGAAGATTCACGGTTTATTCAAAAATTGATAAACGCAAACGAATATATATATATATATATATATATATATATATATATACTCTGGCATAGTTACGTAAATATATTTCACCGTTTCGTTTAACACTCTTTTTTTATGGAATAATACGATTGTTCACTGAATCGTAAAATATTCTATTGTTATCTTACGCCCCGCTCGTTTTCACGGACTTTCTTCAATCGTATGGATCACGTTCTTTTTTTTTTCATTGGACTTGTTCCAATTTACATTTATTCGCCGTTTTGCTCCGATCCGTTTTTACGGTTCGTTTTTTCCTTCTTCGATGTATGCTAAAACGTCCATTTACTAGGAAGGTATATTCTTAAGGGAGAAGAGAAAAAAGAAAAGATGAATCTAGATAAATGCCAAACTACGAACAAAATTTATCACAAATATTGTACATAATGAAGATATTAATATGAAAAGTAATATAAACGAAAAGAGAAAGGGGTGTCCTATAAGCGACCAAATCACCCGTGTAAAATTATTCAAATATATCAATCACGAGTAATCGATTGTTTTGAGTACTTTTGTCTTCTGTTTTAAATACGGTCAATACAAATGCTCTTCACGTTCCGATATGTTCCCTATGAAAATGATTGAAACTTGAAGTCAGAGCTTGCCAAAATAGTCCGGTGACAAACATAGTGGAGATGGATCAACTCGTATTACTTATTATCTGCTAGATTTTGGATCCACGAGTTCAGGTATATCTTCGTCCATCGCTACATCTAGTGTCGTACGACTTTAAAGCAAGCTTTACATAACTCGAAATTCTGTTATCGATTCTGTTTATCGAGACAGTGTTGGGTAAGTGTAGAATAACAAAGAAAAGAAACGTAATGTATAAAAACAGATCCAAAAAAATTATCTCGAATAAACACAACAAAGTGTGAGCTTCCCCAACGCTGGACGTTATAATTGAAAACGTAATTGAGAGATATCTTTTCTGTTATTTGATTTTTCTACATAGGAGAAATATTTAACATTCAATTTAAAATGAAACGTCCAGTTCTTACGTAGATCTCTTGACCGGAAGTTACGAAAATGTTCACAGACGCATGGCTGGCAAACTCAGTGGTCCTTCGTCAAGCAAAGCGTCGACTGCCTCTACCCCCATTCCATTAGGTATTGCCATAACATCAAATAAGTGTAAAAAAAAAAAAAAAATTCGGCACACGCGTACGCAACAAAAGTAATCTCTCTCTCACACACACACACACACACACACACACACACACACACATGCAAAAATGCACATGTGTACATGCATCGCACGTATATGTAATTACACCTACACAAATTAAACTTGAAAAGGAATATCTTTGAAAAAGAAAATTTGTGTAAAGCGAAGCTTTGCAGCGAATATTTCTGAAGGCATCTTTGTGCTCGTCGAAGATATTGAGTGGGAGAAATGCAAAATAAAAAAAAAAATAAAAATTACAAAAATAAAAAGAAATAAAAATAAATAAAATAAAGATAAAAACTACACACTAAATTACACTAGAACAAAAAGAAATTGAGAGAAAGTGGTATGAAAATACACGTAGAGCGTTCTTGTTCGGAAAGGAAACGTACTGAAAACTTGATGCTCGCTCTTTCTCTCGTCGTTCTGTTCGTCTTCCTATTTCCCTTTCTCTCTCTTTCTCTCCTTTAGATGTATGTATGCACATACAATATTGGCTACATTACCATGTTGAGAGAAGTGAAAAAGTGAATAGTAAAGGAAATGCACGTCCGAATCTAGTATGCCCACTGGCAAGGCTACGCACTCTCTTTTGAATTAAAAGCGACGCGGAAGGATTAATCGCATTAATTTGCATTTGCGAAAAAACGCAGTTTCTGTTAATTAATGCTTAGATTTAAACATTTTTATATGGCACCCGGCACGTCTGTTAAAGAAAAAACCTCATTATTTTTATTTAAACGTCCAGAAAACATATTCGGGCGCAAATTTAACAACGTTATTTCATCAAAATGCCGTATCCCAGAGGCGATACGCAGACATCTCTCTATTTTCATCAATCTCGTTCGATCAATGAGAAAAGCTCGATCGAATTAGGTACGTCAAATCACGGCGGCCTTGCCAGCAGCCATTTGTTATTCAATATCTATTATCTTCTATAGAAAGCATAGCGGAAACTTGTATCGAAAACATTCTTAACCTTCATCGTTGTGCGTGTGTGAGGGGAGGAAAAGTAGCAAGAAAATATAAATCTGCTAAGCACATACAACAATAGATTTGTAGTAGGTTTCAAAGGTAGTTGTTTTTGCGAAGATAATGCCATAAAGTTGAGAAGCCAGTTTCCGCAAAAGAATTCCACATAGAGAAGATTTAAACTTTAAATAATAATTGTACACAACCTGATCACGGTCCTTATATCATCCTATACGAATAACTCGTTCTCCACGTCTTCCTTTAAACTCCCTTCCACACATGTTCCATCCATCCGTTGTTAAAAACGAAAAAAAATATGATTGAAGAAACCAATGACGTTTCTTATTCTATTTTTCCGTGACACTACTCCTTTTATCACCCCTTTTATCTATTTCTCTCTTTCTCTTGTAGACGTTGATCTTTGTAGTGGTTGAAATGTAGTCACGTTCTATGTAATCTCTATAAGCTAAACACCTTAATCGAAAACATTTAGCGTAGGTCGTCTAGATATAAATGATAGAGGCGTTTCTGTGTGTTTGAACCGAAGCATCCTGCCGATGCCTAATAAGTCGACCATGAATGCGTTTCTGACAGTTTGCCATTAGGATTTTAGCGAGTTGAATTCAGTTGAATTTTACCAAGTTCGTAAGTTCAATCGATAAGGTTGAATTATTAGTATAGTTACATTATATTGACTGGATAGAACATGGACGTATACATGTACATATTTACTATTACCGAGATTTATTCGTTTTCGTTCTCTGGTTTAATAAGCAAAATCTTTCATTGAATTTGAAAAAAATCTTATCTTTTCTCTTTGAATTAAGATACATATAAAATCTGTCGTACGAATGTACATGAAATGTCGTAGCAAACGCGAACGTCGAATGAGTTCGACAGAAATTTCGAAAATTTTCAAAAGGATCGTCAGGATGTCGATGTCCGGACACATCCGTCTTTAATCCAAAGCAAATTAAATAATACTAACCATAAAGTAAGACATCCGCCAGATTAGGCGAAAGTAAAAATGTAAGAAAGAGAGTACCAAACCTCGTAGAAAGAGATAAATAATTGTATTGAAACGAACCGCCCAAAGATCATTGGCAGAAATTGTGCTTTTTCTGACACGTTCTTCTCTTAGCTATGTTCTCTTAGCTATAAATGCCTGTCCAATATCCGACATTTCTCTCCTCTGTTATCCTGTGATACATACCGAGGAAACGAAAGAGCAAGAACATTCTGCTATATTTTAATCTCGATGTCGAAGAAACTTCGATAATCCGAGAGAAAAAATGTACATCCGTTTTATGCTACAGAGAAAAAGTGTTCACCTCGCTCTTGTTTGCATCCTTCTTACGAATCATATTCGTTTCCAAACACATTCAACCCTCTCTTTCCCGTTATGGCATATCATGCATTCACAAAAAGCTGTGATTCGATTTCTGTTCTATTTTCGAGTTGTCATTTTTGAAAGAGTGACCGAGGCGATCTCCCAACAGAAGAGATCAAGTGTTTTGAAATATAATTAACTTTAAAGGTCACGTCGAATTACTTGTGTAATAACAAAGGACGACGACCGTGTTGTCCGTCCTTATCCCCTCCATGAAGCTAAGAATATTATATCAAACAAAAAATTCATTCGAAGCAGCTATCAAATTACAATCGCTTAAATGAATTATTTCGCTAGAGCGAAGGTCAGCTCGAAGAAAAACAATAAGAAAAGGAAAACGATAAAAAAAAAAAGAAATAACTAAGAATTGCGCAAGACGATTATTATGTCGCAGGGAGAGTATGCAGAAGTCAAGAGGCCGCATATCTGTCCTGAGCTTCTACATTTGTTAATAACACTTGATGCTTAAAAAAACGATATTATTGATACTTTTATGCGCAGCTATAGTTCGTTCGCGTTAACGTCACCGTAAGAAAGAAATTACGTCACTAATCATCGTAATAATATAATAATAGCATGGTATATTTATCATGCGCAGCACAAGTTTATTCCAGTTTATTCCAAAACTTACTCTCTGTTTCTTTTTTACGTTTGCAAATGATCCTTATCGAAGAAGCTCTTTATCACCATATATTTATCGATATATTTTGTTGGCATGTAACATAAAATTAACGGCGCGGTTAACGTTATCGAGCTATGGTCTGATTGTTGCTATTCGTAAGATTGTTGTTATATCGCTGTGATCGCGCGTGGGATTGGATAAATATATTGCCCAAAGTAACGAATCAACTTTACCGATCGACTTTTTTCCATTTTTAGTGATTTACGCGACGTTATTCTTTATTCACCAATGCGATTAGCAAATTCTGACTTTCCAAGAATACTCGAAGAACTCTTCTCTTTTTTATCAATCACTGCGGCTAAATTAAGCGATAAACAGAAAACGTTGGATATATATATGTATTTACTATATACCGTCCAAGATAATAACGCAATGTTTGTATTACATTTGCAAGTCTTTTAAAGTTTTGCAAATAATCGATTATTTGTATACTTATATTTTTTCCGATTGAAAGACGTCGAAGCTGATAAATTTGTCAAGATTTTCGTGCACGCATACGTATTTACTCTTTTTTAATATCTATCGATAATTGTAATTATAATTGTATCTCACATATTACGTCAAAACTTATACTTCCGATTATACTTTCGGTCTCAGAAAAATTATATCGATAACATGTCAGTTCGCGCATTTATTCGGATTTTTCTCGGTTGTTTATACAATTTTCTCAGGTAATGACTTCGAGTTTTCTCATACAGAGAGTCTTAAATGATAATGTATCGTAATTCACATATATATACATATTTCTCACGATACGTAGCATTCGTTTTAAATGCGTTGGCGAAAAGAATAACTTCGGCATGTAATTATTAATTTATCGGATGATCGGTAAAAGTTTGGGCGATTTATCATGAATTTATGATTACCAACTAGATGACGAAAATAAGATTAAAAGGGAAACAAATAATAACAAAAAAAAAGAACAAAACGTGCAATCGCGAAAGTTTTGTAAACGTTTAATGGGTACTCGATAACATAATACTTGATGTCCATCGGAAATCATCCTGGAGCTAAATGAGAGAATAAGTTTATTTACATGTGCGTACATATTAACGACACAGTGTAATGATTTGCTGAAGCTCTATTATTATAATGACTAAGAATTATAAATAATGAATGTCTGTAATAAATAAAAAAACCACGCAAACGAGAAAGAACTATATTAAGAGGAGATAAAACTTCCATGATTTCTTGTGCTGGAAGAATGACAACGATCGATAGAGTAAGAACTTGATAGTTCTGAAATTCTTTTCTTTTACTACAGTTACAAAAACAAAAAAAAAGAATAGAAAAAAGTAATCGAATTCTTCCGGTACGAAGTATACAATGGAATTTTTCAGTCAAAAATAGTTATTATGAGCTAGGTGTCACAGCACGATCGGTATGATATGAAAGAAAACGAAAAAATCTGCTCAATTGTCTGCTCTTCTCTTACCAACAATAACAAACACACTAAACAAATGAGATCGTACTCACAATTTCCAAATATCATTATCACAGGAATAGGAAACTGTTCTAAAATAATAAAAATCGCGTACACGTCAAGAAAAAGAACAAACAATTTTATTAACTGATCAAATCACAAAAACGAGTCACTCGAAGAAAACAATAAGTTATACTATATCGTAGATCGTAGTACGAGGTATATCGTTTTTATATTTCGCTATGTAATTTTAGGACAGTTTATATATTCCTTTATTTCCTCGCTTCCTGTATAAAGTATTTATCGGTTAAATATTTTAAAGTTATAATCTTGTTGAAAGATAAAAGAAGTGTACATTATGTAAGATTGGTGATATCTCTTGTTGGGTAGGAGCGGTTGTGTACCGCGCGGTGGGGCCAAGGGTGGGCCGAGTGTCCGTGAGCCCCAGCGGGGGTTGCACCGGTAAGCTTCAACCCCAAAGTGCCAGGTTGTTCCACCAAGTTCTCGTGTTCTCGCTCGTGTTGACGGTAACCGTAATCCGTAGTACGTAGTACGTACCCACTTTCCATGCATATACACACAGTTAACACAGGGTATCCCAAATGCCATCGCATCAGGATTGCCAGTCACCATTTTCGTACTCGAAGAACACGCACCCAAAATACCGGAAGTCGTTGTTTCGCGAACAAGTAGTAAGAGGTGCATGCAGTTTCTTCCTAAGTAAATTGATAGTAAACTTTCTACTTTGATTCGTTCCATCTTCTTTGTATCTGAAATTTTGTTGTATCTGAAACTTTGTTATACTATTATCGAAATACACTTTTCACTATTCAGTAATTTTAAATAATTCAAATCCAAAGTTTTTCTTATTATCGCTGCAGACTCTCTTATCGATCGCAAAATAATGTATCCTACATGAAAAATGATGCTCATTACTTTGGTCTTTAAATTCGGTTAAATTTGTCTACTATTGTTTACAAATACTTATTAATCGCGAATTTTCTCGAGAACACAATATCATTCGATCGTTCTGCCTTGATGAATGTTTGACAGAATTAAGGGCAACACACTTGACAAATTAACACATACATATATGAACAAATATCAACCTTTACACGTTCTACCTTATATACGTACTTAATTGATTGGATACGAGTCGTTTGCCATTGTTGCCAATTAGTTATCTTAGGTACCCATAGCTCAAGCATTGTTGACGATAGTATTTTATTAAATTTTTAATATATATATATATACCTATGTATAAATATATATAATAATATAATAATATTATATGTAATATTCTCTTATGGAATGCCTAGGATACAGAACGTCGAATGTTAGTTGTGCATCCATTTTGTTCGTTGTTCCTCCCGAGCGGTTTATCATTACCTTGATGAAAATCAAACGTACGTTAGCGATACTGTCAACTCGCGCGAAGAGAAAAAAAAAAGAAAAGATGAAAGCACAGAAAATGCATATGCAGCTGATGGACTCGGAAATACGTGAGCAAGTAATTACACTGAGTAAACGTTAGCCTCGTAAGATCGTTCGTCCTTTGACGAATCGTTTTATCTTTATCGAAGTCGCTGTTCTACTTGTTTAATGTGATTGGATTTTCAGATGAATTTTTTGCCGTATAAATAAAATATCGTTTCTCGCTCGAGTCTTTCTAGAAATATCGTTAAAATCTTATCATTCTTCATAGATCGCTTTCTCACATTTTTAGATCTGGCTTCTGAAAAAATGATAATGTAAAATATTTTATAATACGTAATAATTCCGTTTTTAATTCGTAGACTTTATATAGATGTTTTTTTTGTTGAAAATATGGAACATAACTATTGGAGTGTCATTATCGGACTCTTGTACGTCGCGCAATCAATTAGGAAAACATAATAAATGAAATCACTCGAGAAACGGGCAGATCGATTTTTCCACTTTCGCGATGCATAATCCCGTCCGTTCAAGAGTTACGATCGCGCGCGATACTTGACCGGACGGAGTTTTAATTACGAAGATAATTAATGTTTCAGGCAAGGGTTACGGTTCGTACAGGGTAAGTATCGAAGAAGCGATTTAAGGGTTGTAGGCTTGTGAAATTCTGTAGATTCTTTGGGTATTTCTTCTATCCACCTTTTTACATACCCTATACATACCCTATTGTTCTAGGTAGCTATATTCTAGAATCTTTATTCAATATAAATAACGAAGCTTATTGGGATGTTTTAATCGAACTGGAAATTTTCATATTCGACGAATAATAATTGAAAGCCGATACTTTTCGCTTCTTCGATGCTTGCTAAAAATTCGATCATTAAACGAGGTCAGCAATAAAAATAAGACGATAAACACGTTATTAAGTTTCTCCGAAATATTTTTTCGCATTTATATCACAGAAAGTATCCCAAATAATACCTTTTATTGAAAACAAGTCTACTTACATATATAAATATCGTATGTCTCTTCTTTCTAGTATCTAGAATAGCACACAAGTAACGTAATGAGAGAGATTGATTACTTTGTGAATATGTACACAAAACCACACGAAACCATACACACGTACACGCAAAACAGAAAACCCGTATCTCGTACTCGTGTTGGATGACTGCCTAGCTCATAGTAACTAGTTACTTCCAGAACTTCCACTTTTATTATTCGTATGAGTACTTCAGCCTAATGCTATTATTAGTTTTCACTAGAACTTAGCCCAACGTCTTTTATTAGACCCGTTTGAAGGGGCGTAAATCGAAAGATTTTTCTGCGTCTGTATAATACGTAGCATAGAAAGAAAGCAAAAGAACTTCCAGATCCTTTTCCGATTCGAACGATCGTGCAATACGCGGAAAGGACTTTCCATCGATGGAAAAAATACAATACTCACCGGTTTGTCCTTCGCTACGCGTACTCTCGTATCTTTTTTCAGAAATTTCAAAAATTCGTACGTTTTCAAACTATAACTTGTTTTTTGATGAACGAGCGTTCTGCATGCTTTCGCGTTTTTCTGAGAATGCGCGTAGTTCTAGTGAAAACTGAAGTCGGTTAAAACGTGAAGAAGCGTTCCTGTCTTTTTCTCTCTCTCTTTTTTTTTTTTTTTTCTTATTTCTTTCATTTTTACGTAACCCATAGCCTCGTCTTTCACGATTACTCTGCGGAAGATACTTTTCGTCGTTAGCGCACCATCTGTCCAACGTACAGCGTGTCTTTTTTCTTTCTTTCTTTTAGAATTTCTTTTTCCTCGTCAGTAGTCAATTTTTATTTCCTTTTATAAAATCTTTCCGCTTGGACGAACATGTCTTTATTCTCACAACGTGAGTCGCTTCATTGAATTTCGAAAGTCGTTTCTTACGGGCTATGGGTCTATCTCTATGCCAGTTCGTATACACAAAAGAAATACGATAAACGAATTTCGAGTTGAGTTACGCAAAGTAAAATAGGAGGGGACACAAGCCAAGACGGGCTGTTGCCGAGACCGATGATGAAGACTACCCCGAAGATGCAGTATCACCTAGGGGCGAGTAATCTACCATCTACCTAAACCTACTGTCTCTTAGATAACGTCGTCGTACATAAAGTGGTTTTTAATGTTACATCCATAGTAAACTCCTAGAACAATAATCACCACGGAATGATGAAAGTTCATCGACCTTTCGTTCAACAAATATCGATAGATGGATATTTCATTCAAAACAAAGACAAAAATAGAACGATGTTAATCTAGGTCGATGATCGTCATTCCGGAGTGGTATAAGTAAGAGCGTAGAGAAATTAGATAACTCGAGCTAAACAAATTTACATAGTTTCCAATTAGAAACAATCAGTAGTAAAAGAAAATTATTATCCGACTAACCTTTGTAATTAACGTTCGCAGTAATTAATTTAGATCGTGTTAAGATAGCCAACGATATTGATTACTTATTTCTGAGATCGTCACGGTGAAAAGCTTTCAACATTGAGAATAGATATTTTAATCTATCATTGTTTTCTATAATAATATTTTAGGAAGTTGGCTATCTTAGCCGATGCTTAGGCTATAAACACAAATTCGAATAAAAATAGAAACACATCGACCGTTTCGCAATAAGTATCTTAGGTATAAAAAAATGTTTCTTGAGTGTCGTCTAAGTTGAACTTAAGTGGTTATAGAGAAAGTAGTCAATGGGCGTCCTTAAAGGACCGACAAAAATCTAATCGTTCCTTCAATGTCGCCGATTTATAGAAAAATAGATCAATTCTCTTTAGAGCAGTAGATTAGTCGGTAGATAGTACGAGAGTGAATCTTATTTTTGTATGTTATGTGTGTACTTGCAAATATGATTATCTCTCTTTATACATATACATATACAATATATTTATATGTCCTTTATATATTGACTGCTGTACCTGCGAATAGTATCTTTTGAATTTTAGTATACTCTTACCTACACTTCGAAATTTTTTGTCATTACGTACTGCTGGACTTAACATTAGCCAATTAGTACGCCATACTAGACTAGCGAAGTGAAACACGCGTACGTAGTTTAGACTTTTTCGACATTTATAACGATGTTAACATATAATTAATACATACCTACATGAATTATGTGATCATCTAGTGATATAAATATGTGTGTATGTGCGTGTGCGTGTGTGTGTGTATGTGAGTGTGTGTATATATATATATATATATTGATTATGAATTACAGGCCAGTTGAATATCTCATTTGTTAGGAGCAACAGAATACAAATTTATTTTTAAACAATTTCACAATTTCGTATGTCAAACATCTGGTTAAATCGGAAATTTTATAATCTTTTGTATTTCTTACAGAATACCCTGTATGTTTTTAATCAATTAAATATTACATTCAGTTATATTTAAAAAAAAAAGAATATTAAACAAGTATAGAAATAAAGTTAATAATTAACGAGACATTAGCGTGTATAGTTATGTATATAATTAACAGTAAATATTTTCAAAGTAAGCAATTTTAGTAGACTATGAAAAAATGAAAAACAATTTTATAAATTTAATTATTATCTTATTAAAGTTATTCATTAAAAATGAGAATGTTTAGATTAAATTATAATAACAAAAAATTTAATAATTCTCTTGATTCAATAAATGTTAAAAATGTCAACCATTAGCTTATATGCACAATGGACATCTTGTAATCATACTTTCTAGTACATTTAGAACATTTTAGCTCTTTTCTTTTTATCGTTATTTGATTAATTGTAGTTATTTTAAGTATCTAATGTTCATCTTTTATTAATCACTACATCAACAAATCTAAGTATGTTAGATTAGGCCATCTAACATGGTTTTGGTTAACGATTACCAAATTATGCTCCATACGATCAATTTTACTAAGTTTAGTATTGCAATGTTTGTTTATATAACATGCTTCACACGTTAATATCTAGTTAATTATTTATATACTTTGTCTATAGTCGTATAATAAATTTTTAATAATAATTGAATAGAATGTTTAATTAATTGAAGAAATATAGAATATTCCATAAGAAAAACTAAAAATCATTAAATTTCCAGTTTAATTAAAAAACGGATGTTTCATTTCGTACTTTTAAAATATTTGACACATGAAATCATGAAACTTTTCTTAATATATTTTTTATTTTATTCCTAATAAAGGAGATTTAACTAGATCTTAATTTATAATCAATCTATATGTATATATGTGTGTGTGTATATATATATTATATATATGCATATATATATATAAACACACACATATATATATACATACACATATATACATACATATATATATAATGTACATATATAATGTATGTACGTATGTGTGTATATGTGTATATATATATAAAGTACATATATAATATATGTATATATATATATGTGTGTCTATGTATATATAATATATATATACAAACACACACACACACACATATATATAATAATATATATATTTACTAATACGTGTTCGTAGTTTAGGTGATAACAACGATAATTTTCTAAAACTCTGTTTTCATTTCATGCCTCGTCTGTCATTGCACGAGGGTATCTCTAAGTATACCTTTCTAAATAACCGACTCTGGTGGCGTTTAACGATCGCTGAATCAATCGTCCAACGTGTTGCTTCGTCAAAACGTATTTTTGTGCTATGCTTTCAATTTGAAGAATTACGATGTTAATTTTCTAGATAATGCATGAACAAGATCAAAATGGGATCATTGACTTTTTTATCAAGTAGCATCTTCGACATGTTCGCTCTTCGGATTATTTCACTTTTCCATTCGTCATCGTCTGCGAGCCGTTCAAATTGAAGACACAAACGCGTATGTTATGTTTCACACTTCCTTGGAAATCAAAACATCGTACGCTTTCAGTTTATTAAAAAAAAAAAGAAAAAGAGGACATATCTATATACATACTTATTTCGAAAACGACATTCGATGGTATATTAAAAATTTGTTTTTCACGATCGAGATGATCGAGATCCCGAAAAGAATCAACACGGATTTTTTACCTTCACAATCCGACTACGATCTCTTTTACTCCCCTCATACCCTCACCTCATACTATCTCGATGGCATCTCTCAAGCTTCCTTTCTAACTGGATTTCTCGCGGGGTGCAATCCATATCCGGAATCTCGATCGCATTTACGTCAGCTGGAAATACACTCGAAATAGATGAACTCTTGGCCTAGATCCCTATGCGTCCGCCGTTTTCGGTGCCTGAGATGAAGACGAGAAAGAAAGGAGGAAGGAGAAAGAGGATGATCTTCGAACATTATAGACATCAACTCTCTCTCTCTCTCTCTCTCTCTCTCTCTCTCTCTCTCTCTCTCTCTCTCTCCTTCTCCCTCATTCTTTTTCTCTGTTCGTACTTACAATAAATCGAATTACGACTAAATTTTCCACAGTGCTATATAGTAAAAATAAAAGCTTTATATACTCGCTTTATTTTAATTCTACGTATCTTCTTTTTCATCATCTTTCTCTTGCTTTAAGGTAAAATAAAATCACAGATAGACAATTAGTTATTACAATTATTACTAATATACATGGATATTTCTTGTGAATTTCCTTTGATTTTATCATTCTCGCACTACGCTTTTCTTCTTTTTCGATTTTGCTGGTATCAGACATTTCATTTACGGTACGCTGGATATAGGGGAAAAATATGAGGGACCGGTCGAAGGAATGCGAGCAATCGTTTGTCCTCTCCTCTGTCCCTTCTTTTCCTTTTTCCCTTTTTCATTTATCTATCTCTTTCTATCTTCTCCTCGTCTACGTCTCCTCTCACAGCCTATCTCTTCGATGACATTAAACTTCCGAATAAAAACCATCGATAGAGACAGACCACACCATTAAACGTCGTGATATGCCGTACAAATCACGTCGATCCACGATTTATGATCCGCTCATCCCCTCGGCGTATCGCGCGTTATCGCCAGCAACGGGCGTGCACCCGAAACGATATTCCTGCATGAGAACGCCTCGTTTCAACAGCATCGAAATACATGGCCCTTCTGCCGGCGGTGTCGGTAACTGCATATCGCGATTCAAAACGAACGCATCGATGTTCGCCTGCATTCGCGCGGCTCTGTAATGTAGGTATATTAAAACTTTCCTCCGGGCGTAAATCCCGAAGTTTAGCCCTTTAATAGCGTAATTAACGCGATAGTCGTGAATTCAATGCGACACGACAACGTGCAATGCCCTTTTCGTCCATGATATTAAATTCGTTTTTGATTTTCCGTTAAACGAAACGCTTAATTCGTATCCTAGTTTTCTCATTCTCGTGATTTTCATTCATAAATATCTTTGTTAATCAAATCATTCTCACGTCACGCGAAATTGCTTTAGCATCGATTCGCGCTTAAAGGGAGCTTAGAAATATATCTAACTCGCTTTTATTTATCGTTAGAATTTCCAGATCCTCGGCATCGTCCATTCCTAAATCGCGATCTTATCCTTTAGTACCGACAATAAAATTTTTCGCGATAGTTTCTTTATCAAAAATCGAGGCATAGAAAAACTCGAGGAATCATCGAACGTACGATGTTGGAACGACATTAGAGATTTTCGAAAGTTTTAGAATTGATATGATAAATCGGAAAAGATTCATCGTTTTTGAGTCGCATTCTAGTCAGAGAAAAGTTTTTCCACGAGTTCGTTCGTTGAGAAAGTAAATCAAAAGTCGCTGTCGCGAGAATTTACGTTCTGCCGGATTCCAACGTCGTCCGTTTATATTCCGCGTTAGTCGCGCCTCAACCACCACCGTCGTAATCATCACGTTTCTTATTTTTAATCTCTCAGATTATCAGCTCTCTCTTTATTCTTTATTAATGTCAGGAGTGCCGACGGTGTACTACCACGGAACCGGAAGTGAGAATGCAAGCCGCGCATTTACGGAGACGCCAATACAACACGTCCAACGGACTGCACTGCGGAAAAAATGTATGATGTCGAAAATATTCATTTCGATTGATAGATGCACTTGAAGAAAGATTTCTTTACACATAAATATTCATACAAACGTACATACATAAATACCTATATATGTATTTATACATATATATATATATATTTATATATATATATATATATATATATATATATATATATATATATATATAGGTATACACACTAAGTGTACACAAGCCGTTACTCTTATACTCTCTTATTATTCTTCATCTCTCATCATCATCATCTCTTTCTCTTAATCATCCCCGATCACGCTCCATCAAACTTCCACTAGTAGAGAGAGAAAGACGCAGTTCGCGTGTTCCGCCGATTGTTATGTACTTGCTCATCGATTCTCCTCTTGAAAATCTTTCACGGTTCGCATCGCTCATCGCGATTCATACATTTCTGCCTTCGTCGGTCCCTCGCGGAAAATGCATATTAGCGGCGGAGTACATTTCGATGCACCGAGTGCTACTCGAGGGAATAATACAGCGGCCGCGGTTCGCCTGGCGCTCGATCGATATCCATAGGTTTATTATGCCCCAACGACTATTTCGCGGACTGTCGATGCTCTCGAGATGCGAAAACTGTTCTCTCTCTCTCTCTCTCTCTCTCTCTCTCTCTCTCTCTCTACCTCCTACCCCTCTAACCCCTCTCCCTCTTTTATTCTCTCTATCTATCTTTATCTCTCTCTCTCTCTCTCTCTCTCTCTCTCTCTTTCTCTCGTGCTCGTGATTATCCAGCCGAATGGAACGTGAAATATCTCTCAATTTTTTTTTAATAATATAACGGGTAACTCTTGGAAAACGCTTGGATCATCGCGACTATCATACTCAAGATTGACATCACCTTCTGAAACGTATTTCTATCAAGAAAAGTCGGTAATTGACGAAGCGACACAACGGAATCATCATATCTTCACTTCTTTTTCGTTCTGTACTTTTTCTCATCGTTGCAAGTTCGTTGTGGCGCATAGTTGCTTTTATTATTAAAAAAAAAGGACGAAGAAAACGCCGGCGAGAGTCGGTAATGAATATAAAAAGAACAAAGGTGGAAAAAGAAACAGAAAAAGAAAAAAACAAAAAGAAGGGTATAACGAAGCATCTTACTCCGTAACGAGTTTCAGGTACGGAGCAGTTGTAATCAGAGTTTTATGTTTCAGTGGATCTTACCAACGGACAGCTCACCCCCAACAACAACACGCCCTTACTCACGCAAGCTCTTTCTGGTACGTTTACAACTTTTCCCTCTCTCTCTCTCTCTCTCTCTCTCTCTCTCTCCCTCTCTCTCTCTCTCTCTCTCTCTCTCTCTTTCTCTCTCTTTCTTTAAAGCTTCTCGATCATACGCTTTCTCTAATTTTTCTCATCTGAATGTCTCTTTCTTTCTACTCTTTTATTATCACCAAAAAGAACTCTTTTTATTCGATAGCCATTCATTATGAGAATTCGTATAATAATCAAAAATATAGAAAAATATTGCTAAGAAATTATAGAAAAGTACGATATCGATAGAAATTGTATTGAAAGTATTGTTATTTCACTTTTAATCCTCCAATTCGATGTTCGCGAAGGAATGTCGTTTAATTTCTCGAAATCACATCGGAGACCAATGTCCTTGCGTGATTCATCATCTCCGAAGTCTCCTCCTCTATCGGTGGAGTTACGATAGAGAGTAGTAGGAGGAGGTGGAGAAGTAAGAAGAAAAGAGGTGGTGGTAGGAAAAGTGTCACACATGTGGGGCGCCGTGATGCCGGCAGCGAAATATACCGGCTCCTCTTCTTTTTTTATATTTTTTTTGCTCTACCTCCTCCACCTTTCTCCTCCTTCGATTCTCTTTCCTATCCAGCCTGGAATCCGAGGCCGAGCCATCGCCTACCACCACTGTCGTGCCGTCCGCAATCTCCTCTCAAATAAATCAAACTTTTGAATCGCGTCTCTCTTCCCAACCTCCCTATTCTCTCTCTCTCTCTCTCTCTCTCTCTCTCTCTCTCTCTCTCTCTTTCCTTTTCTCTTCAAGCCATTTCGCATTCGCCTACCATCGTCCTGCTCTGGGAGAAAACTTTGTAACCGGCCGCTATTGTCAAGAGTTTAAAAGCTGAATGGGTTTTTAGATTGTGCGCCCAGCGCTTTCGGTTTGTCATACTCTTTTGCTTCCTCCTCTCTCTACCATGCCGTACCGTTCTTTTCTCTCTCTCTCTCTCTTTCTCTTTCTCGTTCACAAGTTTCGAATTCTTCGCATGGCTCCTCGACTTCCACCTCCTATCTACCAGCACCACTACTACCACCCCATTTCTTCCTTTTTCTTCCTTACATTTTTCCTCTTCTTTCCCTACCCTCCTTACCCTTCACTGTCTGCTTCCGTAAATCCAAAAAGTATGGGTATCATCGCGAAACGCTTAAAGCTCGCGTTCCGTGCGTCCGGGATGTAGTTGGTACTCAAACGATAACGCTTATCGTCGATATTCGATCTTCGACCTTCTCCTTTTTCTTCGTCTTCTTATCCTTTGTTCGTCGGCAAGAGTCGGAGAGGAGAAAAATGACTTTCCCGGAAAAGTTCGGTTTTTCTATGAAATTCTCGAATGAGTTCGTGATTCTGTTTTATTTCTTGCTGCTTGAAATCGTATCGTTATCCGCGTGTAGTTCTGAAAGCAACGTAACCATCTTTCGTGAAAGATTATACTAGTTTGCCGTAGTTTTCTCTTTCTCACTTTTTTCTGTCCTCTCTCTCTCTCTCTCTCTCTCTCTCTCTCTCTCTCTCTCTCTTGTTCTTTTTCTTTCTCTATCTTTCTTTCTTCTTTTCTCTTTCTCTGTTTGTTTTTCGAACGCGTTGAGGTTATGCTGCTACTGTGTTCTTTGGGATATCCAAGACGAAACTTTTCCTTTCCCCGAAAGCGAAGAAAAGCGAATACTTCTTTCCATTTCTCTTTCCGAGCATGGTTTTCTTTGATATAACATCACTAACACGTTCTATGAAACTTTGTCGACCGTTTACACACATCGTCGATTGTCTATACCAATATTGCGCGAACTGTGTCGTCGCAATCCCCAGAGGGTTAGCGCAATTTTTATGAATTTAACGCATAACAATAATACAATATAAAGGTAGTATATTTTGTTTATTTCTAAAATAAAAATAAAATAATATTATTATCTTTATATTTACGTAATTAAAAGAATTTTGCAAATTGTACAGAATTTTTATCCATTTAAGTAATTTCAGTAATCGCTCTACATAAGCGACGCCTTTAACCTTCCTCTATATAAAATAATAGAGAAAAGAGCATTATTAACTCGCGATCTTTTGTTATTTTTATTGTATAGGAAAAAGGAAATAGAGGAAACATTTTTCGCATTATGTTCATCAAAATAATGCATAATATTACAATTAAGGGAGAGAGAACAGTGTAGAATGAAAAATGAAAGTGCCGCGGGATACATCGATTATGTTTTCATTCGAATCAGGCCGTACGCGAACACTTTGATTTTTTTCTTGCGAATTCCCATCGAAATCGAACAAGCGTGATTACATCGTTATATTACATATGCAAAATGAATATATGTATGTGTACGTAAAAATAACAGATTCAAAAATATAAAACGGGAAGTTTCGAAGGATAAGTAGGAAAGAAGGAAAGAAAGAAAGAAAGATAAAAAAAAAGAAAAGAAAGATATAGAAGGGAGTAAAGGACTGAAGAGCGCGTTCATTGCAGTGATGAACAACTACCAAGCCGCAGCACAGGCCGGATTTCCGCCAGCGTCGCCGCATGCGGCCGGTGGCCATGGTGGGCCTCAAGGTCGATCCTTTCCTGCGGCTAATTCGCCAGGCCCAATCGACATGTACAGTTCGAGCGCCGCAGCCGCAGCAGCAGCCGCAGCCGCGGATTCTGCAGTTGCCAGCTACGTCCAGGCCGCAGCTAGTCCGCAGCCTCCCACGACCGCGTTCCCCGCAATCGCTGTCTCCCGCGCCCCGCTCAACTACAGTCCCGTAAGTCAATCGAGTAAAGTCAACTCGACTTTCATCGTCTTTCTTTTAAACTCCCGTCGTCGTTTCCCTTTCTTTCTTTCGTTTTCTCTCGCGTCTCTATCGGATTATATTAGTTATCTATCAATATTATTCTAACCCTATCATATAGTATTATATATCCATTAAGAATTCTTCTTACGAGCATGAGAATAAAAAGTTGCATGAGATTGATATAGCAGGAAACGAATTTTAAATCGATTACGAAATGGTACAGAATTTTGTTTTTTTTCCCTCGCGTATTTTCATCATTCTCGGATTATCAGTTTAACGATTCTTTTTCTACGATTGAATATACGTCCATAAGAATTCTTCTTTGTGCAGAATCTTTTTCAGCTTGCGTGCACAGATCGGTCCGAATAGGCGGATAGTTCAGCTAGATAAATTTTGTAAAACGTTCCGACCGGAAAAATGAGGATGCGGTTGAATCTAGATTTTACGCTTTGGGCGAAAGAAGTACTGTCGCATCGATTTCTTTCAGTTTTATCGATATTATCCGGTATTACAATTTTCTTGCATCTCACTAGGAAATTATTTTACATAAAATAGAATACTTTTTATTTTGCTTAAGAATATTTACGTAATTGTTCGGAAAGTCTATAATGCAAATAAGCATGAGAAACGTATTTTATTCAGAGATAATTAAAATTTTACTTTACCATTTGAGTAATATAATTATTAAATGCAAAAATCGTTGAAATTACTTGCACCGGATGCATTAAATTCTAATTCACGCATAATTTACTTATAACATTGTTTTGTTTGACGCAGAAGGTAAAATGTAACTGAATTGTGGCTTTCCGCTTGATAAAAAATGTAAGTTCGTAATAGCTTATCTACGCTTATTTGAAGTGTCTTATATCCGGCACTACTCCTCCTGGAAAAGAGAACCTTTTCCTAAGCGTGTAAATATATATATAAAGGAGTATTCAAAGGAAAGAAAGGGATTTGTTCTTATCGGCAAATCTAATTGAAACAACCCCGATCATCCTTGAGTTGAACTATTTTCTTTCATAAAACTACGCTAACTTGGAAAGGACGAATACTATGGACCAGTTCACTTTTTCTAGATAATAATCATTTCAAAAGAAAGAACTGCTGTAACTTGAACGATCATAAAAACTCAGCGACTATAACAAAAGAACACAATTAACACAATTGGTGTTCATCGCGTGGAAACAATTTCGACTCATATCCTTTTTTTCTTTATGAAAACACGAATGAATATGAGCTTTCTCACTAATTATACTAACAGCATCAAAAACTTGACGATGCTATCTTTTGTCTCCCACGTCCCCCGTGATTGTCTATTTAATAACCATCCAACAAACGTATGTATGTATCCAGTGTGAAGCGTTAAGTTCGTGACATATTAACAAAGATTTCACCTTTTCCTGTTTCAGGGACCTCTGATACCAGCGGCGTTCACTAATGGCTACCATTGAGCCTCGTTAAGACCTAACAACAGGTATGATTTTTCCGTGTCATTTATAGTTTCACCGATTGAAAAAACTTTAGCAAATTATATCCTTACTCTATTTCATTTTTCATTCTTCTTTCTTTCCCTGATAGTATACGATACAAAAAAGAAGAAGCAATATTCATTATACTGATCCGATCAATCCTCCTTTGTAATGCCAAGTTACTTTCATGTAGTTTCGTAAAGGATCAAGCAGATCCTCGCAACATAATGAAAGTCTACTCAAAAACGTGATTTTCTCTTATAATCCCAGGATGGACGAGAGGGCAGAGCGCAGCACGGTCGACTGACGGCACAACGAGCACTGTAGTAGACGCCTTGGGAAGGAACTGATCACAGTTGATGACGATCTCTTGACAAATATAAAAAATAAAAAAATAAAAAAAAAACAAATAAAGGACGATGCAGCTACGACGACGGACGACAGCTTCATAGGACTGAAAGTTAAGTGAAAAAGGAGGCGAAGGTCGATGCTTTCCAGTAAGACGAGACTTCGAGCTTCCAAATATGACCAACTGAGCGTAGGAGCTACCCCCGAATGAAAAAAACATCATCACTCGGGGTCAACAACATCGAATAGAAAGCTCGCGAGGAGGATGAAGAAATAGGATAGAGAAAAAAAGAGAGATGAGGACGGAAACAAACGTCTAGAGAAAATCAGAAGACGAATAAAAAAGATAAACAGGAAAGCAATGTGCGCGAGACGCAAGCAAAAAAGAAAAAGAGAAATTGGAAAGAATGAGTGCAAGAGAGAGAGAGAGAGAGAGAGAGAGAGAGAGAGAGAGACAGAAAGAAAGGAAGAAAGAGAGAGCGAGAGAGAAAGAGAGAGTATGAAAAAAAGAGAGAAATGGAGGGACAGAGAGAAAGAAAGAGAGGAAGTGTATTTAAAGAAAAACGAGAAGGAAAAATATGCCGACGACATGAGTTGTATGAACACACAGGCTAGCTGTGGCCGAAACTGCGTATTGACGCCAGCCCGTTCTCCGACATTAATAAATAAAAAATAATAATATAATAATAATAATGAGAATTAAATTAATATTATTAAAAGCTAAATAATTAAGCAATTAAGTTTAGAATATATAAATACAATATGTATATATATATATATATGAATATAAATATATATATGTATATATATATATTATAAATAATTAATAATTATTAGACGGATAACGTATGAATTCTTAGAGTTTAAGGCGAACGAAGACAGGGAGAGATACCAACAACAACAAAACTCACATGTACGCGAATATATTAATAATGATAATTATAACACACACAGAAAAAGAGAGTGAGTGAGAGAGAGAGAGAGAGAAAGAGAGAGAGAGAGAGAGAGAGAGAGAGAGAGAGAGAAAATATATACATAATGAATAAGAATACATATATTTGGAGAAAGTAACAGGAAGACACAACACACACGCACATGCACACATAGAGACGGTACTCACTCATTGAGAAAAACACATATACATAATTAATATGGTGATTAAAACGTTTAATAGGATTATCGGCAGTGTGGCCGTATTCGCGATAATATATATATATATATATATATATATATATATATATGTATATATATATATGCATATATAAAAGCGTCCGTAGCGCGCATAGGAACACATACACATATACACACATATATTTAATATATATATATATTATATATCAGTACAATATAGACAGATCATCACATACACACACACACGCACACATACAAACACACACACAAATAGACGCATATATATAACCGAGCACATAAAGAAGAGGCGCGCGTTTGCACTCGGGAAGAACCTTCTTTTCTGGGCTTTTGAGTTTTAGGTAGAACGAGAAAGACTGAGTCTGAGAGAGTGAAAGGGGCAAAGAAGGGAGCAGAAAAAAATTCGAGTACGGTCGAAAGAACCCGACAACATCGGCGATGAAAGATGGCGATGAAGGTGGTGATGGTGATGTTATTTGGTGTGAGTAGTGGTGACTGTAAGAAGGTGGTGTAGTAATAGCGATAGAGAGAGCAAGGGTGCATAGGAGGGAGTTATTCGAGGGTGATAGCGAGTAAAGAAAGAGAAAGAAAAAAAGAGAGCCTTCCTCTTCTTTTCCTTTGTTTCCATCTTCTACGAGGCTGCTACTCCTCGGCAAATCTTTGTCACTTCAATGGCGGAATAGCACTTCTCTTATCCCCGACTTCGTCGTCGTCGTTGTCGTTGTCGAGACTCTTTTCTCTTTTCCCGGGTGTGCAACATGCACAAGATGAAGAATCAAAGCCCGGAGAAAGAGAAGATGAGAAAAAGAAGGAGAGAGAGCATGCGTATATAAGTGTGTGTGTGTGTATGAATGTGTGGAAGTAAATGAGCGAAACGTACCGAGACGTATGCGACAAAACGTGTCTAACTTGTTCAGGAAGACGCATTTCCGACGTTAATTAGGCTATGCGTTTTCTTTTATTGAAGATCGAAAAGATCACTCTCGGATTTTAAAAATGTCTGCTGCTACTGTCTATGTGTATATGCGTGCGTGTGTGTTTCCAATAATGGATGAAAGTGGGAATGGAAGAACTGGTGAGAGTAAAAAAAATAAAAAGAGAAAAAGAAAGAGAAAGGAAAAGAGTGAAAGGGAAGGCATTCATTGAATAGTATCGTAATGTATCGCTCGTCTCTGCGCCCGGCCCATACGTTACCGTCGAAATTTTGGCCTCAAGCGAACGCCGGACGATGATCAGCTGAATCTTTAAAACTGATCGTTCCGCTCGTACCGATCAATTACATTGCACTAACTTTCGTACGTGGAACGCGAATTATTGTATCATCTAAATACCATAACGATATATAAATGATATTCTATATATATATATATAAATATATAAATATAAATATTATACATACATTACACGAACCTTTTAAATAAAAGGAGAACGAATACGATGATAGCGCACGAAATTTGTCGACGTGCGCACGCGCTCGACATTATTCACAAAAAGCAGATCATAATACACGATACCCACGCACACGACACCCACCCACACGCGCACACACACACACACACACACGACACACAGAAAAAGCACGTCCGAGAGACAGGTGTGTTATCATGAATCGATTAAACTTTAATCGAACAAAATGGTTTAGTAACAAAAAGGAGATTAATTAAATAAAGAATACGTTGATAAAATGTATGAGCATGCATATATATTTGCGTATAATATGCACGAATGTATATGTATATTCGTGTACATATATACGCATGCAGAGAAAATGATGTACCGTTCGTCCGCAATGTACAGAGCATTAGAATCAATGGCGTTGGCACGCTGATTTGCTGATTTATTTGAACGATATAATAAAATTAATTAGAGATGTGTACCCTAAAAAAAATTTCGTGTGAGAGACTGAGAAAAAACGAAGTACAAGATGCGAGAGTGTGAGTGAAACGAATGAAAGATAACGAAATCGTACGTCCGTAAGCATGAGGATGAACATGTGAGAGAAACTGTGACTACGTTTCTAGGGCTACGCACACGTCATCATTAGCATCGCAAATAACCGTAAATGTTTAAAATGCAGATTATATCAAAGGAAAGACACAAACTTGAGAAACGAAAGAAAAGAAAATTAAAAAAGATGATTTATATATCTAGTCTTTAAAAGCGATAAAATCATCAGACACCAAACTGTTATTTTTTTGCACTTCAGGTAATTCGCAAATTGAACGAATCTATAATGCGTTGAATCTTTCAATTGATCTCCATAATCGCAATTCCTTTTACTTTCGTTTCTACCTCTGCTCTTACGTCTATCATCGATATCGATTTATTGGAAAAAAATGATCATCGGAAAAAATCGAGCGTGTGCCGTTTCGTCGATCGTCGAGCAAATGACGAAGAATATTTAATTCGTGTGACGATTACCAACGCAGATTAATTATTATTCTTATTCGAAAACACAGGGTAAAAAAATAAAACAGATGCTTTTAGATCGGGACATATTTTGTGTCGAACGGCGGCTACTTTGTTTTCTTGTGCGCGGATGTGCGCGCTTACTACAGGAGGAATGCGAAGTAAAATCAAAAAAAGAATAAAAAAGACAAAAAACGGAAGGAACGAGTCAATTCTTACAAACGTTAGCAATACTTCAACATGACCACAAAGGACAGGAAAGAATGCGGATAATAAGAAGAAAAAGGAAAAAAAAAATAAAAAGAAGACGAGTCGAATATATCGCGGGTACACTGTATTCTCAAGTCATGAGCACGTAACTACTTAGATGTGCGTACGGAACAATAATCATTGGATGATGAATGAAATGATAGCTGACTTGAAGCGGCCATGATTAAATAGAATGAACAATGGAAAATCTGTGAATGATAATTATCAATAAGTCAAAGCGGTAGTCTCATGTTGGAAAGCATCGATCGAGAATATATAGTTTGTTCTCAGTTCGATACTCGCTGTTGGATTACACACGTCGTAACATAGATGAGACTAGTTGCCCTTATGAGAAACAGGAAGCATAAACAATATCGTTTTGAAAATTATAAGATGAATTAAAAAAGAAGTTGATTGCAATCGAAGTTCCAAGAAAATTGTAAAACTTATTCGCTTCGATGGCACATATTCGAGCGTGAGAAAAATCAGAATGCCCGCGAGGTCAAATTCGACACTTTGCGATTTTCGATTATGGAGAAGAAATGAGAATTATATACATTATATATATATATATAATATATATATATATATATAATCTATATGCATCTTGAAAAAAGGGTTATGATCAATTATTAATCGAAAGAGAAGGAGCGAACGAATCGAATTTCGGAGGAAGAGATCGAAAGTGTCTGTGGCAAAAGACAAAAGCTTAGCGAAAAAGAAGTCGAAGATATATAAAGTGAGTGCAGTCCACGCGGTTTATATTTATAAATAAATTAATATTGAAATATTACACTATATATATATATATCTACATTTAGTATATAAATATATACATATATAAATAAACATACTATATAAAGAAGAAAGAAGAAAGAAGCAAAAAATATATTATGAGTATACAAATATAAATAAATAAATAAATAAATAAATAAATAAATATATATATATACATATAAATATAAATATAAAAACGAATAAGGCGAGGAAATAAGAGAATTATAAAGATGAACAAAGATATTGAGAGATATTGTTTTATGCATTTGTATATATATAATTATTGATGTTTTAAAGCTAATAATATTATTGTACTGTAATTTTTGAATTACCACCGATTGCAAAAGAGAAAAGGAAGAATATATAGAAACGACGAAGATGTAGGAGAGCGGCAGGGACGGGAGTTCGACCCAAGACGTGGCTGCATCATAATCATTTTTTCCAGTCCTTTTCTACAAGAGCAATTCAAGCGAAGAAGAGGAACGATGAATGAGCCCAGAAAAAAATTAAATCGAATGACGTCGATTGCGACTCTGCCGTTCCTCGTACGCTAATGCACAAGTTTGTGTATATTTCTATACACAGACAAGTGCATGTATATACATATAGATAACAAAATAATTGGATTACCATCATCGAGAAATAAATACGTGTGGCAAGAAAGATAGATAGATAGATAGGAGAGAGGGAGAGAGAGAGAGAGAGAGAGAGAGAGAGAGAGAGAGAGAGAGAGAGATAAAGAGAAAACGAGAGAGAAAGAAGTGTCACAAAGGAAAATACGGGAAAGGCGTTAATTAATAAATTAATTAATAGTTAATTGTGTCATTACAATTCCACGACCAAGTGCTGTAATATCGCGAGGTCAGAATTTTTCAAATGAATAGCATATTTAAAAGGGATATAAAAAATAAATGCACGCGCACGCAGCATTCACGAACACACATTGACACAGAGACATACGATATACGTAAAATTAAAAAGCACATCAATAAGTATCGTCTTATCGTAATCATCTGCGCGTCACAAGAGAGAGAACGAGCGATTAATAAGATTATTTAAACAGATTATTTTAATCTATAGATTGCAGTCTAAAAATATAAGTTATTATTTAAACAGGTACTCAAACAGTAAGTTTTTATACCTGTTAATTTATTTTAAATTTACATTGTTGATATTTTAGATATATAAATTTTTCCTTGATTTAATTCTTCTTATGGATTTACATTGATTTATAACAATTTATGATAAGACGTTTTGTGAAAAATACAACATTCGGTTTAGTTAGTCTTATCTTTATAAAATATTCGTTAAGTTTGCACATCGAAGGTCCTTCCTTCATACATTTTATACAATAAAAAAAGCAATATCGAGTAATAATTTAAATAATGAAAAGGGGTCATTGAAAATATTTACATTATCGAAGGAGGGTATAAGAGTACATAGATATTCGAAAATCGAATATATTACTTATTTATGGCAAATATAGAATACTAATATTATATCTGAGTACACAAAGACTCTATAGGAAATACTTATATTATCCATGTTGTTTAAGTATAATAATAATTATCTTCGCTTTGCCTAATCCAAAGAAAAGAGAAAGATGAAGAAAAGAAAGAGAAGTGATATTGCAAAGTAGAAAAAAATTTCGTCCCCAAAGCTTGACCCTCTTTCGTGATAAGCACGATATTATACGCTGACAATTAAACGATAAAGAAATGTTTGTAAGAATCCTTAGAGAGTTAAGCGCGAAAGAAAATGCCTAAATTCACTCGTTACACATAAAAATAGAGAAACGTACATATACACAAGCATACTGTTTCACCGATTCGTCAGATCATTCCTTTGATCATATCCAGCACACCGTACCTCGATCATGAAGACTTCCTTAGAATCGCTAGTTTAGCCGCAAAAATCGCGTCGCGATACGAAGCGGCCGCACATCTTTCTTAATTTTTTTCTTCGGTTTCCTCAAATGAAAGCTGATAGATGCACACGGGTGCGGAGACAGCGACAGTGTGGACGAGATTATGACTCATCCGTGTTGCAGCCATCTTTTTTATCCGCGATGTTAATAACGGGTTTGAAGGATTGAAGGAGAGAGAAAGAGAGAGAGAGAGAGAGAGAGAGAGAGAGAGAGAGAGAGAGAGAGAGAGAAACCGAGAAGGAGGATACGAGAGAGAAGAGAATGTAAATGAGAGTGTGTGTATGAGAGAGGAAAATATGATAAAATGAAGAGAAAAGATTGAAACACAAACTCGAAGAAAGAAAAAGGGGTCCGTAGATAGATAGACAATTTTCGAAGCAACGTTTTTTTCGGACAATCGCAGAGAGGCTAGCCTAAAATTATTCGTTCGACTTGCTCTGATGATGTTCATAGAAACTGAATGAATTTGCGATTCGATCGATCGGCACCAGTCATTGTAATGTAGTCGATCGGTCGGAACTACCTCGGTCCCTTCGATTCTCGACTCGCCGTGTTGCAAGGTTGTAAAATCGTAGGAAACAAATCCTACCGGGACTATTGCTTTTTTTTCTTTCTTTCCTTTTTGTTTTTTTTTTCCTTCGGTTGAATTATGTTATTCTATGTATGTATTAACATTATTTTCAAGTTGCATTGTTTATCGCTATCATTACTACATATTGCTATTATTGTCATTACTATTATTACTATTATTATTTTGATTTGTATTATCTCTGTTACTATGATTATAACATCCGTAATCATTGTTAATTCATCTTCGTCTGCACTTAAAATAACCATTTTTCCATGACTTTATTTTTCTCTTTAAACTGAGAGAGAAGAAGAAGAAAAAAGAAGAAAAAAGAAATAAGATATTCGTTCATTTGAGAAGTTTCTGTCGGAAAATGGAAAGCCATCTCCAAGAATTCGTCGGGCTCTGTAACATATTCGATCTTCACTTATCAAGGAACTGCATTGTACAAATCATGAGAGATGCACCCCACGGTGAAGGAAGATAAATCTGTCTCTAAATTAGCTTGTATTTAAATTAATAATAAATCAACAGAGCCTTTCGACTTTGCGGGGAAAAGACATACATGAGGATATATTAAAAATATAACCCCAAAACGATATGTATATACGTTTTATATATATATATATATATACATATATATATATATATATACAACTAGACTTTATATATATAAGTATATGCACATCACTTAAATAAAACACATACATATTATGCATATGTAATAATGTGTAATTACACGTGCACGCGTTCAGATGCGCACTTACGTGCAGTCAGCAACTGTTAAATATTCTTCCTGCGTAATAAAAAAAAAAAAAAGAGATAAAAAACAAAAAACAGAAAGAGATAGAGAGCAACGTATTACAAGCTCCGACACTCTCTTCTAACCGCCGTACAGTAACGCTACTAATTACATCATATTTCGATTGAATTATCGATTTATCGTTAGAAATCATTTTTATCGGATCGGTTTATTATCACAGTGCTGGCCGGTAAAACTCGTAACCATCTACACGTAGACATCTTGACAAAAAATGTATCTGTCGAAGATTTTGTTGCTTATTCCGTACAAAGAACTTCTTTTAAAATAATTCTTTCAATAACATCGTTTCTTATTCAAAACGATCCATGTTAACGTTAGCACTTTGATCCTTTTCTACGATGAATGTAAACTATTTACAACTGTATGTATGTGATTGCAAATTGACTGAAATATGTCCGATGATAAACGCGTGATTTTAATAATCGATTTGTAAATTAAGTTAAAAAAATCTATATTACTTTCTTTCGCGTGGTACCCTTTATTTTAACAATAAAAAAGACAACAGAGAAAGACAGTAAAAATATGCATCCTTAACCGATGCGTTACAATTACGATGAAAATGTTATTCGCTAGTACCTCATGTAAACTAGAGGAATACACGATTCTATCGATAATTGCGTAAGATTTCGTCTCCTCGCTCTTCAGTGCTTTTTCAAGATAAATGTGTTCGTTGAATAATAATCCGCACTGAAATGTCGCTATTTATCGTATCGTTAAAGAAAAAAACCAAAAAAGAAAAAAGGGTACCTTCGCTAGCCTCGAATTTGGATATAATTTTGCGTGAAATTTAAAAACAGGTCTAATCGAATATCGTAAAAAGTGCTTTGTATTGTAATTTCTTTTTATAAAAATTGTCTAAATGGTATGTAAAATAATTTTTATACAAGTTTTGCGCCCTATATTCAACTCTTTGCAAATCAAATTCATACGTTTGTAAACCAAATTTAATCTTTTGTAAATCAAATGCACCCTTTTAAAAATCAAGTTTTTCTACAAGATTCTTCCAGATTATCGTCTTTCAATTTCTAAAATAAAAAGTAATGAAAGAATATTTAAAAAAATGCACTTAAAACTAAAATTTCATATCAAAATTATCTACTCAAGAATCAACAATTGAATGAAAATCTATTATACATGAGTTTATATTTTGTTCCGATCTCGACACATTTACAATTGTAAGAATTCTAAAGTAAATTAAATATCGATATAGCTGAGATATGTTTAGAGAATATGCGATTAGTAAAATGTAGAATTGCTCCGATTTTTGCTGCACGAGAAAAAGATGTAATGTTATTTATAATGAGTTTATAATTAACTATAATTAATTATTTCCAGCACTGTAAATACTGCAACGCATTCAAACCAAATTCAATTGTCATTTAACTGTCGCCGATTAATATTGCAAGAAATTTTCAAAGTTTAGCTGAAGTACTATTATCTATATACAATAAAATTTTGAATTTTTTCCCGATAAATATACGTTTGATTTTATTTTTATTACAAAAGTTTAAGAAAACAATTTTGTAGAAAAACTTGGTTTGCAAAAGGAATGAATTTTATTTGTAAAAGATTGAATTTGATTTGCAAAAGAGTGAATGTGTTCTGAAAAAGAATGAATTTGATTTGCAAAAAGTTGAATTTGGAGTGCAGAACTTGTACATATGTATATGTGTGTATAATACATATACATATATGTATATGTTCGATACGCAATAGTACGAGTTTTTCTCGAGTTTTGAATTAGGTATTAAGATCATACTACAAAACCTGGCTCTAATAAAATTACAGTGTATGAGAGCATTGTTATGTTAACAAAGACTGTTCGCGCAACGTCACTTAACGAATGATTTCTCTCGGTTTTAACCGAGATAAGATATATATTTGTTTCTCATTCGTTTTCAAATTAACATATCAGAGAGAATCTATGAGATGTAAAAATTGTTTAACATTTTAGCAGTATGTCGACGATAAAACGTTGGCTTGACGAGTAGATAGTTATTGTTAACGAAGGCATGTGAAACATGATTCTATACGATTTTTATGTTATATTTTATTGTTTCTGAAAACAATAGGGCGATCACACTCTAATCGATAACGTGCACTATCTCCTTAGATAAGAAAGATACGAAATTTCTTTTTAGACAATAGATGGAAAAAAAAACAAAAAGAAAAGTCGAGAAAGTAAGGTAAGAAAAAGCACAGAATGCATTATTTTTAATCTATTCCATCAAAATTATATTTTGTACATATAGGTTTAATTAAGTTCTTCGACTGTGAATGAAAATTATTTTTTTCTCCTATCGCTAATTTATCTCGATGTGTTTGAAAAAAGAAAATACTGCATTATTTTGTAACAATTTATGATTGTCATATTATAGAAAAGCGAAATAAGAAAAAAGACTTATTAGTTTTGTCGATATAATGATACTCTTCGAGATTGTTATTTTGTCTAATTTAAGTTCATAGATAATAGTGTTATCATATTTCGTCGTAGATGAGATTATTAGATGTTCATCATGAGATGAACATATTACTTAATTTTGTAAAACCTTTGCGGTTAAAATATTCTTACCGTTATAAGAAGAAAAAAAGAATAATAGAATAGAAGAAGTTCGGAAACATGCCTGATAAGTAAAAAATATCGTTAATCAATAAAAGCTCAAATATCTCGTTTCAAACATGGCTTCGTATCTATATTATCTGTGGAAATATTGCACCATACACTTATGCATATAATAGATATCTGTTAAAGTTTAATTATTTGTGCTGTTACCAGATTGAAGAGAGCGCGGACAAACATGGCACAAACACATTGACATATTACACATGAGCAAAGCTTCAAGTTATTCTGATTCCGCATAGCAAACGCGAAAAATTATTATCGATAAGCGCAATGCAAATGGTCAGACGTTAAAAATAAATATGATAATAAGATGTTTATCTACTAGGCAGAGCTACGTAACGACAAATGAAGATTTTTTTGTATAATTTGCAAAATCAATGAAAAAGAGCAGTATTATAATTATACTTTGTATAGACCTATTCGAGGAAACATATTAATGCGATGGGTTTGGTAACGTTACGAGTTCTGTTAGATTTTCGTTAGGTCTTTTGCCCTTTTTGAAAAATGTAATTTCAGAACACCAATATTAATATCAAAGTGGCCGAACATTTTGTATACAAACTACGCTATGGATTCCGGGACTCTTAATCTCGTCATTCACATCGACAATTAAGAGGAAAGAAGACGAGGGCTGCGTTTTTAGTGGATCGACAATAGATGGTAAAAAGGTGGGAAACAAATTTTTGATATTTTCTACGATGGCTCGCAAGATAAAGGTAAAAGAAAAACTAAGAATAGAGAAGATAAGAAAAGAAAATTTAAGGCGAAAATGTTCGAGGCAAAAGCGAATGAAAACTCGGCGTTATGACACAGCTTGCAATGAGGAAACTTGCAATATAACAAGCAATAAATAAGCCACTTTTAATTCCATGTATATTAAACAATTATGTGGATGCTTAACAAGATTTATTGAATTAAACAAGCAAGCCAAGAAATAAGATGAAATACCAATTTTACATATTCTTACTAATCGTAAACAATTACAATACGTATAGTGACATACTAAATTATACGATTATGTATCGATTTAAAGGAACAAAAAAAAAATGGTAAATAATTATTAACGCCTGTAAGCGAGCAAGCGAGCAGACGGTAATCTAATCTACATAAGTACGTAAAAGTTTCAATTTTACACTACCGATAATAATGATATAACGATAAGGATATATAAGATATATGATGATTTATAATAATTATAATGTTGTACAGAATATTTATGAAAGGTTTGCTGCTGGCAAAAGAGTCGCGCGCTCCTGTGTTTTTTGCGATAATGAAGAAAAGAGAATCGTGCATGCGTTCGTCGATAAAAGAATATAATCTTATTGATCTTTTCACGTGAATCGACGTATCCGAGAAAATCGAGAATGAATAATTGAAATGCATTACGTGGCTTAGGCGACGCGCGGCTCTCTATCCAAAAGCGGCCAGACTATAATGAATGTTTTGTAAGATAAAAGGAGAACGATCGCGGTAGAGAATATTGAGAACGTGCGTTCGAGAGAAATGTATAGTCGATCCTTTCGTGAAATTTCGAATGAATTCGACGACGCCTTTCTCGAACAAAGGAAGACGCAGCTCTTTTTTTCCGCGAAATACTAGAGCGCTGCGATAGAAAACGCCATTAATGGCCCTGAGATTATAATACGAAAGCGAGTATGTAGGGATAAAAGGCAAACAAACAAAAAAAAAAGTAAGATTTGCGCGCCGCGGTGTGGCGAGAGCGAGGGCCGATAATTTAATTAATTGTGTATGTATACAGATAAAAATAAATATAATATTGCGATTATAAATATTAAACTCTAATAAAGAATAACAATATTGTACCCCTCTGTACATATAAATATATATTATAATACGATGATTATTACTATATGATTTATTATAAATATGTATACGCATGTATATATATATATATATATATATATATATTACATATACGCATATATACGTGTATATACATAAATATAAATATATCTCATGAATTCGCAAGATTACGTTCATTATCGTTTACTTACTATCATTGTCATTATTATGATCATCTTCATCATTATCACCATCATCATTATCATCACCACCACTACCACCATCATTATTATCATCACCACCACCATCATTACCATCACCACTACCAGCACCACCACCACCATGATCACCATCAGAATCATCATAAGCAGCAGCAGCAGCAGCAGCAGCTTCATCATCATCATCGTCATCGTCGTCGTCGTCGTCATCATTAACGTCATCGTCATCATCATCGTCATCGTCATCATCATTGTCATCGTTATCATCGTCATCATTATCGTTGTCATCGTCATCGTCATCGTCATCTTCATCATCTTCTTCTTCTTCTTCATCATCATCATCGTCATCATAATCGTCATTATTATTATGATTATGATTATTATTATTATTATTGTTATTGTTATTATCGTAATTATTATTATTATTATTATTATTAGTATTATTATTAAATCATCATTTTCATCATCATTATTATTGCTATTATTATTGTCATTATTATCATCACCATCGCCATCATCATTATTATTATTACTATGATAATATTAATATATAAGAGAAGGTTCACAACGTGCCGTGTGTATGTGGGAATAAAATATATAATATAATGGACATTGTTCAATTCAACTTATCGTGTTTGTTTATTTTTTCCCTTTCTGTAATAGACATAATAGAGTAATATTTAATATTTACATTTTTGCATTTCATTCATTTTAATTTTTTTATTTTTTCAATTGATTATATGAAGTACAGTTTAAACAACAAGATAAT
The DNA here is from genome assembly GCF_014466175.1 of Vespula pensylvanica. NCBI lineage: Eukaryota > Metazoa > Arthropoda > Insecta > Hymenoptera > Vespidae > Vespula > Vespula pensylvanica. The sequence goes on along the minus strand of NC_057685.1, from coordinate 9,529,111 downwards.
ATAATATTAGTATATAATTCAGGAATAATATTCTTTCGTATAGCCACGTTCGTATTTAGCGCCATTGAAACAACTTCAAGTTGATATCTCGAATCTCGATTAACTAAAATGGCACCACGTAGATTCCTTCGTTCTGTTATGTCAATGGAATGCATTCTCGCGATTGTCGAAGGTAGTGAATGATAGTGGCATGACTTTATTATATGTACTATATGTTGATTTTATTTAAAAAATTAAAAAAGGAGAACGACGAGATGGGCATATTTTTCGCTAAGAAGAAACCACAAAGTCGCATTACAGAACAGGACAAGGCTATCTTGGTAGGCATCACCGTTAGATTAATCTAACCTCTTTCTTTCGTTGGAAATGTTGTCATGCTTATGACGTTTTATAGCAATTGAAACAAACCAGAGATAAAATCAAACAATATCAACGTCGAATCGAACAAAATCTTGAAAAGGAACGACTTCTAGCTAAGAAACTTATACATAATGGACAGAAAGAGTAAGTGTTTCAATTTTAATAATAATATCGTTTATTCATAATCTATTGCATTATTACATTTGAAATTATTATAGTCGGGCTCTATTATTACTGCGTAAAAAGAAATTTCAAGAGCAAATTCTGTCAAAGATCGATGGCCAATTAGAAAATTTAGAAATTATGGTACATGATATAGAATTCGCGCAGATAGAAATTAAAATTGTTGATGGCCTAAAAGAAGGAAATGCTGCATTGAAAAAGTTACATAATATTCTTTCTATTGATGAAATTGAAAAAGTTATGGATGAAACAAGAGAAGGCATTGAAAAACAGAAGGAGTTGGATGAAATATTATCTGGTGAACTTACACAAGAAGATGAAGCAGAAGTAGAAGCAGAATTGGATGTTTTATTGAATGCAGACATAAAAGAAGCTCCGCTGGAAATATCAGATGAAATAATATTGCCAGAAGTACCTACAGATTTACCAGAAAGGAGGAAAGGTATTTTATTATTTTTGTTTTATTATAGAATATGTGAATAATTCTAGTAATCCAATATATATATTTGATTCTTTGTACCAATAGAACGAGTAAAGGAAAAAATGCAAGAAGCAATTGCTTTAGAAGCGTGAAAGACAAATGGGTAGTAGAAGTAAAACTTCGACTACCTCAAAACTATGCAAAACTGTTTTGTACATATGTACAGTGTATAATTGTAAGATATTAGTTATAAAGTCAATAACATTTAATTGAAAATTATAAAGTTGCTTTTATTATGAGTCTTAAAGGACTTAAACTATTGAAAAAATTATTATTGCGGAAAATACAATTAGTAAACCAAATGTGTGGTGTTTTAAAAGATAAGACTATAATTGATAAAATTATATAACTTTTTACGTATAAAATAGTTTTAATTACAGGTATGTTAATTACGCTTACATATCCTTGTAAAAGCTATACTTTGTTTTGGACTTCCCATTACGAAATATTTAGAAATAACTATGGAATTACTAATTTTTCCAAAAGAATAAATTGATTATTATTTTCGTTGTTTATAATTTAAACGGAACTAGGAATCTAATATTTTTGAAGAGTATAATAACTTTTATGAATGTGATTTAAAAGATTATGACGTAATCAGATTCTATCGTAACATTATCGATATTTCGAGGAGTATAATATCGTATACACTTGTTTCTACGTTCCACATGAGAGTATTATATCAATAAATTTTTTAAATGCATTATTCATCTAGTATTGTTCTTTGTTGACATGTTACAATATTGTGGTTTAAAGGATCGTACATTAGTTTTTTATAAAATAAAATCATGCTGAGATCAAATTTGAAATATGCTATATAAACACATTGTTCATACATATAGCATATACTTAAAAACTTGTAATTATTCGTAGACTAAGTAATATCAAGTTAAATGATGTAAGAAGCAGGAACAAAGTGTTCGAATCCCTGCATCTAAAATATCAGTACGTAGTAAAATATTTTTATACAGAATACGTTTTATAAGATTTATATACAAAAATCATCCATCAAATTATTATTTACTTATTCCATTATTAAAACCATTATGTATTTTTTTTTTTTTTTCGTTGTAACTTTATACGTGTACGAATTTATACCGTTCATTAAGTAGTGTAAATGTCACAATATTTCGAATGATGTCACAACCTGCTAAGAGTTGACCCGTGTCTTTTCTTCTAATCAGCATAATTAGGGGATATTGATATTTTACGTGCTGTTAGTCAGATCGCCTCCGCCATATTTTACGATGCATATTTTACGACGTATTATCAATTTAAATTGAACTCGAAGTTATCCAGCTTGTGAAATAAAAACTAAAATCCAGAAATAGATGATATCGTTATAACGTTTAATTCGAGTATATTTGTCATATTAAAAGACATGATTAATTTCAATCGATGCAATTATTATGGATCATTCACGAATACGACCATGAGCTATCGAGCGCCGATCATAAAAGGTAATATACAATTTCCCAGTGGCAATACGTAAAAGATAGTAGTAGATAAGAAATCACTTTGCAAAGTCGACGTACGTTAATTATCTCGACAAGATTGTTTTAATAAACGCTTCCATTTTATAGAATTTTTCCACTTGGCTTTACATATTTAAAAAGATTTTTACATGATTGCCAAAGACTCATACGCGGAATTTTTAATTATGAAAAGATGTTAAATATGAGATAAAAGGATACACCCCAGATTATATAGTAGATGTCCCTGAGAAAAATTCGAGTATGTATACCAACAAAATAAAGAAACAACCGAGATCGACTGTATACGTACATACATCATACGTATTTGCCAACGTATTATTTACACTGCGATAATCCATCTGCGAAATAATATTTGCACGAAAATCCGTCGTTTTCTCTTTTCTTCTCTTTACGAACTATGAACCTGTTAAAATATGCGATGTCATTTACCCTGTTCAATCGACTCACGTTAACGTATATTGAGGCACTTTTAAATACTTATCATCTCAATTGATTAATGAACAAAAAAAAATGCGTTTTCGATCAAATATACACATAATTGTCTTCAAGGAAATATGAATCTTCCGTGCGAAACGTGGCGTCTTGAATAACATTGATATTCCTAACTCGTCGGATGACTAATTAGAATTACAACGTGCACGGAGGTGTGTACGGATAATCGAGCATGCGTATCCGATTGCTTTGCCATCGTTGAAAATAGCTTCAATTACATAGGATCAACGAGGAAAAATCACGAATCTTCTTCGAACCGAGTGCATACGAATTATAGGCAGATTGTTCACTATTCCTCAAATTTTTTTTTTCGTGTACGAATTATCGTAAAAGAATGGATATTTGAAGTGTTCGAAAAAAACTAATTAGACTGTATCGATAAGCACAAAAATGCGGAAAGTATCGTTTCTGACAAATTATGTAATCACGATTGTTAAAGAATAGATAGTTTTCTGTGAACTATGTTAGTAACCAGATACAGGAAGTGAACGAATAGTATCGTGATATATTTGAAACGACGTCATCTATACGGATCAGTAATTCCATATTTAAAACCGGGCGACCTTCGTAAGTGAGAGAGACAGAGAAGAAAAGAAGAACGAGTTGTGATGTTTTATTCTTTTTTTTTTTTTTTTATTTTCGTTCGATCGTCGTCGTCACGCATCTTACAAATGAGAAAGTTTTATACAGAAGTCTATTTTGATGAAATAAGAAAATCTATATTTCATTAATCATAGAATTATGAATTTTTCGAGGGAAAAAAATTGTAAAATAAATCAAAATTAATTGCATTGCTTTGATATATATATATATATATATATATATATATATATATATATATATATTATATCAACATCGTAGATACTTACATTTTATGCAATCGTAGCCGGGTTCTTAAAGATTTAATGTACATTCGAAGAATCGCATTAAAACTTCCAATAAACCGCAACGACGTCACACAGATAAATAGCTTATTAGTCATTAATAGATAAAGCCAGACGAATGCGTATTTTTTGACTTTTATTGTGATGGAATTTTTACTGATAAATAATATTATTTATATCGTAGTTCATACGGTGGAAATATTTCTTACTTCCGGCTTTCTTCCTTTTCCAGATTCACGCATTAGTTGGTATTTTGTTATTACTAAAAATTTAAATGTATTGTAAAGTAACGGGCTAATTGAAACGATAGTTTAATCCAATTAATGAATCATATTCTCCTATTATAATGAATACGATGATCATTGAAACATCGATCAAATTAAGTTTATTATTTTATAGATATTCAGATGATATATATATATGGTGCAATAAATCTTGCATAATGAAACATAATTCGAGAATTTACTTGTGCTATCGGCAATTACTTTTCGTCGTATTAATCTAGTTATTTTTTACTATAATTAGTTAAACATTCTCAAAACTCATCCGTATGAGGACAATTGTAAACCATGAAATTCGATTTGGTCGAAGAGAAATGACTAGACATTTCAAAATCGGAACGTTGATTTATATTCGATTGGTCTTTATCGTAGTGTTACGAAGAATTTTCTTGAAAATCTTTACAACGTAGATTAATGATCTCATCGTCATACTACAGATTTAGGCATTACTCTTTTCAAGTCTATTCAATCTAGACCTGCGTATAGTATTGCATTTACAGTTAACTTATGTATGTTCCTCATAATAGAATAATTAATCTTTTTAAAAAGGGTCAAGATAGATTTTAACGGTATCAATTTTTAGCATATACATTAAGAACTTGGAAATATACTACGAACACATATTTAACTTTTTTCTTTTGTATCTTCATGCATTTTGACGTATTAAAAGGCGTATCTTGCTACGCGATTAGATCGCTTCAAAGGTGTAATTTAATCGAGATAGAAAGAAATTAACGATATAATGCAACTAATTACATAGTAATCCATAAAGTAACTGAATGCAGTATAATCGAGTTGAATGGTATGTTAATCGGAGTTTTCTGAATATTTCAATGATCATTTCATGGATTCTTGAATACATCGATGTATTTCTTTTAAATTCTTTTTATCACTGTTTGTTATAGGATTTTCTACGGATTAATTATTGCTTTAGAAATATATTCAATTATTTTGACTTTGATCATCGTCACGTGGAAATGATATATAATTAATTCTTTTTGACTTTTATGTATTTTTCTTTTTGCATAGAAATAATAAATATTGGATAGTTGACCCAATAAAGTAGATGAAATGCGATTAAGAAACCCGTAATCAAAAACTATTATACTTTTTAGGTAAATATAATGATCGCGTAATTTAATTGAAGATAAATACGTTAATAAAACAACAAGAGAAAAGAACAAAAAATATATATGGCGAGAGTAATTAAATAATGATCATTATCTTTAAGCATAGGTTATCAATCTTAAATAACACACTCCAAATATGATGTTTTCAAAGATTACTACCATTACTGCTATTTTAGGAAGAAATAGTCGAGATAATTCCGCGTACCTCGAACCTTTCGCTAACGTCCAAACATGATGATACCAGACCAGATAAAGTGTTTATACCTGTTCGCTCGTCTTAATCATCTTTTCTTGACTGATAAAATCGAAAATCAACACTCGTAATATACGTCGAGACCGAAATTGTGAATGGAGTTCGGTGAAAAGAGAAAGAGATAGAAAAAGATGTATCACGAATCTCCATCTTTTGCTTTCTTGTCTCATCTTATTCAACACCCACGCATCACACTGTCACGGTAAAAAATGCTATCGTTGCGAAATATTTAGAATTCAATATATCCGTTTAACATCCAAAATGCACTTGGCGTCACAGTTCGTTGAATCTTCTTTCTTTCTTACACACAGATATCAACAAATTTGTTTTCGCTTCAACGTCTTATTTTCGTTAGAAATAATGATTATTATCACCCAGAATCCTGTTGTTTCTAATGTGCAAATTAAATAGTCACGTACTCGTGTTTAACACTTTCGTGGACAAGACGACTATAACCGTCAGCAACAAAAAGTCGCTTGGGGACAAGAAAACTATAGCTATTTCATGACGTGTTAATTGGATTGAAATCCATGTAAATCTCGATATTTACGTTTCGTATCGATTGTAAGATTACATCCAATATTTTTTACAAAAGAACAATGTAGGAATGTTAATAGATAATATCTATAGATTTTAAGAACTTGTTTAATTTCGTGAAATACACCTGAGTTTCTATGCACGACTTCAATCTAATAAAGTCTTCGCGACGTGTTAATATACACGTACACGTATACAGGACACAAAGAGAGAGGCTCGCATTTGCATGTACCGTTTCACCTCCATTACGACCTTGAACGTTAAGTGCGCGAAAACGTCGTGGGAGATGACTTTGAGCACGATTCTCTCTTTATTTCTTCTTCTTTTTCTTCTTCTTCCTTATCTTCTTCCTCTCAAAGCAATCTCCTCGAAAAAAAACAGATCTCTCTCTCTCTCTTTCTTTCTTTATTCATAGAAGAAGAGAGAAGAGAGAAACTGTTACGGATTTCTCGCAAAAAGGAGACTTCCATCCTGGTTCTTTGTCTTGTTCTTGCTTCTTGAAGCGAGCTCGTATCTTTCATTCTGAGCACGCTTGTAAGCGAGCCTCCTTTTTTTGCATGTAAGCCCGATGTTGTGTTGAGAGTATCCCTGTCTTTTCTGTTTTACAATGTCGAATTCTGTTATTAACGTAACGACAGATTTCGATGACTCAGGAAAACGTGTGTACGTATGGACATGTATCAATTATAGCATGTTTTATACAGAGAGTCGAGAAACGTTAATTGTTTTATATAGGAGTATCGAGAAACGTTAATTGTACCGTTGACCGAAACACGTTCTACGTGCTACTAAACAAAATTGTTACTTTGCTTTCTCTCTCTCTCTCTCTCTCTCTCTTTTTCACACATACCGCGCGAACACACAACACATACGTATTCTTTCTGATTATATTTTTTTGAAACATTAGAAAAAGTTCGACATATAAACGCTTATTTGAAATGCGTATGAAATTATTCATTATTCTTTCTTCTAAGTCAATCTTCCTCGTTTTGGTAATTCTATTGGTAATGTTGTTTCTCCGTACAAAATTAACAAGCGTGTGGAAACTTCTCACGATGATTTTTTCATTGACGTCTCGACTTCATGATAATAGGAATTATGACGATGATGACGAGGAAGAGAATTTCCAAATTAGTTCTCTGTAGATTATTATTGAGAATTGTTTCTTTTCTTCGACTAATCTACGTTGAAGTGGTCAGTCGGTATTATTTTCTTATCGTTTCTTAATTTTTATAGATTTGAGAAGAATGATTTTTAGAAACTTTTTTGTGTGTACAAGTGATTAGTTGACCATGTTTTATTGGTTCCTTCAAAGATATGATGATTTCCTTTTTTTTGGATTATGATAAAATGCAACCTTCTCGCGTGTTGTAAATAGCGTTCATTATTTCTCGTTACATCGAGACTAGCTATTGTGGAATTATACGCAACGGATTCTGCGTGCTACGTTATTTGCTATGACTTTGTCTATAATAGTTTCATTTTGAAGGATACGCATGAATGTTATTGATAATGATTGAGAAGTAATTTGTAGAATCGTTAAGTGAATTATATACAAGGTGTAAAAAGATTGTAATGTTACGAAATCTCACAAGTAATGGTTTCAACGCATAGAAATATTAATGATTGTAATAGAATATGAAGAGAATATTAATATAGTCTTTACATGATATATAATAAGAAAAATAAGTTTTCTCGTGATAAACTGAGAACAGAAAACGCTTTCAGGTGCAGCAAAAAAGACTTGTGCGATTCGTTATCACAACTGCGACTAACCAATACGTTTTGTTTAATTTTCGCAACAACGTAATCGAAATAAAACAACATTATGTCTCTTAATCTGCAAACTTCGTATATTCCTTATCATGATTGTCGCGTTGCTGGTCTCTCGAAGGGGAATCAACTCCGTCACAACTCCGAGACGGACGGATCAATAAAATTGAAATGGGATAAAATTTTCATGGTTGACGAAGTTTGCTACTTTCTTTTTCATATCCCTAAAGACAACTATGATATTATATGTTATATTCCTAGAGGGAAATATGTGTTATCGATAACGCAGATTGTTATTAATCATTTAAAACAATAATCATGGATTGTAGCGTTGTATGTGTAATAATATTTTGTATGTGGATAACGAATGATGAATTTCTTGATTCGTAAAACTTATACGATAAATAATTTCTCTACGTAATAAAATAATTACATACAGTATATAAATATGTAATATAAATATAGTAATAGATATACGTATTTATGAGAAATATGTTCACATAAAATGTTTTATTCTGTGTGTTAACGAACGATAAGAATGTTATCGTAGTTGGTCGATTACATTCGAGCAGAAAAAGTAAAAATATCGTATCTATATATAAATGTAGCCTTAATTACAAAGAATGAATTTTCATGAATTCAAAAATATTATAGTTAAAGGTATATAAGCGACGATTCGCAACAAGCGATAAAATCGCGACGAGGAGGATAGATCGAATTTTAAAGTTAGGTGCAAAGCGTCACGTTCGTGATGCTTTTATCGCTTCGATTTGGCTCGTACTTGACTCGAGCAGTAAGTGGGAAGCATGGGTTGGACAGTGAGCGCGAACGAGTACGGCGTCAGTTTGCGCCGAGTCCTCAACGTGGGAGCTGCGCTCTCTTGATGCGTTCTTGCAATAGAAAGGAGCCTTTTCCTTTTTATTACTTACTGAGCGAGTCTTTACTCCGCGTTTTCATGTTTTCGGATTTCCCTTTATTATCGATGTACAGAAGAGGAACGAGAACACATTGAGATAATAAAGTAGCGGATTCAGTGATTTATCAAGAAATAATTCAAAAGTGTGTACAGTGTACAAAGTTATTTTTACAATTTCTTCTTTCATCGTCACACTGCCACGACCGAACGTTATTTTCAGTCCAGGTAACCATGAGCGACATTTTAATTTTTTCTCCTTGTCTTTCCTTAGTCTCCCATTCTCTCTCTCTCTCTCTCTCTCTCTCTCTCTCTCTCTCTCTCTCTCTTTTATATTCTTAATGTACTTTTATTATCCTTAAAATAATTTTCTTTGCATATGGCTAACATTGCTATAAGCATAATAATATAACATTTATTTATTTTATCTCTTTTCTTTTTTACTTCGTTCTCTTTCTTTTTTCATCTTCTATCTAACGTGACCCTGACGACTTTTCACCATAATCGTTATGCTAAATTTACGATGATCTTTGTTTATCGCCATTTACTCCGGCGAATTCGAAAAGGTGAAAAACTCGAGTGAAGTCAATTACGACGAGGTCGTCCTGTCGTCGTTGATTCTCGGGTAGGAGCCTTTTACACGTATCTTAACGGATATCTGCTTCGCACCGCCTACTTTCGAAACAAGATACAGATCTATCATTCGTCGATCACGATATTTATCGTATCTACGAATAATCGAGCGTTCATTATTCGCAATATTAAAAAATTATCAGGCCGACTTTGGATCGCTTATCGTTCTCTTTTCGTTTTTTCCTTATAAGGTAATTACAGAGAATTTAACGAAATTATATTTTTACGAACATTTGTCAATACTGATTATTTAAATCTTGTATAATTTTAGATTCGTTATAAATAAATTCTCATTTTAATTCCAACGTAGCAAACTTCCATTTTTCTAGAAAAATTGTAAAGGATATTCGATTTATAAGTGATACGAAATAAATAGAAAATAACATATTGAAGATAATGGAGATCATGGAAAATTAAAAATCATTCAAACGAGTTCAAAGTTCCTCCGTAAGATATTTTTATACCGAGGAAACTCGCATGGTAAAAATCAGTAGTGATGATTGATCAAAAACTTTAAACTTCGGGTATTCTCGTATTCTCACACGTTTCATTTGAATCGGTGTAAATTATGATGTCTTCGTGCATCGACACGTGCTGGGAAAATATTTCACCTCTCTACAAAACGCACGTGATGTGCTCGTTTATTTTTTCTCTCTTTTGTCGATCACGTTCCCTGAACTTCGTCGATGTAAGGAAACGATAAATATGTACTTCAATTAATTGCTTTAACAGGGAAGCGTCTGAAGAAACAACAAACGACGGGAAAACCGTATTATTTTCTTCCGTACATTTTCTTGCCGATGATTTTGCTGTTAGATTCACAAGTCATCGCCAGGAATACGTATACGAATTACCGGTGCTGGACTTATGGTATTGACGTAACGGCATAACTTATTTCTGCCGCTTATCTTCTTCGATCTGAATCATCGATGTTTTTATGGGAAACGTTACGCATTTCTTTCAAATTCGTTGGTAATTTAGGATTCCGTTATACGAATCAAAAAGTTTTACAGTTAACTTTCAAATTTATCGTCCTATAAGACAATCCTGAGTGATCAATAATAGTGTTGATAAACACGTATGGAAGTTATCCTTTGTCGCGTCGTTTCTATATTTAATCTATTCACAACTCCTATACATAAACTCAGACGTATATTAAATGTTTTGTTGGCCGTGCTATTAGATAAATAGATGAAGATAGTTTAGTAAAGTCGGCGGATATTCATTGATCAACGTCTAACAATTATCATTTTATTACTGCGACAATCTTGAATCTTAATCATATTGCAAAAGTTCTCTAAATTAGAAATTACATTCTTCGGAAGATGTTTTTCTATAAACATACGAGTCATAGATTACGTCTTTCGAAGAAGTCGAGTCATCAATTCATTGCCACTACATTATCAAAACTTAAAAACGCAAAATCGTCTACTTTCAACGTATACTTACTAATAAGCACTTTTCAACTGCTTTGTACAAAAAAAAAAAAAAAAGAGAGAAAGAGAAATAAGCTTATATTATTACAGTTAAACGATTTCAGAAAAAGGAACTTATGTATAATTTCTGTCACAGTACCATGATAAAGAGACAATACTGGTCTCAAGAGTAGCTTTAGTACGTTTAACAGGAGGATTGTCCTATTCTTGGTAACACCGACGCAAAAGACCATTCACTATTTCGTAATTCTTGCGCGAACGAGGCATGCGATAGCGGTATCACGTCATATAGGTCGTCAGTGAGATAAATAACTCTACACTATAGGAATATTTCGTGAGAAATTGAAAAAGACATGTAAAAAGGAAATGTGAAAAAGAGATTTTATTACTGTTGTATTGTTTAGAAGAAAAAATGACGGAGACAGAGACAGAGAGAGTGTGTGTGAGAAAGAGAGAGAGAGAGAAAGAGAGAGAGAGAGAGAGAGGGGAAGTTTGAAAAAGAGATTTTATTGCTGTCGTGTTGTTTAAGAGAAAAAATGACAGAGATAGAGACAGAGAGAGTGAGAGATAGATAGGTAGATAGATAGATAGATAGATAGATAGATAGAGAGAGAGAGAGAGAGAGAGAGAGAGAGAGAGGGAGAGAGAGAGAGAGAGAGAGAGGAGAAGAGAAGGAAAATATGACAAAAACGAATGTGTATAAAAAAAGGTGTCGTTTATAACTCATTCGAATTAATCACATAAAGTAATTATTTTATTTAATACGAATACTTTACACGTAAATAATTTAATTTTGTTCTCTTTAAATAATTATATGCTAATGTATATGATAACTTACTGAAAAAATAGATAAGGAAAAAAAATATAAAAATACATAAAATAAAGTAAACGCATACTCACCTTCGTTTTTTTTTTTTCTTTTAAATACATTGAAATAATATGCTTGATAGAAACTTCAGCGAAGTTATGTATTTTCTGTTCTCGCGATAAAAGAGTCGATGAAATTACGTTTGCGGAAGTTTTAAGAACCTTGCGAATGATAGATATCTTTCGATATACTATATTCAATCTGTATTCTCTAAACTTCTCTGTAAATCTTTACTCTGATGATCATTAAGATACCGAACGTGTTTCGTGAGTTGTGAAATCGAGTAGAAAAAAGCTGACGATTATTTTCATGTTTCCATGGCTACCATATCGTGTCACGGAATAGCGTATTTGATATATTACAGTGCATTCTTCTCACTTTAACTTTGATCTTCCGAAGGTCGACACCGATAATGATGTATAAATTAAGGCGGCGTCCGACATGCCGTGTTACTACTTTTAGACTTATCAAGATAACTCTCCCCACTTTCGATATCGCTTAGATCTTTTGGTTAATAAAGATAAATACTTAACAATGTTCTCAATTTTTCTTCATATACTAGGATACTAATTAAAACGTTAGTAATCTTTAGATAAACGATTCTGCTTGAATATAAATTAAGATTATCCTCCTTTATTCATTTATTGAGTGTGCCATAAATAAAATTGTAATTTATTTTTTCATAATAGAAAAAAATTCGATCTTAGAAAACAGTAAAAAAAAAAACTTGAGGTTTAAAATCCTACGGAAATATTCCAAAATATTGTATGGGAATATCTAAAAGAGATAATCTAGTATTGGATTTTAAGAAGAATGTAATTAATGCAAATAGTAGCGCAAGTAATAATTATATAATGCGACTTAATTTATGAATCGTACAATGGCAAAGTTTTATCATTGGCTGTATAACATCACGCCACAGGTCAAGAGGTTAATACGAAAAAAATGTTGTTTTCTTTGAAACGTCGTGGTTTCCTTAAGGTCTCCTTGTGGTCTGACTATGAGCACAGATCTATACTTTTAATCTACGGTAGAACGGAAAGAAAGATTAGAAAATCTTATCGTGTCGGTCGATGAACCATAAAATCGAGAAACTCAGAAATGGAAAAGAGGGAAAGAAAAAAAACGTCGTTCACTCTTTTATATATATATATATATATATATATATATATATATATATATATACATATATATACACACATACACGTATGTACGTATATGTATATACACCTATAACTACATGTATTCATAACGTAAAATACGATAATCCTTTATAATATCGATAACATGCACCTACAACAGTTTCAACGATCATTTGATATTTACACGTTTCTCCCTTTTTTTATTTCTTTTCTTTTTTTCAAGGAAAAAAGAATTAGATCGATAAACTTGAAAGTACACGAATGGTACGTTGTGCACATAGCTTTACATCATTAGCATGCACGCCGAATTCGTTGCATGACAGTGTAGTGCAATTATCTTCGCACGCATGGCAGTTTTGTTTAAGCAATGATATTCTTAGATTTCAATGTATCGCTTTACTTCCTATATTATTCTCTTTATTTCTTTTGTCTATTATGCAATATAAGAAATGAATAGAATACTATGAAAAGAGATAGCAGTAAAACAAGATAAGAACGATGTAGAAATTATTTTTAATAATTATATGATTTAATTTAATACGTTCGAGAAGAAAAATTCACGATTTATCTTTTGAATTCGTTGTATGTTTTTTAAATGAAATGATCGAAGTTATAGTTCTTTTTCATGTATAAAGTTTCTAAGGTTCCTTGCTTTTCTTACAACGCCAGCAGCTGCTCTTTGACGTTAAGGTGCGAAAGGAGGTGAAGGTTGATCGTGTGTCACGCGTACGGTAACCGTGTAACACTTGCACCGTTGTCGTTCATGCAATGAGTATGAGAGTTCTCGTTTGAAAGGTACTACCAGGGAAATCGACGAACGATATGCTGTATAAAAGACACGCATGTCTATATTATAAATATAGTGAGAATACTTCGCATAGAGTCATATGACCGTCGTTGGCCGCTCGATAAAATATAAAACGAAGAACGAAAAGGAGAAGGAAGAAAAAAAGAAAAAGAAATAACAAAAGTACGACGCGATCGAATCTTTATACGTATTACCGTGATCGAATATCAACTATAACTTCACTGCTGTAAGTTATAAAGCGTAAGAAATTTTCAGTTTCCTTACATGTCAACGTCTAACGAGTATATAATATAACAAGTAAATATATATAATCGGCAACTTAACATGGTCGGACGCTTAATTTTAAAAGGAGGTTTCAATAAATAGAAAATTGATTGATTTTTCAGGAAAATTATTATTAGCTCATCTACTAGTCTAATTTGTAGTTAAGAGTTCTTAAGTAAATAGATTGATCGATCTCCGTTTTCGTTTGTCGTTTAGTATTTATAAACGTCTAATTATTCTATCTTAAACGAGACGAAGAGACGTAGACACACGGATAATATGAAATAATGTCGTTCGATTTATGAGAACCAACCAGAGCATACTATTTTGAAAATTGTTTTTCTATTTCCGTTAAAGCTATTTGCGTACGAGTCTTTCCACTAGAAGCGCTCTCGCTTCTCACGATGTCACGTTTCTATCGTTCGACACGTGAGTAATGTGAACGAACGAATCTCTTTGAGAATAAGAAACATCGAGTGGAACGTCTCGTATATTTTCTAATTGCGAGCAATTCAATATCTTGAGCGATATGTGAATACTCATACAAACGCGTTTGTCTTTTTTTTCCCTTTATTTCATAAAAGAAATACTCAATAACATACATCTAATTTCGGCGAGCTATTATAAATATACAGTGTTATCAAGCGATAAATTTTATTTATCAACGCATTACCCAGGAAAATATGTCGATCAATAATATGACGATTATACAACGATGATAAGGACAATTTGCATCTATTTCAATTTTTTACAAATGTATAATACGCAAATATGTGGAGTTTGTACGATGTGTTCATTAAATTGTGTCGATTTACCGATATTTTAATTCGCTCGATTGCACTGGAAATTTGGCACATGTCCTTTATGTTATTTAGAACCGTAAATATTTCAAGGAAATTAGTAGTGTTTTCCTTTAGTGACTAACGTTTTATTTTATCTAGAATATTTTGAAACGCTTGCTGTTAGGTTCTCACGAGTGCTTATTGTTGTGAAAAGTGAAGCATAAACAATCGTTGTAGCCCAGGGCTTGAGCGAGTTCGAAAGCTAAGTCATGACACAATCCCTGGATTGTGGACCAGTACACATAAGAATATTTGTATCCTATTGGAAGTAACAATTTTGAGATTATTATTAAATACAAAATATGAATATATATGTATAAACGTGATGAGCAAGATTGTAAATGTTTTTTTTTTAAACCATTACTGATTATTTTAGGATCTAAGAATCTTAAAACGTACAGATTGTTTACATCCAAATATAACTTAAAAATTAATCAAAAATTAATAAGCTTGCTTAGTCAGAAACTATAAAGTTTAATTGTCTTCAATTACTTAGTATATATAATATTTATATTATACTTTTAAATACTGTCTGTTGTGTTATTCGATTATTACGTGTATACTTCCTATTGTAATCATTTCAGCGAACAATTTCTAAAAGGTCATGATATTTGAGGTAATTCGCTAATATATCTAGCATTGTGATATTTAGGACGTTGTATGAGCAAATCGGAATATTTTACCGATAAAGCGCTACAGCTACATATGTTGAGGTGGCGACCACTAGTTTGCGTCAACGTCATGAATGTGTGAGCTATTTCTATAACGGTATAGAATGCTATAGAAACGCAAAAAATAACCGGACTTCGAAGTTTTCTTATATGATCATAAGGTTCATCACAAATAGAAGAATCTTGCTCTTTTAAAATAATAAATGAAATTTTGAGGAATGATCATAAAAGAGTTACGTAAATGTTCAAGTAAATATTAGTGCAAATCGAATATATTAAGTCGGAAAATTCAAAATCAAAAATAAGAGTACAAATGTTACGATGTGACATGAATTTCTAATTTTTTCTTTGGTCGATATTTTAATATATACGAGGAAATATTATTAATACCATACGCATATAAGCACGTACATTTGGAAATATACTTTTAGGAAAACGCAGTTTCCTAAAAGTATATTATTCCAAAATTCTTTTACGCAAACCATATCGATGTAGTACCTCAGAAGAACTTAATCAAACTGAAATACTTGAAAAAAGAATTTTGACTTAAATAACGAGAAACGAAGCGCTAAAAGTACAGACTGTTATAACTCTGTCAAACACTTGAATATAAAGTGACTTTCTTTCATGTCATGCTATTATTTACAATTTAAACGAGCCACCAAATATATCAGTTATCTGCAAATTAAAGAAATCATAAATTGTATTTTAATGGCGAATAAATGCTAAGTAAAGAAGAAAAAATACAATTTAAAGGATCTCGATATTATCAATTATCTCTTGATATCGCTTGAAGGTCTTTAATAAGGATGTTCGCTAGGGAACAAGATCAAAACTGACAAGAAAATATAATCTTTCGTTTATTCATTCGAATGCATGCGCTAATCAATTAACTATTCCGTTCATACCAAGGAGTATCATCGACCGGTTTGAGCTACCTCGACTGAAATAGCGGTTCGAAGAGATGGAAGAAATAACGTCCAGTCGAGACGATTCGCTTGACCACTAACAATAAGAGCACGTTTTCACTGATACGCATGAATATCAGTAATATCTCTCGCTCGCCACTTACGGAACTTTTCGCGTGACGTATCAAACCACAACGACCTTTTGTCAATGATTAAAATTTTCCCGTGATCTCGTTAGATCGATATTTTGTTGAGTCTACAAAAAAAAAAAAAAAAAAAATTGTAAAAGGAAAGAAATAATAATATTCAGGTTAATTTATTATCAAATATATCAGCTAGCTCATTAAGAATATTTGAATACGTTAAATAAAACAATTCGAAGAATATTCGCACATACATACGTACGCATTGATTAAATAAAAAGCCTGATATCATATCTACTTGGTTTCACCTTGAACGCTATTTGCCATGAAATGTGCATGCTCTTAGAAAAGAACTATCGAATATTAAAAAGAAAAAGAATGATAAAGCGTAAACAAGACATATGGCTTCGTCGCAATTGTTAATTGAAAAAATCTGTTTTCCATTTACCGAGCTCGAGCATTCGAGAATTAGCTATGTGACGCGTGTTGAATTTCATATCTCATTGAAATGACATACGTGCCATCAGTCTTGCGTCCTTCGTCTTTTCGTTCTCTGCAATCGCAAAAATACTAATTGATTTTCTTCGAGTATTATGCCTCTGTTGCATTGCGATTTCGAAAGCAACCGCATTATTTTTGCTCTCGCTATCATTTTGCCAGTCATTCTGCAAACTTGTAAAAAAAGTAGTTTTACGACGGATGAACACGTGCCGACTTGGGGACTTTACTCGTTCAAACTCGTGCTCGCTTGATAAAGATTTGAAAATACGCCTTATCTTTATGGTTTCTGTACCGTGTGAAGAGAGAAACGCGAGTCTACCTTATTCGCAAAATAGCGTAATGCTTATTTTGTTTCAATTATATTATCTTATATATATACACACATGGTTGCGCGTGCGTCACTTTACTTCACGGTGCGTAAAGAGCTGAGCAATATAGTGGCTTAGTGGTTTTGGATATACTGAGTCATGGATATCATCAATGGTATTATTTGTTTCTATTTATATGAGTAATGCCAATCTATTTTAAGATACTCATTGGACATTTTTGAATTCTTTTTACAACAATATTATATTAAAAGTTTCTTGGCAATTTACATTCAATTTAAAGATCTTATAAAAGACATTTACGCGCACAAATAATAATTCTGTCTATCATGAACCTGTCAGTGTATTAGTCTTTAATTTTTTATCGTGATAGAAGCACGACTACTAGTCGTGAAAATTTGATCGCTTATCAAACTGAAGGCTGATAAAATAGGAAACGATTAATATCGATTGTGACTTTAATAACGATAAGACGACCTGCATTGACTCTACATTGAGCGGCATATTGGTCCGTGTTTAGGTTACTTTGTATTAATCGACAACTATATATAGACTTTCATATCTTAAAAGCATCGCGTGCCCTTCATATACTACGTGTTATTCAAGTTCTATCTGGCTATATATTACGTCGTTTAAATTATTTCACATGTCTATCAAATCGTACGAGTCATCATTAATAATAGGTTTATCATTTTATTATAAATTATATGCTATAAAAGCTATACATATGAAGACAAATAATAATAGTAATTATTATTATCATTCTCTTATCGAACTTTTTAATTTCAAGCCTCTATTATCAAAATGATAATATAAATAACAAAATGTTTTGTCCTTTTTGTCATGTTTTAGTGATGTCTCTGGAGGATTCACGACGTTCTCAACGACCGTACAGGTATGGTATGGTCTTGTTATGTGTCGGAGCTCTGATAAATTGGCTAGGACTCGCGGAAAATTACGTCGAACCAGTTCGATATGTTGGAGTCGCTTGCATAGTCGCAGGGGCACTTTTGATTTGTGCAGCGATGTGTTGCTGGTTACATGCGCCGCCAACTCGGACCAGTACGCACGCGCAACACGCGAATCATCCGATTACAGCCCAGGTAATTTATCATTATTATGCGCGCGAAGTTAACGATTTAATGCTCGTTCTACTTTTAAGCTGAATAATTTGTGTAATCCGCTCCGTGGTTTCTAAATGTCGCGAATATCGGTTAATATTTTAAAAGAGGAATAACGTTCGATTATAGTTTCCTTCGATAATCAGTGAAAGATATCGATCCACGTAGAAATGAACGTTATACATTTCCTCTCGTGTCAGATTTTATCGACGGAAAATTTATTCTCGTGGAACGGTAAGTCATAGAGTAGCAATTCATTGCTAAAATGAGTCATCGATGGTACTTCACATTGTATTGTTTTATTTGACATGGTTGAACGTCTTTGAAGAGTCTTTAGATCAATCCAGGTCAGTCCTTTATTATCAAGACGCAAGGAGCAACGTACGTTATCGCAAGAAGTTAAGAGAATTAATTTGTATTCGTTATCGTGAGAAGTTAAGAGAAATGAGTTTGCTACTTTGTAATTACTTCTAGCTCCTGCAAGTAAAAATCCTGCTTTAAAATTATTTTTATCTGTTTATAAAAAATAAACGTTAAAAATAAACAATAAAAAAGAACATTAAAAAATAATCTTACACGATATATAATCTTTCGCTGCGATAATAAGATTCAAAGTTATCTGTCGACTGCCTTTATCTAACTCCTTTTTTACCGGGAAAATCCTCTTTTTCGTTCTTTATCAACTCTGTTGATTTTTGTTTAACGTTAGTCTTCGTCATTTATAATATTCTATCGCGCTTCCTATCTCTCGTAATCCAAGGAAAAATAGAAAAAAAGAGAAGGAAAAATTACACGACTTTTTTTTATCGGATATAATCTAAAAAAAAAAGTTTCATATAAAACGCAACTCATTTCAGGTTTTTCCTTTTTTAAACGTTCTACGATTTCTATTTTACGTTCATCGCGAATTCTTAATACAAGAGAAGGAAAAAACAGGAAGAATCAAACTATGAGATAGTCGATGTAGACAATGAAAGGAGGTCGTCTACTAGAATCGTCGTTAGGGACGGTTACTACTTTAGGGATATTCACCCGGAAGTGTATATCTATAAAGCTGTATTTTTATCGTTGGTCGTTCTTACAGATATACCTGCTTACCTTTTTTATTCTCCATACGATAAAACTGGTATAAATTTTGCGGATGATAAACAAAAAAAGAAAGATTATATAGAATACCCTTTTCTGCACATTCTAACAATTCATATTCGTTGCAAACCTTTGAATATTCTAATTTGCTGTTTGGAGAAAAAAAAATCAATAAACAAAATTTGTAGCTATAGCTGACGCATCGCGAGATTTAAGTCGTTCACCCTGTATTTCCACTTAAAAGCGATTATGCAATTTTCTCCGAAACTTTCCTTATAGCTGCAAATAACCGGTCTATTCTGGTCGTTTGTGTCTCATGCGTCACCCTATACATATCTTGTCCGCCCTTTCGCGGCTTACATTCAAGCGGCTATATAGTTTATAAAGAATACCCAACTCAGGTCCGTAGATAGATATCTATAGACGACCTACGGACAAATATAAAGCGGCGGACACTTCCGGGTGAATATCCTTACGCTATTGAGTAAGAGAAAATTGTCATGTATCGCTGGTAGTTATTTATCGTGCACTGAACCATCTTAGCTGTTTTTTTTTGGAATTCATTGATCGAACGTCTCTACTCTTGAAAATTCTATCTACTGAAAAATTTATATCGTCTTCTTTTATACACGTAATTGCGTTTAAATACGGGAAAAGTCGAGAGAAAGAAAAAAGTTGAATAAATTCTGTTAGATCAGAGATTCGTTATATATATGTGTGTATATATATATATATATTTTCATAATTTAGTTTTTTGATATTATATAGATCTTGTAAATATTGATATAATTATGCATTATTATCGACGGTCAAATTTATTCGTTTTTACAGATTGACGATCCGATCCACGTGATCTCGATCGACGAACCACCGAGTGGTGCGAGACAAAAGCCACCGGACTATGAGGCTGTAACCGATGCACCACCTAGTTACGATGATGCAATCAAATTGAATCCTGGTCATTTGATTAGGCTAAGCACGAGCAGTACGACATCCTTATCAACGGAACATACGATACCGGGAACCGTTGAACTGGTTCCCGGTGAAACAGCGCGAACACCGCCACCACCATACGCGAGGTAATTTTTCTTGAATATCACTTTTGTAATACATCGAAACTGAAATTAGCACTCACTTGTCAAAGATCTTTTACTAAAGAGAAAATCAAGACATTCGAAGTTATCGCACTCGTTGATTCGTTTCTTAGTTTTGATTTACAAGTATGTCTTTTACCTTGTATCATCAACATTGTTTGTTCATTCATTGCAGGTGAAAGGTTTGGGGCAATCTATGGTGATTATAAACAACAAGGACTGCGGCGCGTCTGCAGACTAGAAAAAGAAACTACCGAGAAGAAGTACAACGAAAGTCTTTTAAAATTCTTCATTATACGAACGAAGAAGACTCGTTGTACGTGCATAATTGTCAATTTAAAAAACGAAAACTATCACGAAGGTGATCTCTTGAAGGAGATCAATGATTCGTGTGAAAATAGACTAAAATTGTGATCCTCTCTGAGAAGAAACAAAGTGAGACATACGAGACAAGACGCACGTTCCTTTCTTCGAAGAGAGGACGTAGTTCATACTGCAGAGTTCGATCTTTGCGGCCTGATGTACCTACAAATGTACGACTTACTCTAGATGCGTCGCCGGCCACGCAAGCTGTCACTGTGAATGTGACAGAAGACAAATTCAAATTTTTTTCATTTTCTTTCAAAGAACGATTTAAATAAAGAATGGAGATTATACGTCTGGAGAAGTTCTAACTATTTGCTCACAATACAACTGCCAATTTGTGATAATTATGAATTTTGCCTGAATACCTACGAACGATTCTATGAAACTAATATGTCGTATTTTGTATCTAATTACGTCGTTGTATATCGTTAAGTATTAATGTATATATTATTATTATAAATGTGCAATGTATACATACATCGCAGGAAATGAAACGTCATGGTCGTCTCTCTTAACTCGAAAGTTACGCATGTGTGTGTGAGATCAGTAATTATAGATTATTTAATTTTGTTCGAAGATCCATGTTGCTTTGTTCCTATGAATGAAGAACGTTGATTAACGATGCTGCTTATGTTATTTTGATTGAAAAGAAATAATAGACTGCAGTGCGAATAATTTTATAAACTCTTTGATACTGATCACGTTCATAACACGCTCGGTTTTATGTACCTTCAAATATTGTATATTTGTCTATGGTAGCGAATCTTAAATTTGTATTTTTCAATTTTGCGTTAAGAAGACGATTCATAAATCTAGTAATAATGTTCCTATTTATTTGAATGATGAAACGTCTTTTAAGATCTTTTTTATGCGATTTTGATTATTGGAAGTTGATAAGCAAAAATTATTCGCACGCTTATTATTTGTGACAGTTTTGAGAACATCACGCGTGTTGAATATCACTTCATCGTTTCTGTAAGATAAAGTCTTTTTTTATAACGGAAATATAAATAAAAAGAGTAAACTTTTATATATATGGTTGTTGATATTTCGATTACCCTTATTTGCATCGCATCCTGATTTATATTAACTTTTGCCAACGAGAACATTTTGTTATCTGATAATAGAAAGTACAATCAACCTGTATTTATATAGCTTATAACGAATAAGTATCGCTCGCTATCTTCAAAACAGAATCGTGAATGCATACGCAGATAATTCATCGATAAATACCCTTTATTCAATCGGAGTAACATTTATACTTACTTAAAGCACGTTATTGAACTAATATATCAGTAGAACTTCATCAACGGCAACAATAGTAATCGTAATAATGAAGAGAACGTAACGACAGCGATAATGAGATGATAATCTTAATGACAATGACAAAGAGTTAATAATAATAATAATAATAATAATAATAATTATAAGTACAATCATAAAATCGTTATATTCTGACAACGCGAAGAGGAAAGGTAACAGTAGGTAACAATTTTCGTAGGAGGATTCTTCTCTAATTATTCGTTTTTATGCTTTTCCATTTCTTTCTACGGTGAGCTAAAAGCAGGTCGACGATGATGACAAAATAATAATATTAACGATAACGAAAGATCGACAAATTTTCGATTAATCTTCATTTTCACTCACACATCTATTTTGATTTATTCTTATCCTCTGATTAGATATCCTTTGGTTTAAATACATTCTTCCGACGTTTGTTCGCATCTTCGGTATACCACCGACAAATAGTTAAGAATTTTCGTACTTTGAAACTTTTTATATTCGTAGCTGATGTCAAAGGAGGGATCGAAAGTTCTGTCACCTACCGTTGCTCGTGAATGCTCAATATTTACAAATGCTCTTCGCGTCTTTAGCAATAAAACGAACATGAATGTATAATAACAAAGAAAAACGTGAACAAATTAACCGAACATTAACAATCTATGCCAATATATATGTATATCACCGCGATGGTACACAGTTGATTTTTATGGAGAGAATTCGAATGCGATGCATCCTAAAATTATTGCACGTATGAACGATCTAGTCGGATCAAATCACATTTTAATCTAATGCAATCGATGGCCGATCGGCTTTTTTAGAACCTTGTGTATTTTTGAATCGCCCGTATATTTTATAAATTCGATAATACACCTTGTTTAAGATTGACATCCGTCTAATCACGTTGGCTACGTATGGACCGTAACAGATCTCGCATTCTTCTCAACTTGTCGTTGTTCGTCGTACCTTTCACACTTTAGCGATTCTTGAAGAACGTCCTTATAATAATCGTATTACTCTGTAATTATGTACAGCATATGGACATGAATTTTCTCTTTCGCACTTCCTCCTCTCGTAAAGTCGTTGACATTATAAATGTATTTTTTTTTTTTTTTTTTTTGGTATATTCATAGCGATATACTATCGACAGTAGCAAGAGTAGTAGTTGCAATAATGACTATTGGAGTAGCACTAGAAATGTTTTTGGTGGTAATAACGATGACTATAATATTAATAGTATTAATTAGCAATAAGTTAGTCGCCAATAATAATCATTTATAAGTAGTCTTTGACTTATCTGAAGCAGCGTTAGCGGCATCTCGGATATATTGGCTTCTGTGATAATTTTAATGCTAATTAATTATGTAATAACAGTTATACAATAGTAATATTAATGAGATCTGATATACATCTAAGCTAGTCCCTTTTTTACATGCCTTAAGGAAGTAACCACAACATATTGAATAATATAAATGCTTTTCCTTTCCTTCGTGTATTTACAAAGTGCTAATGTAGTTATCATCGATGACTTTAAGAATTACGCGACACTAATTTTCGTATGTACAAAAGATATCGCTATACGCGAAATTAGACATCCTTAATCTTTATAATTAACTTGTTCTGACACCTGACACATTTCATTGAATACAATCGAGACGTTTAATGAAATCGTCTATTACTTTTTCAAATATTCTCGAATAATTTTCGACGATTTTGAACGAATTTATTTACCTGACTCGAATCATTATGCGATTAAGAGAAAGTATTTTTTAACTCTTTAATTAATTTTAACATAATTGCCAGGTTAGTCGATAATGCAAAGTTCATTTTCACAGTGTACACGAACTTTACCTGCAGATAGGTAAAATCAATTGGGCATTATCGTTAATCACTTTATCAAAGACGTTCGAGCGACACTGTACTCGATCGTTGAACTTTAGGGATGGTCTCAGATGGGTGTCGGCAGGACCGTGAAATCTTGTAGAGCAGTTTTCACCGTTTCGTAGATCGGTCGATTGGTTTCGTCGGCACAATAGCCGTCGGCGGTGCACAGAGTTTGCAGTTTTGTCAAATAACTATCAAAATTCTCATGGCCCATTTTCTCTTGCGGTCCACCTGGGGCGTTGGGTATTCGTACGTGTTCCAGCAACGTTATCATGTTATCGCGTAACGACTGATAGTACTCCGTCAGATTATTGTTTCGTGTAGCTATCGCCGTTGTTTCCTAAAAAGAAAAATGAAATATCTGCATAATTAACGGTCGATAATATAGAAAACTAGATAATATAGATGATATGTAAGAAATTTTCGATAATTTAATTGATTAAGATAAAATTAAAACTTTCTTGTCAACAGAAGGTAAAGTACAAAGATTATCGACCGAGCATACGAACACTAACCTTCTCGCCCTGCTTCAATTGATTCTCCATGGCGGTGATGTCGGAACGCAGGCGCAGTACTTGCGACTCAACCCGAGCGTTCTCCCTCTGGAGTTCTGTGATTTCAGCCTCCAGTGTATAGAGGTCCTCGCCCTGGGCACTCGTGGACCCACCACCGCTCGTGTTACCCTGACCCGCGCCCACCGCACCCCCGTGAGCCGGACCACCGGCGTCCACCCCTAAAGTTAGCAAAGACACGGACCGGTTCATCAAACTATCCCTCAAAACGAGTACTTTTTACGGTTTCCAGCAGTTTCTTTGCATTTACGAGTACTTTATAAATTAGAAGTATTTACCGAAATGCGATATTTGAAGTAATTGATAAAAATTAGATCATACAAAGAATTTGACTGGAAACAGCAAAATTCAAAGTCTTTGATCATTGTCAATTAAGAGCTCATATATATTTCTTGTGAAAGACTTTCTACGTATTCATATAAAAGCATTTCGGCGTTTGCTCAGAGGAAAGTCAATATCGAAATGCACTAAAACTTTACAAACGTGGTATTGTAGCGAATATGTGGGATATGCTGTGAGGACCAATTTGGAGCCGCCAATTAAGCGGCATGGTTGTAGGTGTAATGCTTAGGTGCGCAGGTTTCTGTTACGCCGATTACTTATTTCATCGCTATAAACCTAATTTACTATGATAAGAATCTTTGATCTTTCGAACACACAGTCGTAATATACATCAAGTAACAGACGCACTAACCTGACTGAAGTGCTGCAGGAGTGAAAGAGTTAGGATAACGAGGTATATTTCATAGGACAGCGTGAGGTGCCATCATACCAGATAGTAGAAGAAATAGGAGATACCGAGTGCTGGTTGTCAATATTTACAATTTTCCATTACAATGCAGACCCCCCATGATAAATTTTATTTTTTTATATTTATATAAAAATGCAGACATATATGCTCTTATCACTAGTACCAACACTCGGACATCGTCTCGTAAAAGTAAAATTACTGGTGTGTGGATTTTGTATATAACACCGAAAACACATAGAAAACATGTGGCGAGTACGTCAGTTCCTTACCTTCAAAAGTAAACGTTCTCCTCAAAGCTCAATGACAGGAAAGGAGCTGATCGTGATCCCAGAATAAATCAGAATATATTATTTTTCATCATAATGATATACCGCTTACTTTGTTTTTATATTTCTTTTCTTGCATATTATATAGGACGAGGTAACAACGCGAGACTGATACCGAAAAACAGGTGAGGACAGATGAGTGAAGGTACAAGTAATGTTATTTATTTCGGTTTAGGTATTTCATCGGTTGAATTATCATAAGTTGCTTCTTCCTAACGTCACCATATATAACCTTTGATAGTGAATTCAGATTTAAACACATCTGGATCATAGTGACGTGAGAAACGAGTTAACGTAATTCAACGTCGTATACAAAAAATTCAAAGAAAAGTGATCGAAAGATATGTGAGGAGACAAAAAGACGAAAAAGGAAAAGGAAAAGGTTTACCATCGTTGGTATGACAGCACATCATTGCATGGAGAATAGAGCGTGGCATAGCACAGGACTGAGTATAAGGTCTGATACGCACAAGTTTACAAATAAAAATTTGCGATATCGCATATTTCGATACTTCACTCATCCAGATACGAGTCGTTCCTGGTTTATGATAATGCGATATTGGCTGATCAATGAGACAACAAACATATTTGATCCAATAAAACAATTGAAATAAAATGATCTCGCCTGGATGAGAATCATCGAAAGCATGAAAGAGTATGTAAAATCATTTCGATGCCTCTTCTTTCTAATGCCTCTTCTATGCTAATTTCATTTCCCATTAGGTATCAAAACGCATATCTCATTTCTAATTATGGTTACTGCGCGCGAGAAGGCCGAGTCAAATTTGTCTCGAAAAAAACGCTCGACTGTTCGCAGTTAAATATTTAATAAGCTGGATATCATACACGCGGTATATCTTGCCCTCCATTTTTTACTCTTCCATCAATAATTTGACAGGAGATCTTTCTGTTACGCATGAAAAGGCAGAAGCAACGGCTAAATCCTCACCGGGGATTCCTTTGCTGTACATGCTGGACATATCCTCGAACTTCGGCTTCTTGACAGCATGTCCGGCTATAGGACAACCCGAGAGAGATCTATGCGTGGAGAAAGAACCATTTATGTGACCGATACCGTCGCAGCCGGGAGTAGGACAATTGACACCTTCGAATTTCATCGCTGTCGTCGCTGCAATTGCTGCTTTGTGTTGTTCGACTGTTCCACCGGACTCCAACACTCGCATTTTGTTTCTATTTGCAATCGGACATCCGGATGCACTGTAATGCGTTCAAGTTGTTAATGGAGTAAACAAATGTCTGAAAGTAAAGTTCTCACGTGATATATATATATATATATATATATATATTAAATGCACGTGCGGATTATCATGTCTATCCTTGCTTCTTGGCTGTAATATGCAACATCGAATAATATCACCGATAGTGAATATTCGCAATGCCTCGATACGAAGCACTTTCTCTAACGACGAAATCTCGTCAATTTGATTTGCAACTTCAATTAATAGATATAAATTAATTTGAGGTAATCGTGCTGAGGCAGAAATGGGCTACTGTTCTCTTTGCTTATCTTCGTTAGTCTTACCTGCGATGTGACAAGAATTTGCCAGTAGCATGGCCAGATCCGTCGCAACCTGGGATAGGACATCTGTAGTTCAAAATGGTAAGACCACCATTACCAGCACCGTACAACATCCATCCACACAGAGTAAGCGTGAAACGAGCGGAAACCGCCAGTTATTAGTCAGCGTCTTCGCCTTTACTCGGATAGGGAGAGTTAGTACGTGGTTGTACGTGGATGGGTTTCCCCTTTTGGTCTCGTAGCAGATCTTGGTACGTGCAATGCGGTCACGTAGATACCTGCTTTAGCTACGTGTAACGTGCGAACGCGACGAAAACGCAAATTGAGATAGCGATTACTACCGACCCAGCAAATTGCAGAACTTGGAGAAGATCAGAATTTCACGAAACCGAACCTTTAAGATTTACTAGCAAATTCATTTGAAAATATATATGTTTATGAGAGAATAAATTTCAATCTGCCACAGGCATCGAAATCACCTCTATCGCCGAGTTAGCTAAGCCCACGATTTACGATATACGGAAGGTGTGTAAAAACGAATGAGAAAAAGACAACGGTGCGTATAACGATTATCCGAGGCAACTGACCTCAATGGTTCAGAATCCTGCCCATCCCTGGGTTTGCTTTTCGGCTTATTAGCTCGTGGACAGCCGGACAAACTTCTGTGAGACGAATAGTTTCCTGTGACGTGTCCAGACCCGTCACATCCTGGCGTGGGACACTTTAGCTCTTGAGAGTGCGCTTGAATTTGAGAACGATCGGCTCGCGGACAACCAGAGAGGCTAAAAGTTAAAGACAGTCCAAGTCAAGTTAAAGCTGTTCAACATTTACCATGATGACTACGCGCTGCTCTATTCGGTGAAACGAGTACGCGTAATCTAAATATCTCTCTGAAATGATATCGTAATTATTAAACGCTAAATAAAAATATTGCAACGCTGTAATCTTCATGGTTTCGATCACGAACGTACACCTCAAGAACATCCAAGGTCTCCAGCAATACATCGCATGCAATTCACGCGACGTTGCCACGAGGTTTGCGAGAATACTTACATCGAATTTTCAAGGCAGGATCCATCATTGGTTTTGTGTGATCTAAAAGGATAGACCTCGATGAGTTCCGAGTGCTCCATTTTGGTGGTTATCCATTACCGATGGAACATATTACATCGTACTAAACAAAGGTAATACTGAGGAAAATCGCCTCACCGAGATCACCCAATTAGACTTCTTATTTGCTACGTTATTGTAAAAGGATAACTTTTCGCGCGAGTCAAACTTGGACGACTTGCCTTGCATCCGGTTCAAACGAAAAAAATTTGGTAGCGATATATTGTGCTTTTATTTCTTTTTTCGGTAATCGCATGCGTATTCGTACAAGGATTATGCAGGTCTTACGTTGTCCTCGAAAGCCTGATGTATCTTTAATTGCACATTTGAAACGGGCAATCAACGAAGATCGATTTAAGTAGCATGCAAATGGCAACGCCGTGTTCCAATTGGATCACTCATGAGGTGTCGCTCGTAAGGTCGATCGCGTTTCAGGTTCGTATCAACACAAGGTCAGCCTTACTCTAAGAACACTGAAAGGGAGAGCAGGGAGCACACTCACACCTGACCCCAGTGAAACTCGTCAATTGCCAATTATTGAAGTTTCTGCATGAATTAGAATTGCGCTGCGAAAAAATATTTTCGATAGTCATTCAATTCTTTTTTCTCCGTCACGGTTCTGCTCTGACATGGTCATTGACAACAGTTCGCTACGAAGCTGCCCACCTGAGGCTGGCGAAAGCTGATCAATATGGCGGATTTTTGGTGATCGAGTATACGAGTCCGAAAAACTTACGCTACTGTAACAAGATTTACGCCGATGAAAGCCTCGTAAATGGACAAGTCTTCTGTCGCACAATTATGAAAGCACTTTTCATCATGATTTTGTCATCCCTTTTCGTAGGGGTCGGGTCGAAATGGGAGGAAATGAAAAAGTTCATTCAACACGAAACTTATCTACACACTTTGATATAACGTATTGTATTACAAAACCAATAGATATATATTTACGCATGTAAAAAAGACATAAATGGAGTAAAAGAGAGAGGGTGACAGACAGAGTCATCTTATGAGAAAAACACAAGGTCATATCATACTCATGTAAAAGCTAGTATCAGCAGTTATATCGAGTATACAAAATGGCTCAACTAGGAAGGAGGGTTTTCTAGAAGTATGTTCGATGACGCAAAAACACCTAAGAAGCCACTACGAATCACCGACACGCAATGGTGCAAAACTCCCATATAAAGTATTCTATACATACATATACATTGATGTATATATATGATGTTTACAAAAAATTGAACAATTAGTGTAGACGCTTTGATTTTATACATATGCATAAAGACATATGCTTACGTTCGCCAGGAATTTGTAATCCAAGATGAAAATGAAAATAAATGATCAAACGGACGAGAATCATCTAGCGAGAACAATTCCTGTGTTTTTTGATTACTCTTAATTGGTCGCGTTAATCGATAATAATTAATGAACTTTTACGAGAAAACTATTATTGATTAGATTAGAATAAAAGGATTCGGTGACGTGTACATATGTAGTATACTTGTGTGTAGCGTGCGTTCGTGCGTGCTGCATCGCTCTTTTTAAATACAAAATATATACCAAGTGCAACGTTAGTTAATTTAAATATTTCAGTTACTTATGATTTCATCGATAAAATGTACAAGACAAAGTTCTACAATCTTTTAAGGGGCACGTCTGACGATGAAAAGAATTTTTTCTCAAGCTTATCTTTCTCACGAAATTTCAAGATCGTTGGTGTTCTTTTTTTTCAAAGGAAATGTAAGATTTTTTGCATGAATTGATTCTTCTCGATTCTTCTGAATAAAACAGTATTAGAATGTAATGTCGAAAAATAATAAATTTTCGAGGTATTTTGAGAAAATGTTTGGTAATTCTCATATAATTGTAACAAACTATATTTCTTTTTTGGTTAAAGTTAGAAAAAACAAGAAAAAGATGAAAGGTTGAAGGTGACCTACATATTCATGATCATATTCTTTTGCATGAGCATTATTGTTGTTGCAAAAAAAGTAGAAACATTTACTTTTTTCCTGTAACAATTTTTTCTAACATTAACCGAAAAAGATACGATTTGTTACAGTTATGTGAACCATCAAATATTTTTTCAAAATACTTCGCCAACTAATAATTTTTTATATTGTATTCTAATAGTTTTTTAATCAGAATAACACGAAGAATCAGTTAATGCAAAACAATTGCAAAGTTCTATTTAAAAAAATTTCGATGATTTTAAGATTTCGTAAAATGTAACCTGAAGAAAAAATTCTATCTGCTATCAGATGTACCCCTTGGAATAATATAACTTTGTTTTGTATTCTTTTACATAAAACTATAAATAACGGAGATATTTAGATGTTCCCATTTAAATGTCGCACCTGGTATATGTATATAATCTGAACGTCGATGTCAATGTCAATGTCAATGTCAATGCTGCCTTGCCTTCTGTGGGTAGCGTAGTTCCCCGAGACATGACCCATGCCATCACAGGACGACGTGGGGCACTGTATCAGCTCCTTGCCGTCGCGGCCACGAGGGGCGGGCCGAGGTGCAAAATTCAACGTGTGCCTCCTTATATTCATACTGCACGGAACAAGATGAACAATAAAACAATCTCAACGCGATTGCTCGTCTCACTTATGTGCCTGCCATCCGAGCTACGAAGAGATCGCGTTTTGTGACTCGCCAAACTATAGTTAGCGTTGAACGCGCAATAGTTTATTTCCAAGAATAATCGTAGACAATCTAACCAAACGACCACGGTCGACTGAAGCTATCCGAAAAATATTTCTCTTATGAAACAATGGTTTACATCGTTAGATCGTGTGCGAGCAAATTTCTAACTAAACACGCTATCCTCCGAAATAAAGAAAGCGAGAGAGAAAGAGAAAGAGAAAGAGAAAGAGAAAGAGAAAGAGAAAGAGAGAGAGAGAGAGAGAGAGAGAGAGAGAGAGAAAGAGAGAAAGGAGTGGGTGTAGAGAGAAAGAGAACGAGATACAATAGCGAGAAGTTTTATTGCGTTCTGCAACTTTTCTCGGAAAGGGGACTGCCTGCTACTATTGCTGCTTCTACCGATGCTCCTCTTCGCATTTGCGATCACAAGCAACGATATATGAAACAGTCGAGAAAAATGCTCCCCTCCTTTTCACGGAAAAAGAGAAGGAATACGCGTAGGAGGAAGAGGAAAGAGGGACGAAAGGAGAACACGTGGATCGGAATCGATGAAAGCAGACGATTCGCTCCTACTTCGCTCGTCTCCTCCTGGTCTCGTAGATGGGCGAACTCACCGTGGGCTATGAGATGCCCTGAAAACCTCGATGACCCTTGAGTGGCCACGATATTGCTGGGAAACCGAGCCAGCGGACGCGGACTTGAGTGCAATTCACTGGTTCGACCCCGGCTTCGCCCTATCTGCCTTCCTGTTTTCTGGTCTTCGTCTCTAACCGCTTTCCTCTGCCTTTGCCGTATATCTAACTACATACGCTGTTAAATTCCTAACTCCAAGGAACCCATTTTTATAGAATCCTCTCTGAATTTTAACCCGTGCCCATTGCTCGGTGAGCTCGAAGCAGATAGACATATTACCTGATGTAAGTTATTTCTTTTTTAGAAGAGCCATTTTCTTATTAGCAAACTGCAAGATATTTGAAAAATATGATCGTGGAATTTAATATGTTATAAATGTATCATGAATATGTGAATATAGTAAAAATTATCATTTGTTGTCGATACGTCAAATTTTGTTTAAGCAACGTGTATGAAAGAGACGAATCCAGTTGTAGCTAAGACATTGTTCCGAGCTCTAACTCTAACGGGACAGCGGCCCTAGCCCTATAATCCAGTACGGTAGCAACTACCTCACCTTCCTTTTCAACCTTATCCTCCCTCGGCAGCTCACCACCTCTATCCATACTTTGGCTTGTCCTCTCTACTACGCTTCTCTTCTCTTTCTCCTCTATACTTTCTTCTCTCTCTCTCTCTCTCTCTCTCTCTCTTTCTCTCTATATCTATCTATCTCTCTTTCTCTCTACCTCTTACATGCCTTGAACCGCGCCTTCTATACCATACCGCCAAGCTTTACGTCAATTAGAATAAGGTTGGCACTTTCGGTACGAAGAGTAATTACTTTAATTAACAAAATGGAGGTAGGTATGCGTAGCCTCTCCCCTTGCACCGTCCGTCGATGTTAGCCGTCGCCTTTCCGCCTTTTCGAGCTTCAGGCGCGAATATATCGCGAGAGAGATTCGCGCGACCCTTTCCGCAAGGCAAGTACCAAATATATAGATCTTCTCGTGCGAAATTGTCGTATGGGTGTTGCTTTTCTATTTATCTTATAAAGATATTTTATTATATATATGTCATGTCTCTATTGTTATTACTATTGGACGTATGTTTGACTTGAAATAAGACTTAATTGATTATAAACGATGAGCAGACTCTTACAATTACCGAAAGGGAAAGTACAATTCCTTTAAAAAATGAATTTTAGAGAATCATGGATAAATGTGATCGTATTGTATATTTCTTACCTGTCATCTTTACCAGATGGTTTATCGAGAGGTCCGACGGTATGCTGTGGCGGCGGCATACTGTAGCACGGTGCTGGGGTATAACCTGCTGGAATTTGGTATCCGGAGGTAACTGGACCTGCAGGGTAGGTTCCACCACAATTGTAACCAGCGGTGGGGTAGGGAGTATAGGTATTTCCAGGATACTCTGGTTGTACACCAGCCATACCGTAACCTGGATGTGGGCTCATGGGTCCATATCCTATAAACAAAATATCATACCAATTATGATTAAAACAATGATTATTGGATATAGCTTGTTTTAGAGGAAAACAGAAAAACCTACGTTTTCGAGATTTCATTCAAATGTATTTAATTTCACTATATAGTTTGAATTTTATTAATTCACTTATCACTTCACTGAAAAACATATCTAATGCTTAGAATATTATATAGAACACGATGGACTAAAGAAAGATAAAAAAGATCGAAAAGGATAAAGGTGTGTCGCGCGAGCAACGAGTTGCTTGATTAACCGTTGTATAATCTACACGTTTATTTACTGGCAAGAATTCATTTCGTTGTGAGAGAAAAAACGTGAAGTGCAAATAGCCGACGGATGGAAGGACGGTATGCGCGACGTTGCAGGAACACGTTGATGGCGAACGAACATGGTAGTGTGCGCTCGAATGTTTCAATTTCAATAACTACTCCCCAGCGTCTGAGTCCGGACAATATTGGCCGCACCGGACTTTTGCCAGCTTCGTGTACGCGAAATATTGATAATTAACAATGGCCGTGTACCGTCACGGTGGGTGGTTCGATATGGAAGGGTGTACTGTGAACGTCCAGAATGAAAGAGAGTGAGCGAGTGTCTATGTACGTGTGTACGGGAGAGAAAGAGAGAGAGGGAGAGGGAGAGAGAGAGAGAGAGAGGGAGAGAAAGAGAGAAACAGAGAAACAGAGAAAGAGAGAGAGAGAGAGAGAGAAAGAGCGAGAGAGAGGGAAAGAGAGAGAAAGAAAGAGCGTGAGAGAAAATGGGAGAAAGAGATGGGGAATATGAGAGATAAAGAGCAAAAGAGACAGAGGGGACGCGTAGGTGGTTTGGAATGCCAAGGCACAGAGAGACCGAGGAAAATGAGAGTTGGGCCATAGGTGCCTATTATGGCAGTCGTGTACTGTTCTGGCGAATTTTTATTCGACGGTTGTAACCACGTATCTCTCTCTCACCCTCCTACGTTTCTCATGCTTCTCGAAACCCCGAGGGCGTCGCACTCTTTGTTCTCTTCCGCGCGTTTCATCCGCGAACTTTCTCTTTGCCACCCTTACTACTATCGGTAGATATAACCACATCGACGTAACGACAAGCTAACGTTTCACGTTACGGTACCTTGTTATAACCGACTATCTTTCATCACTGTGAATTTTTTTACATACAAAAGTGGGAACTTGACTTTTTTAAATAGCAACCTGAAGTAGGATATCAGTAGGAAGTAAGCAGTTAAGAGTTATAATTTATTTTCGAGTGTTCGGGCTATAGTAGAGATAATGCAATAAACGACAATAACTCACCAGTAGGATCTCGGTAGGCGTCCATGTAGTGGGAACCTCCACTGTCGGGGGTACTTTCACGACTATATGCAGCAACGTGCACACCGGGTGGTGGGAATCCTGGGACAGGCCTGATTCCTGGACCCCCGCTGAAGTTGACTGGTTCGTTCGCCGTAGAGAAGTCCACGGGTTCGGTCTGTTCCTCGATTGGTCGTGGTGCCGGAAAACCTGGACCTACTGGAACCGCCACGGCTTCTCCATGACCCGTGGAGTATTGAGGACTTGGTGCACCACTAGAAAAATAAAATATATCGAATTATGTACATTTTTATCAAAATAAATAATATTTTAATTTCTTGGATCAAATAATTACCTATGAAGTCTATTCACGCTAAGATCCAATGTTTGGCCTTGAGGACTAGGGACTTGAGGACTAGCAGTCAAGTGAGGACTCGCAGCAGCTTGTGGGCTACCTCCGACAGTTTGACCTCCTCCATATTGAGGACTGAGGCTGCTTGATCCATAAGGAGGAGC
The DNA here is from genome assembly GCF_014466175.1 of Vespula pensylvanica. NCBI lineage: Eukaryota > Metazoa > Arthropoda > Insecta > Hymenoptera > Vespidae > Vespula > Vespula pensylvanica. The sequence continues at coordinate 9,494,080 of NC_057685.1, read as the reverse complement.
CTGGAAATAATTTTGACAAGTCGTATGAAATTTCTTTCACAAATAGATGTTACTCTTCAAATATTGCAAAATTTTAACCAACCTGTGGACTGGTCGAAGTAACACTCGACGTGGATAGATCCATTACTGAACCACCCGGAGAAGTTGGCGGACCACCAGGTTTTTGCATTTGTTGAACTTGTGCTACTGTCACGCATTTTACTATAATGTGTATAGAAATAATTAAAATGATCATGAATAATTATTCATATCGTAAGAAGAAAATTGTAGCTATATTACATGCTTTTATAAATGAATAATACCCACCATCCTCTGTTTTCATCATGCCTGCTGCTGTAGCTGCAGCCATAACCATTTGATGTTGTTGTGCGGCTGCTGCAGCTTCTTGATGATAAACGCGTTCCTGTTCTTCGGGCGTCATGCCGGTCTGTCCTAAGTAATACATATTCGATCTTGAATGCAGCTGTTGTTGTTGCTGTTGTTGTTGTTGTTGTTGTTGTTGTTGTTGCTGCTGCTGCTGTTGTTGCTGCTGCTGCTGCTGTTGAGCTTGGATTGGAGCACAAGTTTGTGCATCGTATCTTTCGTATGCTGACGTGGTACCTGGATCGTATGGTCGATGATTAGCAGCGTTGGCTATTGCATTTTCGTAACCTCTCGCAGCGGCGATCTCATTCGAATATGTAACTACGGGTCGTGCGATATTGGTTGCTCCCGGATGCATATAAGCTCTCGCGTGTTCGGCAGATCTGTGATGATAAAGTTCTTCGCTAGTAGTAGCAGCAGCTGCAGCGGCTGCAGCAGCAGCCATCATTGCTGTAGACTCGTACGGTGATCTTTGTGACATTTGATGACTCATTCTCGTGTCTTCGACCATTGGCATGGGATAAGCAACGGTCGGTTGCATTGGCAAAACATGATGTGTTGGATGCTGATTAGGGTGATGTATACTTCCTCCTATGGTACCCCTTGACCCCATCGCATCCATTGATGAAAGTGAAGAGGAATTTGAGTCTTGATTCATATAAGAGTCGTATGTAGGTCGAACTGTTGGTGGAGGAGGCGGTGGTGGCGAATTCACACGGCACGATACAGTATCTTCCGTTTTAGGTACCAACAGGTCCGATGTATTTTGACCTCTACTTGGTAAAGGATTGCAGCAACTACCACTTGCGGTCATGTTCTCGGTTTTAGGAACTACCTTGCTTGGACGAGAAGGTGGACTTTCCTCCGACGTTTTCGGAGGCTTCACATTTATCCCTGTGCTTTTCGTCGAGGCATAGTAGTCATAAGTCAAGGAACTTATCACTGGCTTTGTATCTTGACCCGCGGACGAGTACTGCGAATAGGACTTGCTGTCCATTGATGGTGGCAGTAGATTTGTGCTGATATATTCTGGAGGTATTCCTGACACTATTGTTAAAAAAAATTAATCATTTGAGATATAATGTCATAACGAGAAGCTGTATAGAAAATAAGTAGAAAGTTCTACTAAGTAGAAATTAAGATCAAAAGAAGTTCATCGATACTACATCGAAACTGCTCTCTCTCTCTCTCTCTCTCTCTCTCTCTCTCTCTCTCTCTCTCACTCTTCCTTTATTTAAATATTATATGACTTTTAAAGAAAATTTGTCAAATATGTATTACAAAGAATAAACTCGAAATAATTATCGAATTGTTTTTATAAGACGCAAGATCGAAAATTGAATACGTGTCCTGTAACAACCTACGCTCTGTGTCTACCTCTAACATTTAATCCTTATCTCACAATAGGGCTTGATGTTGTGGCAGGATTTTCTTGACCAGCGAATGGGGCTCGAGCGAGGGATGCCGATGTTTTACCTTACCTTGTGCCTTGTGTCGTGCTTCGCGTGCGGCCTGCTTATTTGCCGCAGCTATGGGACACCCGGAGAGGCTTCTATGTGTGTTCCTATTAGAGCTGACATGACCACGGCCGTTGCAACCAGGCGTCGGGCATTTCAAAATAGTCTCATGCATCGCTAGAACTAGAGAGAACCCAGAGACACGTGGCGCCGATCAGAGACACACACACACACGGAATATGGAGGAATATTTTTTATGCTTATGAGCTTGTCATATCTAGTACAACCATGTAAACATGGATATAGTATCAAATATTATGCGTTGAGTATAATTATCACGATTGAGTATTACTCCTATTATCATTCTAAAGAGTACAAGGATTATAAGATAGGATTATCATCGATTATCGTGGATATCAAAAGGGTTCGAGATCGAGACATTTTAATAAAATAAACAACAGAAAACACGTAAAAATAAAATGTGTAGCATAGAGATTATAGGATTACAGGAATAATGAATAATAAGTAAGATTACACAACGTTATCAATAACGATAAATCAATGTGTAATTACAATCAAATATACCAAGCGGGTAGAGAGAAACACAAGAGATAAAGATATAATTAATAGAGAGATAAATTATAATGCGATTTGAAGTATTTCGTGTATTGTAAAGCACTGTATATTTTTTGGAAGGACACTAGTAGCAAAGTAAGGTGTTTAATTTGGTTTCGTACTGCTTGATAATATGTACCTGTGTTTTAATGTAGTGCAAGTGATCGTAAAAATATAGCGAAGGTTGAATTTGCAAAAAGTGACGCGTGAGATATCGCTCGAATGGTCGTTTGAAATTTCAACGAATTTCGTTCGTACGACGTAGTACATTTAAAGGTGGCCATGATTTATAACAAGTAAAATATGGCATGTATGCCACATCTTATTACGATTTCTAAATGGGTATTAAAAGGCTGACGAAGGAAAAGTCGCAAGGTAATAATACTCAATCGCATAATCCTCCGTTCGATAGTTAGACGCACACGGAATGCCGAGGGTCCTTCGCACTTCTCGTGTCTCGAGTTCTCCACAGGTTCGTAGGTACGTCCAAGAAAACCAAGTTCGAGTGTGGTGATAAAACTCTCTACTATATAATAATAAACTACGAACACAAAAAACGAGATAAATGAAACGGAACAGAACGCAATAAATAAAGCTCTCTACCCCGCAAACAAAAAGCACAGAAAATGTGTAACAAAGACAGACAGACAAACAGACACACATAATGGAACGCAGGCTCGTTTTTTCCTCGTGTTGATCGTTTTACGATCTCATATGTCGATTTTAATGTACTCGCGACTATGTGAAGAAACGTTGTAATGAAACCAGTTTTTTATCTTTCATCATCGAATATTTTTAATATATCGCAATTATCGCTCCCTCACTTCGTCGTTTCAAAAAGGCGCTCTCGCAAAAAGAAGATGCACTACGATAAGGAATTTTTTAAATAAAAAAAATACTCACTTTCGGGTGTTAGTTTATCCTTTCGTGGACAACCAGAAAGACTGTGAACAAATAAACATTAATATTAATTTTGTTGTTTTCATTAATTCGGGAATTCGAACCGATCGATAAAGTTCATTTCTATTCACTATTGAAATTCGATTTCACTGCAGAGAAACGCGTAGCTGTCTAATCAAACGGGGTAGAGGGTAAAGCGCGGATTAATTACCGATAATTGCTTACCTGCGGTGATGGGAATAGAGTCCGGTCACGTGACCCTGCCCCGTGCAACCTGGGGTTGGACACTTGTTGCCTTCTGTAACAAATCAAAGTGAAGTACGTGAATCCATGTTTGCTCGGTCGATTCTCCTTTTATGTAAATGTACAATATTTAATCTCAAATATTATCAATGAATTAATAAAATTCGAAAGGACACGAGTTTGATAAACAATAGTTGATTTCTATATATAATTACAAAGTATCATTCGTCAATTGTATCCTTTGAAGTAAATCAGAGGAATACGATATGTACGAAGTTGTGGTTGTATTTGTTTAATTTGAGATAATACAGCGTGTGTGCGATTTTATAATCATGTTCTGATGGGGTTATTGCTAACAATCTATTGTATGAAACTCGTTTTCTCTCGTGTTCTCTCTCTCTCTCTCTCTCTCTCCCTCCCTCTCTTTCTCTCTCTCTCTTTCTCTTTCTCTTTCTCTCTGTTAAATGCCATGCAATAATCGATATTTTGATTTAATACAAGCTTTACTTTTGCTACAAAATTAACGAAGAGAATATGTCCTGCGATTACGATTCAACCATTCAAAAATTATTTCGTAAAATTAATATTATATTAAATTTATATAATAAAGATATGTTGGTTTACAAGCAAAATGCACATGTGATATGTTGGCGGTGTATTACACCTGTACAATATTGTCGTCCATGTACCGAGTTGAATGCAAATTAACTATTAAATGGATGACAACCGAACATGTCCAACATCACGTCATTGTTTCGTGGGGTAGCAATAGTTAATACGTGGGGTGCATATTCAATATATGTGTCGTTTGTTAATATATTCCGAGACTTTAATCCTTCTTCAAACAACTTTTTTATAGAAAAATTAAAACTTCTTTTTTTTTCTTTTTTTTGTCATTAATCTTTATATTTCTAACGAACATATTTACAAAAAGGTTAAGCTAAGATATAGATATACGAATGGTCAGTCTGAAAATCCTGTAGTAGTCACGTATTCGCTCGAATAACCTCTGGGATTTCTGTCTACTACGGTTAATCCTCGGAGATTAGCACGGGTATATATGGTCGCCCTAGAATCTTCAACGAGATAAAGAAGTAAATTTCCTCTTTAGACGAATAAAATTAATGATTTCTAAATAAAAAAAAAATTAGTTCGAAATTTATAGATTGTAATAGAAAAAAATAAGAGTAGGAATTTTATATCTCTCATTTGTTACTTTTTCTTTTTAATTAGAGGTATAAATCACCTATTGATCTGCAAATATTGAAAATCGAAGATGTGATAATAAATACAAATATCTAAAATGTTACTACCATTACTTTTATTTTAAATAATATCTAATATAGTTTATAATTGCGAACTTCTAAAAATGTTTCTTCGGGTTTTTTTATTTATAACTATTCCCTTCTAATACTTCGTGAAACTACGGCCGATGCCAGACGAGAAGACCATAGCCAAACAACCGACATCAGCATCTGTCGTGTACTAACTGCACCTTAATAGTAGGTATGGTATACACCATGACGATCACGTTCGTGTTCTCTGAGTGACCTCGCGTGACCAGACAATTACAGGTTGCCAATAAATGCGGGTAGTCGAGAAGTATCAATCTATTGGGATGAGACGAATGGCTCCTATTTTCTATTCTTAGACCAAGTCGAGAAAATAGTCAGTCTACGTTATGAGTTCTTCATAATTAAGTTGCATATAATGAACAAATTTTATCATAAATTATTATTGACGTTGTTTATATCGATTAGATTTAGATGCCCGCTGTTGTAATTTTATATTTATTTCGTTAAAATAAACAAACGATTCGTACAAAAAATTTAACACCTACGGTATATATGTGCGTGTGTTTGTACATAGGTAAGTTTGTCATGTGTATCACAGGGGTCGAAGACGGATTCCGAGAGAACCTTAAGGATGAATCCAAGTTTAGGTTGGGGTGTCGAAGCTTTCCCCTGGAGTAAGCGCACTTTTATAAACTTTGTCGTGTACTAATCCCCCTCTAGCTCTGATCCCTCTAGCCAACTACGGCCGATCCTGAATCGGCTGCCATGACGGCAGAAAACTTCATCAGGTCGTCATTTCGCGTTCTAGAGAGTGAGATAGAGACGAACCCCGCTTAGATGTCCGCGTTCTCCTTAAGGCGACTGAAGTCGGACCACTTCGTAAATTGGATTACGACACGTGACGTCATTAGCAGCATACTTTATTTGCAGAGTTCCAACTTATGTCGGAATTAACGATAAAGAGTACTACCGTATCCGTTAAACGTGATCGGTGTTTTTAAAATTGTTGGAATAGAGACGGCCAAAGTTTTATTTGAAATTGGATTTATAAGAAATCAGTACCCATTGCTACTATTTCAACAAACATTAATTGTAAATTATCAGAAGAACTAATTAATTATAATCAGATTAATTAATTATAATTAAATTGCACGTAAAAGTATACCAAAATCATTTAATATTTCTATTTAGAGCGAAAAGCTTCTAGAGCTCATGTCTTTTTAATTAGGATCCGTTTGAAAAACGGTAACGAGATAAGTGAGGATATGCGGTTAGCCACTGGTAGGATTAATAAATTAACTGTAAGGTTTTAAAACCGACTTGTCGTCGGTGGCTAAGCTCAAGAAAGGAGAAAAAACGAAGGGGAAGATAATGGTTCCGGTCAACAAAATGAATAGAGGCACGCACTGTTCTTTACGGATGTCTGAATAGACTTGTAACGAGTCAGTCGTACCACGATTCTTTCTCTTTTTGGTCCCTCGTATCGTCTCTTTTTTTTCTGCAGGATCCTAAGTCAGGGTAGGTAGAGGGACAGAGGAAACGAGTGGAATCAAGGGGTGAGAATGAGGATGAGCGGTAGCCGCTGAGGGTGAGGCTGAGGCCGAGTGTGTAATTGTGTTATTTTGTAGCCATTTCACGTGAGGGTCACCGCGGGAGGGCCAAAGGTGTACATAAACACCAGAATTGTTTTATTCATTTGACTTGATGCAAACTTGACGCGTGCCATTCGTTCTCTCTCTCTCTCTCTCTCTCTCTCTCTCTCTCTCTTTCTTCCTCTCTTTTTCTCCCTCTTTCTCTTTCTCTTATTTACTATTTATTTTTTTTCCATTTTTCCTTTCTTTACTTTGATGTAACGGTTTTACCTTCTCATATTTCCAAGTAAGTATATCATTAAATGGTGTATATAACAACGATACTTCATTCAATGAATTTTTATTGAAGAAGGAAAAGAAATAGATTTATAGAAAAAAAGGAAAAAATAAGGAAATAGTGAAGAATGATCACGAGACGAGTATTTACACACGGTGACGTTTGCCCTTAAAGGGAAAGGGAGCCCTCACGCGCGAGTAAACGCCCTTTTTATGCGTACGGTCGCAAAGGCAGCGTAAAATTGAGTTACAGGGCAGTTTATTTTTTTATTAGCTAGATCGAGCTTGCCGCGGTGGTCTCAATGCGAAAAGGGTGGTTTTTGCGGCCGACGGATTTCCCGATAGTGGTTTTATGGCGTGTCAACACGCATTTGCGCGCGTGCGTGTAGACCCGTAAAAGTGTCGAAAAAAGGCAACACGCAATACGGCTGCTGAATCAAAATGATCAGAATTCAATTGCTGCGATTGTGAACAAGCTATAATGAAGAATTATATGATTTCGATAAAATTAATTCGTTTACGTGTTGAATGCATTTAAAACTTTGCATTTGAATCTGAAACTTAATTTTGCATGAAAAATCGTTATATATTATAACGATATAAGTATCTACCATTTTGATTGCTCGTATTTACACTAAATGATGATTTTTATAGAAAACGATTTCGAGACAGGGAAAGATAGAATTTCTTAAAACGTTTCATTTTCACAATTTCGGGTGGAGAAAATGTTAAGGGGATAATAACAGACGACAGCGGGGCGTAGCGTGGTAATAAGGCGGCTTGGAGCGGCTGCGATGCTAGTCACGTTTCCAGCCGCTGACAGCTGCGGCTTATACGTATGACGTGGTATCAACCCCAAATTTCCCCCGACTAGACACACCGTGTCAGGGCTGCCCTAAGACCCTGGAATGCACTCGAGTCTCTACCTGTCACGTTCCACTACGCTTCTTGTCACCTATACGATAAATTTTATCTGTTTCTTTCTATCTTCGTGCCTATCCTCATTTTTTCATTAGTACCGATCATTCAGGATATTACCTACATACATTTACGATTCTTTATCAATTAAAATGAATTTTTAGATAAATTACCAGATCACTAGTAGATAAAATTCGCGGTTTCTAAAATATGATTTCTTCTTATAAAAGACTATCATTTTATAATCATTATATATTGTATTAGATATTTGGTTAGTTGGTACGATAGCAGACTATTTTCTACTACTATTTGATAATTAAAGTAAAAGTTGGGCAACGCTATCAATCAACGCAGTTCAACATTTCCACTGCAGAATATCGATAAGCTCATGAAAAGGACACATAGAATATCTTCAACAGGAGAGACCTTGATTTAACGATTTGAGTCATCACCCCTCGCTTCGTAATTATTGATTTTCCGAGCTGCCCTAACTCCCCTAACTTCATAGAGAGAAAAGAGGAAGGGGGTGGGGAACTGAGAGACAGAGTGAGAAAGAGTAACGAAGTAACGGAATAAGCTGAAGAGTCCAAAATGCCGTTTGTGTCCTTCTTGCAATGTATAACGTACGAGTAAGAACTTTTTTACTATGCTCTCTTCATTAATATTTAAACTTTTTTTTGTTTATAATTAAATATGACGGACAGTTTCAAGATTAACAACAACAAGACATGTTATCGATTAGCATTTCGTTATTTTTAAACATCATTTATAGCATGAGTAAGATGTTAATTTCCTAACTAATTCTCATTTCTCACCTCTACTGAGACTGGACGGAGACATGGACATTCCTGGTCTGTTGGCGTCGAACGTATTAGGTCTTTCTGGCATTTTCATTATATTTTCTTGTTGTCCCGTCCCACTTCCAGATGAACCATCAACAGTAGTTGTGGAACTGGAGGTGGTGCTGGTAGAAACAGCAGTGATCGAAATGCTGCTTACGTTGTTACTGTTCGAACTTCCATTAGTTCCACTATTGTTACTATTATTATTCACATTGTTGTTACTCGTATTCTTGTTGGTAACATTACGATTACAATTAGTTCCGTTGCTATTATTACTACTGTTATTCGTACTGCTGCTTCCGGTGTTACAATTGCTAACTGCAGCGACACTGACTACTCCTTCTCTAGTAATATCTTGAATAGCACTGGCAGCTCTAGAGCCTACTCCCGCGGGTTGAAGAATTGTATATTGTTTCGACGAATCTGGACTTGTCACTGAAGGAAGCCCTGTTGGACTTTTACTGCTCGGTACCGTATTTGCTGTAGGATCGTGTACTGACACATGATGCGACTCCTCCTTCGATGACTTTAACTGCAGCAAAGAAACGGTCGGCGAGTGTTTGTCCTCCGTCGGTGATAAACCGGGAGGGACAGGTTGTGGAGTGGGCATCGTTGGACCAGGGCCTGGTGCTGGATAGCCCACGAAGGTAGCTGAAGCTGGATATGGACCGATGGGTGGTATGGGTGTCGCACCAACCGGTACCGTTGGTGTACTACGACAAGTATTTTTCGAATGATCGTTGTTAGGAGGTCTGAATGCAGAAGTTGCCGAGAATGGAGAATTCGTTGGTACTGGAGGACTAGAGGATGTTGCTGTAGGGGAGATCTTCATGTTATTTTCATGGTATTGCCTTTGATATCCCGCGTAGTGTTGATGATGATGCGATTGTTGTTGTCTTCCGATAATGGAAGGGGACTGTGCATTTTTACACATCCTGTCTCTGTCACGATCGTTCGTTCTATCTCCCGTGGTATCATCTTTATCAGGTGTAGGATCTGACATGTCGATTTCTAGTTCATTCGACGAATCGTCGACTAATTCGTTAAAGTCTGGTGGTTCGTATCTGGAATATTTATTATCCACTTGACGACCTTGGGGATCGACGTGAGTACCCACAAGATTTCTTTCGCTCCTGTCTTTACCGGCTAAAGATCGTACAGGCACCGGTCGGATCTTACCGGATTCATTTTGACACGTATTGTTTACCTGACATTGAATATTCGCGCATTCGTTTTCAATTTTAATCAAGTTATCAAATTCTTTCTTGCCCTTCGTGGGATGCTGTTGTTTCATAAATTCTTGTTTCATCGGTTGTTGCGATCTACCATTTCGATCGTGTTGACCGCGTAGCGTTATCACGTCTTTTAACGAACATCCAGCATCCGTGCTGGTTGTTGACGAGGTAGACAACGACGAAGGCGATAATTTTGGATTTTCTTTTTTCTCTTCGAAAAGATTTTCGAAATTAGACTCGTACCTGTCTTCCTCTGAATTTCCTCTTTGATACAAGGACCCTCTGGGCCCAGGCCAACTTCCAGACAAACTCTTTAAAGCTGCTTCCGTTTCTCTTATAAGAGTTTCATCATCTTCGGGTTCCTCGCAATGCTTACTAGATTTTCGAGCTGGACTTCCCGAATTTCCCGAAGCGAAAGCTCGTTTCTTCTGGGGTAAAGATATATTTTTATTTGGATCAGCGGCATCGACCGACTTGCGTATTTCATCATCACGAACACTTTTTCTTCTTCTTTTAGCAGCCGCGTCAGTCACCTCCATTTCTTTCGAAACGCTAGCTTGAGAGCCCTTTTTGTTTGTCAGTAATGGCTGTTGCTGCAATTGTTGTTGCTGCTGCTGTTGCTGTTGCGGTTGTTTAAGATTCGAACTGATCGACTCTGCTTCCAGCTTCCGCTTTTTGAGATGTGCCATCGCATTCTGCCCGCCTGGGACGCTGGTCAGTTCCACCCTGGAACACAAAAATTCCAGAGGATCAGCAAGTCTATTTTCCCATCGGATGCATCGATGTATTCAATTCGATCTACGAGTGCATCTTTCTTGTTCATCGTCGGCGCAATCTAATAAACACGGCTGTCGTTGATTCAGGATCAGTGCAATGGATATGAACGATTCGTAATCTTCGAATCGTGTCTTCTCAACGTGTTATCTACGTAATAGTGCTCTCGAGATCTGAACGATCATGTTTCGAAAAAGTTCACCTGTGATCCGTCGAGGGCACTGTTCCAAGAGCTGTGGCCCATTCCTGTGCAGCTGAAGTATATTCCCGCTTTCGATCGATTAATCGATAGAGATAGGCCCTCTAAATAAGGACACCTTTCTTATTTTTTTTTTTTATTTTTCTTTTCTTATGTCTATTTCGCTTTTTATCGAAGAATCGAGTTACGGGACAGTTCGTCGAAAATCAGACGCACGCGCCGAGGCTCGCGCTGAACACGCGCGCTCGCTGAATCGCGGTTGCGTATGGACGGAGGTTGCGCCGCGTAAAAGCGCGTAGAACCCTTACAGTTGGGGTGCTCACGAGCTACTGTTCTATGTTTAAGTTAGTACGGGGTGGCGATCCTCTACAGCAAAGGGAAGGGATAAGGGCTTGCGCGTATAGCTTGCAGCTTCTGCTTCGTCGCGAAAAGTGGGGGCGGGTTCTGCGCACTGTCCACCCCCTTTAAGCTTCTCTCGAGCGCAATTCCCGGCCCCTCTATACACCCTCTTCGTCGTCTCGCCACCCCCTGGGACACAGGAGAAGGGGATACAGCTCCTAGATGCACACCACAATTTTCTCCTTCTATAAAGATAGATACATTGCGCACCTTTCTCCTTCTCTTTCTTCCATTATATTGCACTTCGATTTTTACTTCTATTCTACTATACCTGTTTTTCTATACGTAGCTTTATTTACGTATCCTACTTACTTTCCATCGGAAGTCGTAAATGTTGAAGAACTCTGTTATAAAAATGATAAATATATATTTAATGCCAATATACATCTATATCGAATGATTACATAATTACTAAATTAATCGTGGAAGTCACTTTTTCGTTACATATACGGTGATATTGGATAAAAGAAGTAAATGCGATACGTGATATAAGATTTTGGAAACTTAACAATTCTTACGTATTACTTTTGAAGTTAGATATTGTACGAAATAAGTGAATATATTGCATCGTCTGTAGATGAGTCAAGGTTTCATTCAGCTCAGCAAATCTTATATTGACTCGCTATACAAGTGAATATAGATATGCGTCTATGTAAGGTTTACAGCGATAATACGAACTGACGACTGAAATTAGATAAACGCTGCTTCTAGAAGACGGTCGAGGAAGAGTGGGATCAGCATCAGTGCTTAGCAGAGCTTCCGAGGATTCAGAGAAGCGAAAGAGCTTCTCTTAAACCTTAAACCTTCCTCAAACCACGGAGCCCGGAGTTTAGAGCGACGAACTCCTACGAAGGATCGCGGTGAATTGTACCCATACCCGAAATCGCAAGTTAAATCGCACCAACGGCTTAAGACATTATCACTTTTCTTCTTTGCGGACCGATGCTCACCCGTCCGAGAGTTTTCCTTAGAATGATAGAGAGTCGAAGAAAGAACGAACGAGAAGAGTAGTAGAGAGGAAGAGAATCCCTTCGAGCAGGGGATCGATGCGTCCTCGTCCACCCTCCAATTACGTGCCATCCCTTACGGCCTGCGGGGAATAATTAGAAAGCAACCCTGGCACGGTTCGAGTAGATAGCCATAGATGTGTAAGACGAAGGATACTTTCGTGATGATCTTGGAAGAAAGTGCTTTCCTCGTCATTGTGATTTCCAATCGAATATACGTTTCAAAAAGATAAAAAAAAGGTTTCATTTATTTACTATAGCAGATTAAAATTGTGAAATTATTTTTTTTAATCGTGTTGTTACGGTAAAACCTATTCACAGAATCTTAAACACGTAACGAGAAACATCATGACTCTTAACGAACACGAAAGTCTTGTCGCCTCAAAATCCGTACTTGTCAATTAATTAGCGAGTGCTACCCATGGAAGAGATCGGTGGGGAGAGTTGGTATCTAGGAAGATGAACACGCAGTAAAGCGGACGATGGCGCCTCCATTGGAAGGATTAGAGTATTAGACGACGTCACGTCACTGAAGTCTAAAGGAGCCTCCTTGGAACTGTGCTTTGGGAGATAGCCTAAACTTCAACATCCCCGATTTCCTCACCGCCTGCTGAACAACCTCTTGCCCTTCTCTTTCCTAATTCTAGCGTCCTTCTTCGAACCCTCGACAATTCCAATTAAATAAACCGCTACCAGATCTATAGCGGATGCGTTCTTAGCAGTTTTGTTACATTCAAAAGCGAATCTCTATACATATAAACGAAATTTGTCTTGAAATCATAAAAAGCCATCAGTTTAGTTTTGTTTCACAATTCGATTATAAATCAAAGAGATCTTTATAAATCCGAACGAATTTATAGCGATTTGGAAAATCGGAATCGGTCTTGAATTTTCCAAGAGCATTAGAGCCTACTAAGCGCGTTCTTGGACGAATAGCTCGTACGTCTTTTTCTCGCCAACATTCGAGGGTGGGTAAGGTCGCCGGTAGGCGAGTACTGGATAATTTAAGGGTCTCTCACGCGTGGATAATGGGGAACTTGGCTAATGCACCCCACTTGGCACCACGTGGATTCACGCGAGTTTTGTGACTCTACTTCCACTTTTCGCACCCTTACTCGCCATGTTTCAAAAAGCGTCTTGGTGTTTTCATATATATATATATATATATATATATATATATATATATATATATACACGCGCGCGTTTTACATATACATGATGCGGATTATAAAAACGTAACGCTATATTACTTTGCACGAGGAAAATGCACAATACGTTAACAACTCCCATAGACTTGTTTCTCAATACTCATTGTGTTGTTTTAATTAGAAGTCATTGTCGTTTACTTTAGTGAACGATATTGCATTGTCCAAAGTATATTGAGATACGAGGTAGTCCAAGGCAGAATTCACAAAGGAATCTCGTTTAACGACTCTAGGACAGTTCTCAATCGGTCTATCGGTCGAGGGTGGTATTCTCATAGTCGTGATTCTTCGTTTTGCAGACTAACGACACCGAAATTGGCTTTATTTCCAAAGGGGGAGCCGCGATACTCTCAGTACTTCCTCCCTCTTATAGCTTCCAAAGGAGGAATCGAGGGAAGAAGATTTTAAAGCGGACTTCGTGTCGTGGCATTAGAGAAAGAGAAAAAAAAAGAAAGAAAGAAAGAAATGCTGTGACTGAAACAGCTGCCCGGTTGGACATCGCTTGGTCGTTCGGCTCCGGGGAATAGTATTCCCTTCTCTTCGCTAACCGTTCGTCCATGCGTCCATCTCGTGCCCTTGCTTTATATTTTCTCTTTGCTCTCTCTAAGAGAAGAGCTTTACCCTCGCTCCACGAGCAGACGTCTTAAACCAATCGAATTCTTATCAAATATTTAACGCTGCTCGGGCCATCGCTTTAAGTGGAAGTTCCATTACTGGACCTTACTCGCCGAAAAGAAACTTTCTTCCATGATGTGTCTCACATATTTTGCTATTTTTCTATTCTCCAACGATAGAACAAGGCATCGATTTTTTCAACCAAAAAATATCTACGTCTTATCGTTCATACGAGATTATACATCACGTTTTCTGTTTTATTCGCTATGATTGACACATTTCTACGATTCTGGTTAACGAGCGTGCTAGAAATCGATGGGTCAAATCGTCTAAGCCAAAGGTCGTTTTTGGTCCCTTTCGCCACACGGCAATACGTCACGCGTCCTGGTTTTGGGGCGTAATTAAAGAGAGCGCAGAACAGTATGACGCCTCGGGGCTGTCTGGGGTAAGGAACGGGATGAGGCGGGCACGTCGAGGGTATGAGGTATAAGGGATGTGTTTTACCGAGGGATACTTATACCATCCCTACGCGGCACATATTTTCATATAACAAAACCATCTGCGTGCCGCGCATAACAAATTTCAACTGATTTATAGTGCGGATGGGGTAGGCGGACGCAAATTTTCGCAGTTTCGCCACCATCGTCGTCTTTGCAAAATACGCGAACGAGTCTTTTCTCCTTCCAATGATTTTGATTCTATATACTATCCTTCCTGTTTCGTCGTGTTCGGACAATGCAAGTAACGATGTTTTTGATCGTGCTATCAGTAAAATTAAAACTGTTAACATTTCGATTAGCTCTGCGTAGAAATTGAAAAAGATCTTATGTCTCTGAAGGCCCAGCAATGATATCTGGAGGAAATGCGACCCTAAAGGGTTGCACGGGGGAGGTAGCAAAAGCGACTATGTACAGAAAGGGACAAAGTGGCGAAGGGGATGTTAAGAAGGGACTATGCTCGAACCAACCGGCAACGGAGCGAGCTATCGGATCAATAGTGTTGTAGTGACAAGTATCAAAGTGTGGATACGTACTCTTGCGTTTACTCAGACTCGAGTTATTCAATCATCTTCGACAAAAAACAAAAAATTATCGAGTGTAATCTTACGCTATTCGATAATATTTCAAATTTTATCAATTAAAAATTCTGTTGCTTCTTTGTAGATCAGAGCGATGTGTTACGAAGATCGAATTGTTTCCTATCAAAAGACTTCATTCTACAAGGTGTTATACGTGCGTGCGTACAGCTATAAAGCGAAAAAGGTCCGTAGCAGTTTGTTACCAGAAGCAGTTGTAACGGAAGGGCACGTAACGGGTAACATGATTACAAATATATCATAAGCCCTCGCACCCTTCTTAGAGCCCTTATTCTTAAAAGAAAGTAAGAGCGTGTCCTTCGACACGCGATACACGTGCGTTGCCTGTCAATGTGACCTTATCTCAACAAATCACTGCCGACCCGAAGAAATAAACACAAAGAAAGGACGGATTTGACGGGAAGATCGAGAAAGAAAGCTGTACAAGCCCTTGTTAAATTGAATTTACGGAGTACGTTTCTTCCATACTGTCTCAAGAAAGACAATACAGGATGAACGTAGGTATAGGAATACGTACAACAATGACAATACGTATCAACGATTACGAGATGTTGACTGACTATACGACCTGACATTTTTCCTCGTATTTTTTACTTTTTGAATTGATATCTAGAAACAGATATGCTTACTATTAGCTGCATGTATATTATACTAACAAATTTCATCGGTAGAACGAGACAAAATTTATTCGGTAGAACGGCTTCGTACAGAAAGAGATAACAGGGGAAAAGAAAACAGAAAAAAAGAGAAACAAGAGTCAAGTATCGCACCGAGCTAGCCAGATATCCCAGAATGTTTTACGCCTCATTAAGCAACAATGTATTGTTGCTAGGGTGAATTATACCGGGCATGAGACGCCTGTCAAGACAAATGGCTCCAACCGGAGGTAATTGTGGGCTTTTATTAGCTCTGCTTGCTTTCTCCTCCTGGCTGCAAATCGCGCAACGGCTTTGGAGGCATCGCGCCAGTAACACCGTCAGAGGAGTACCAAAACAACGACGGAAGCGACGACAACCCTTTTCACTGGAGAGAGGGTAAAGTATCACTCCTTTCCCTCCCTTCCTTCTCTTTTGATGGCGTGTAATTACTCGCGTGACACTAACGTGGGAATGCGAATCTCATCTTCCTAATACTCGCCAAGTCATCTCTTTGCTTTATATTCTTGACTACTGTATTCTTCATAGGAGACAAAGAATTTGTTCTATTTTGAAAAGTATTCGAAAAGTATTAAGAACAACAAGAGGGGAGGACGATAAAGCTACGCACATGAGAGATTATGACAAAGTTGATATACTAGGAGTATATCCGATAAGACTACTGCGGTTAGCGTGTTTCTTAAAAGATATTTCACATATTGATATAGTTAATTACACAGGAGTTAAAAATTGTTGCAGTACGTGACTCAACATAGAATGTAAAGAAAGAATGCCATGTTCTCGACGTTAGAATTAAGTTTTGTAAATATGAGATTTTAATCGATCGAGTTATTAACGGTTAAAACGTATCTTCAAAAATCCTGACGTAAATCTAGAAATATCACCTCTCGTATTATAGACTACTATATTGCAGTAGATATATCCTACATATATATATATATATATATATATATATATATATGTATATATATACATACATATATATACGAAACGATACGAAAAGTGAGACGAATAAATTCGTCGTTTCTCATCTTCGCCGATGCTGTCTCGTACTCAACGCGGAAGCCAAAATCGAGGTCTTTTTCCAGGGGGAAACACGACGTTTCGAAAGGCCGTATTTTCAGTAGGAAAGAGCCGCTATTCGCGCATTATTATGGCTCTAGGAGGCACGATTTACTCACACGAGCATATGCGGGCCAAGCTCGTCTTTCCATCCCTCCTTTGCACATACCGCCGAACTCCAACATAGTTCATGTATTTATGCATTTCCACCCGGCTTCACTTCTTCGCTTGAATCTACACTCTAATACTTCAACACGCTTCTTTCTCTCTCTCTCTCTCTCTCTCTCTCTCTCTCTCTCTCTCTCTCTCTCTTTGCCTGTTTTTCTCTTTCTATCGAAGACATCTACATATATCGCTCGAAGGCAATGCGACGTCAATGATCGCCTCTGTGTCGTACGAGATCTTCACGGTTTGAGAAAAGGGACGTTAATAGACTGGAAGGAAGGACGTGGAAGAGTTCATTGGAAAAACTATTCTTGAGCGAGCTGTAAATAATAATCGGTACTTAACCACCGCTTTTCTTCTTGCGAACTCGACGTGACCAAGATAGAGCGACAGCTATGCCCTATCAAGAAAGAAAAGTTTATTATTAGAAGCTTTAATAAATATACATATATGGTACACGAGATGTTTTTCTTCTTTTTCCTATGAGATATCGATCAGTTGACTAAAGCGTTAATAAAAAGGAAAGAATGATTTTTACCGTTTTTCTCGTCTTATCCGCCTACGTTAGCTTTCATTATTCAAGAGTCATATTTACTCATTGTATTCAATTCGGATTCACTTATGGTATGATTTACTAGAGGAAGGCGTACCTGGAACTCGGTGATGGGAATTTATCGGGGGATGGAGGCCACCCCTAAAAGCGAACGCGTATAAGGAAAACAGAGATAGACTTTCGGAGAAGGAGGGACTGCAATGGAAACGGCGGACAACGAAGGGAGAAGAAGATAAAGGGCGCGTCCTTTCCTCATATTCTATATTCCGTATGCTGGCTCATGAAAGTCCTAGGGATACCTTCCGAAATTCAAATTTACAGCACGTGCTCTACTCGAGTGACTCTCGTTGCATGACGATGCATATTAAGTTTGACCAATAAGTTCGATGTATGGAGAACGATTAAAATCTTATTCGAACATACCCACGCGAATGTCTTTTATTATTATCGATTCATACACACAGATATATATATATATATATATATATATATATATATATACACATATAAAGATTCTTACGATAATAGAGACGAGTTCGAGATGACGATAGCTGAAACTCAATAGCTTTATCGAAGGATATTGAATTTTTATCTACCTTTTCTACAAATAGTGAACGATATAAATATCTACTGATAAAGTACGATGCTTTAAAATGCATGTGATCCTTAAATCAAAAAGGTAATAATTGTGTTTGGTATAGTATATAGTTACGATTATCCAAGAAAAAAAAGATTGTGCCATCGATAGATATACTATTAAATATCTACTAGTCGATTTTGCTGATTCTCTATTATTCGGACCCTTTCCGTTTTAGAATTTACTGGAAAAGTTCTCGCCGTCTTAAGTAAAGCTTCTTATGATCAGGATATTTCACTATTTCCTTGTCATAAACTTCGATTGTTCTACGAGACAAAAATTACTGTGCGTTTCTTAATGAAAATTCAATCAAGACAGTTTTTCTTTTTCTTTGAACTTCCTTTTGCGTTGAAAGAACGATATATAAAGCTTGATAGGAAACAGGGAAGACCATTATGCTGATGTTCCAACATGTTCTTTCGAGGCACGGTATCTTGGTCTCTGAATTTGTGACACTCCCCTTTTTGCTACTCTACGCATTTTCGACAATGAAATCGCCATAACCATATACTACGGACTTTTTCAAGATATATGACGATGTCTCATAGGAGAACGAGGTATCTTATTTTTGTATATCACTTGTGTATATACGGCATATCTATATGACATATAAAATAATTATTTCGTACAATTCGAAGAATTCTTTTGCCGTATACAAAAATCCAACTATTTGTACGATTATTAATTTTTTATCATAGTATAGCTCATGAGTGAATTGCACAACCATAGTTGTAGATATTAATTAAAAATACAATTTCTTTGTTTGAACAAACAATTTTCTAAACGTTGAGGATGAGATATTTGAATTTTCTTGATATAGTAACTACTCACTGAGATACTAATTCATGACGAATTACGTGACTCAGCTTGCACTGAGGTAAGTAAAGTTAGTACTACACAAGCGTTTTATATGCCGCGTGTTGCACGTTGCGTTTTCTCCGTCGAAGTAGAAACTGTGTTTTAATGCAACTGACTACACAGGCGTGGAACACGCTCCGACATACTGGCGAAACACTGCCTGTCGCATGTCGCACGCGGAAAACAAAATACGCTGCCAATGCGATATAATGTATAGCGTGTAAAATGCCCGTAAAACGTTCATCCAGTCAAGATCCTACTTCGGCGGAGAAAACGTGACGTGCAACACGCGGCGTACAAATCGCTCGTATAGTCCTAAGCTAAGATAGGATATAAGGTTACTATAGTCAGTTCAACGAGACGAGTCAGCAAACGTAAACAAATGCACGTGATGAGAATATAATCGGATCAGGAACGTAAGTAGTCACAACCTTCAGAGACTATAACAGTTTTCGGGCGAAAAATCGAAGCAAGTCTTAACGCTATATATATATACGCTCTTGAATTGAACACTTGATCATTGTTAATAAATAGCTAGAAATCTCATGCATCTATCACGCGCTTATCACGCTACTATTTTGTTTACTTTTCTTGACACGTCTCGTTAGAATAGGCAAGTATGTATGATTGAACTACCGCGTAGTCTTAGGCACTATCGTTTCAAGCTAAGTTTAATTGTAAGTCAGTCTTTTGTTTTCCACCAAAGTATTCGATTGCGTTTTATTAAATATCTTTAGTCTTATTAAACTTTGATATTTATTTCAGTACGCCCTATGATACAATCTTGAACTATGTTCAAGCGAAAGTTTTCAAAAGTATAAAAATATCTCTAAGAACTTATGTGTATGGTCACCGGGAATGGATTGAAAAGAAGGAAAGGTTGCTGTTTTCATGTATTTATTTGTGGAATAGTCGTTGCTTGATCAAGAGAAGAGAGGAGGGAGTAGAAGAGTGCACAGAAGAGTTCGACGCGAGCAGGGATTGCTGCTAGGTTAAAAAGTGGAGACACCCTCCCCTGATTCCCTGCGAACCCGAACATGAATTAAAGTTTTAATTTCTCTAAATCACTGTTCGCCCTTGAGCGCTTTCCACCAGACGGTCCGTTACTTATAGCCTTTGCCCTTTTACCGCTTACTCTCACCCCTTCCCACCCTCACAACTTTCTTTTTTCTCCTTTTGCTTCGATTTTACCATCGTTCGACCATCTTAAATCGAAGGAAATCGATATGCACTTATCCGATGACTCTCGAGACTCAAATAACGAGTCGTCTTCTTTTTAAGCAACTACGTACCTATAAATTTCTTATCTCTATTTTTCTCAATTGCTTGATACTTATGATAAAACTATATATTTATATCGAGATATGAATCGTGTATAAAATATCATAATGAAAAGTATCTTTGAAACTCGAGCAAAGGTTTCTGCAAAACTTGCGATCTTTACTCTCCTTTTCACTTCCATCTTCATCCATACCCAAAGCAGTGTAGGGTAGGTAGTCGTTCGTTTAAAATCATGACGCCGACTGCGAAGGGTAGAGAAACGAGCGAGGCGTTAGCATTAACGTTAGGTGTGCGGCACCAGTAGCAGCGACCGAACCACCTCTACAAGAACTTCCTACACCCGTTTTCCCTTCCCCACCAAGCTTCTCTTCCTCGACCTCTGCTACGGTGACATATTGTTTCCATTCTGCTCTCTCCTGCTAAAGCGCAATAAAAAACTGGCATAAATATCGCCCCTTTGCCCGGCGTACCAACCACCTTCAGTTTCTCCTTCTCAACCTCCACCGTTCTCACTTCTCGTGGCTTCTCGCGTAAGAACGAAGAGATACCGACGAATGTGGTATGGTACGGTGTGGCGTATATAAATACAAGGAAATACCCTCAGAATTCTAGCGACTAATTTGTCTGAGTGGCTTTTTGGACTGTTACACGAAACTCCCAAAGTCCGGTGACTTCTTTCTTTATCTTTCTCTGTCGCTCGTTCTCGTTACATATTTTCAGCTGCGGT
This sequence comes from Vespula pensylvanica, assembly GCF_014466175.1. Taxonomy (NCBI): domain Eukaryota; kingdom Metazoa; phylum Arthropoda; class Insecta; order Hymenoptera; family Vespidae; genus Vespula; species Vespula pensylvanica. Next base: position 9,473,110 of record NC_057685.1, on the reverse strand, counting down.
TTCGTAACTTATCAGTACTGAGCAGAATTGAAACGATTAAGATATCTTTCGAATCTTCCGACGATAGACGTAGACTTATATCTTATTCATTAGAATAATTTTACGAGATACTTACAGCGTAACAGGTTCTTCAGGACTCAATGGCGAAATAGAGAGCGACGTTGTAGCTGTCACACATCGTAACGTATTTGGCGATCTTACACGATCGTCCACCTGAAACAAAATTTAGGTCGTTAGTATTTGGTTTTGCCATCTACGTGCTCGGAAAGGTTCTTTACGGTCACGCGATAATTTCCATTTCGGGAATGGAATAAAAAAAAGGGTCAGGCTGTGCTTTATCGTCGTTTGAATTCTTTTCGCGATTCTCACTGTTGTCGATGGGGATTCGAGCAACAGGTACGGCAGACATGTCCTCCAGGCATCATACTTGAGAGAGCACACGCGTGATTTATGATATAAGTGAGTTATCGAAAACACTCCTTTTTTTCTCTTTTTACTTCGAGCGTTCGCGAGAGAAAGAGGAAAAGAAAAGAAAATAATTCGTACGATAAATTTATATTTTTGGACAATTGTAATATTTACGGAGAAAATTATATCGAACACATACACACGGAATAGAAATAGAGTTACATTGAGTTTTAAAAATTCTATAAGTCGTTTAAAGTCGATATTATCGATATCGATAAAACCGATAGAAAAGAAAACTATTTTTCTTGTCGTACAATCTACGATTTTTAAGGGATTAATAATGACAGTGAAATCCTCTACGGCGATAGTAGAGAGAAACAAACATAGCCTCGGGGAAGCGGACCAAACTCACGCCGGCATCAATCTGAACGAACGAGCCTCGCCCCTAACGAGCCACCGAGTCATATAAATTTTATTGCCATTTCATAAATCCTCCCGACTACCACGAATAACCATCCGGGAACTCTCCGAGAGATTATCAGAAATGTATAAAGTTACGAAACATTACGCTATTACGGTTTGATTCTACTGTTTGAAAAGCTTCCAATATAAATTTTCGTGGTAATCGTGAAAATCGTTAAGAAAATATGATATTAATTATAATCCGATTGGGAATAATTCTTCGTTTCTAACATTGGTAGATCAAGTATGAACAAATTCTGCAGAGATCTCAGTATTTCCATCTTAGCTCGAGACTTTCCACGATTCAACGAAATTTTTAAATCCCTCCCTTCTCGTTTCCTTGAAGCTCGTAGACCAAGGGGTTCTGATTTACATTTCTTTTTCTCGACGACATAAAAATTCCGCGACGATAACTTCCTTTGTTCCACCCTTTGCGGTCTTGGATACGACCAAACCCCTGTGGCTCGAGAGCTGCGGGGCGTCGTCGTAACCTCGTCTAGTTTTTCGTTTATATTACATTTTTCTTTAATTAAAGGTGCCTCATTGGAGGGTAGAGCCTTCGATTGAGAGTATAAATTTCGATATGTCACGAATGTAAACCTCCTTATCTCCGAATAAAATTTTAATTCTTACGGTCGTCTTTCAGTCAACTGATCTATTACTCTTGACTGATCGATTTATCGAGGTATCATTTCCCTAGAATTCACAGATTCTCTTCAATAATGCAAATCCTTGGGTCTGATCATCGTTAGGTGGGAGAATTGATGATACTGCTGTGACCGGTGAGAGAATCTATAGAAAAAGAGAAAAAGGAAAAGAGAGAGAAAGAGAAGTAGGATCGAAATGTAATTAAGAGAGCAAATAATCCGAGCTGAACAAACTTTGTGAAATGGATCAAAGAACTCGCGAACGAGAGAGGAGGGAGAGCAAAATAGATGGAAGAAGGACGGGTGTACGTGTGCTATACGTATATACCTATACATATATGTCGATAGAAAGGCGTGTCGGGGAAGGTACCAGGACGAACTACGAGAAACTCGGCCTCGTCCTGTCGTCGACCTGTCTAGCTTGAAGGAGGGCAACGAGGGGTCTCGGAACAGACCCTCGATAAATATTTCCGTCAAGTGACCGGGGAGTGGAATTCAAAGAGAGTCGAAAGGTGGAATCGAGAGCGGATGGCCTACGTCGTCCTCTTTCCACGGAAGGTTTGGAGCAGCTAGAGGAGAGGACTGGTATAGATGGGAGAAAGAAAGAGAGGGAGAGGTTAGAGGCCAGTATATTTGCATTACGTTACGTAGTTGCGCGTTTAATCAGCCGTGTACTCAGAAAGGGCGCGTTTGAGGGAGAAAAAGGAAGAAAACGAAGGGATGAGAACGACTAGAGGTGGAAGAAGTGAAAGAGTGCCTACCGTCGACTTGTGGATATCGAAGGAGGATGAGTCTAGAGGGTCTTCTCGTGCCTTTTGCGAGTAGCAAAGAGAGCAGACTCGGTTTATTGTCAAACTAGCCTGTCGTCGTCGAGTGACTGACTATAGGATCAAATGAATTGTGTCGCAAAAAGCCGAGGGCAACTAATTTTCAAGCGGTCTGCGATGGGTGCTTCTTAATAAATCAATGATATTCTTTCCTGTTGAGGCGTACATGGTAGATCCTTATAAGTCCAAAGAAGATCTTTTTAAAGATCAAACAAATATTTAAGATTTTCTTTGATGCTTGTTATATAGAACGCGGCTAAGGCTCCATACCTAATGGTTATTAATGTTTAGATATCTTCGTGAATGCTTAGTGTTCCAGAATATTTTAGACCGAACAATAAACTCAAGAGTATTTAAGCCAAATGATTTATAACGATTGTCTTAAATTTGAAATATCTATTTTTTAATCGCACTAGTACTGAAGATTACACGCGAGATTGTTTAAACAACCTGCGAATTAACAACGCGGACAATCAAAGGTCACTCATTCTCGTTCCTTGTCCTTTTTGTATTTGGACTCCTCCTATATATCTTTCTTTTTTCTTTTCTCTGCTAATTTTCTTCGAGCGTTTTTATAGTTAGTCGAGAGCATTCAGTTTTCTCAATCTGAGACGTAAACATCTACATAAAACTTTAAAGTACAGCTATTCACATTTTTAAAATATACTATATTGGCATTCCTGTACTTACGTTAGCAGTGTATTCTTAAAATATATTCATTTTTTACAACTCGACTGCATTCATCTAAAAATTATCTCAATTAATTTTAGTGAGATGGTTCGATGCATGTAGTTTGAAGATAAAGTGTGATTTTTGGGCAATCTACGCCGAAAGATACAAGGAGAGACGAGCTTAGTAATTGCATCTTACAAGCGTGATTGGCAGACTTAACATTTCCATTTTTGTATAAAAATATTCTTTCATTTGGAGAGATGCAGAAAGAAGGGAAGTCGAAGTGTAAGAAAGAAAGAGAAAGTGTCTGTATGTGTGAGGTGCCTACGAAACGTCGATGGCGTGACAGATTGCCCCTAGTATTTTCCACCACATACATCATCGACACCCGCCAGCCCTTAGTTCTACTTCGCTGCTCACAGTTGCCGTCTCTCTTAATTGGCATCGCCTACCAATCTACCTGCTTTACCGTTCAGAAAATTTCACCGAAGCGTTTTTTTTTTTCTGTACGATACACCTACCAAATCGATCTGATCCTTCATACGTGAGAATAATTAATTTATATTATTTTCGAAAGTTTCTGTTTCCCCAGTAAGAACGTTTCTTGAAATGTTAAGAGAGTTAAAAAACTTTCTTTTCTGCTGCTCGTACGTAAGTAAATATATCGATGAAACAAAAAACGAAGGGTCAGTGACAAAGTGTAAACCGCACTTTCATCGTCAGGGATACGATTAGGGAAAAAATCGTGCTGCTTTAAGGGGAAGTGAAAATTAAATACCGCGGTGTGTCCACCCCATAGGTCTGGTCACCTAATAATTCATACGAGGAATGTAAAAAGGGCCGGCCCTTTTTCCCGAGCACACCAGATGAGAGAAAGTGAGAAAGCTAAAGGGGGTAGAAAAATACGAGTTCGTATTTATCTTGAGATTTGTAGCTGTCTTGGTCTCGATATTTATTGGCCTTTCTAGCAGAGAGGAATATTTCTATAGTTTGACGTACCATTCAACTTTATTAGGTCTCTGTATTCATAACGAAATGATGAAATGTATTCGATAACGACTAACTTGAAACCGAATTTGAAAAAATCTACGAATGTCGACTATGAACATAAAACAAATCCTTTGAAAATATTTCTACGAGAGTAGTTCGTTCCAGCAAATGAAACGGAGTTAACGTTCTTGGAAAGGATAGGCTGGCAAGGAGCGTGTCTCGTCGTGGTAAATACATAAAGAAGGATCTCGAGCGCGCGTAGTCCTACATAAGGGTGCACCTACGATCTAACTACCTACCAACCGAGGTCATATTTGGGATTACGGAGACGGCGGTTGCAGCCTCTCAAGGATGATAGTTGCGAGCGTAGAAGAGCTGCCTTGCTAAACCAGGCGCCCCATTATCTTAACAAATCTAATCTCGCGGTGGGTGTTTATAAATGTCTTGTTTTCCGCAGAAGGCAGCATGGCAGAAGGAGGAAAGGACGAAAGGAGAAATGGGAGTGAGCTTGCCTGGATTTTCTGAGCCCCTCGTTACCAGAAGTTGGAAATACAGTTGCACTTCTTGAGTCCAGAATATTCTAACGTGTGTGTAGAATACATGTAGAATAAATGAAGAATCATCGAGGCATTCTGCCTTTTTTCATATTTTAAATCTTTATGAATCTATAAAAATTCGAAGGAGTATAGTAAAAATGTATTATATGATTCTATCTAGGTTGTTCGAAAGAAACTAAATAAAATAAGCAAAAACTGACACATGGAGAGTGTTTTTTTTCATCATCAAAGTTCTAAGTTGATGAGATTTTTACGCTTCGAAATAACAACATTTTCCATTTAAGATGCACTCTTCGAGTAACTCTTTCGCTTTAAATTTTCATTCGGATCTCGCACGAGGAGGTTACGTCGGAGACTTGTTTCGTCCTCGAAGCTAAGGTTGAGGCTCTATTCCATCCGAACTCGTCTCGAGCGTAATTTGCACACAAAGTGCCGAGGAGGGGTACTATGCGGGGTGCCAGTACCGCGGTATACATCTGTATATGTATATGTGTGTTATATACATACCATACCCGAAGACATTATGCTAACACCCTTCCACACGAACAACCATTTACTTCGCACGGTTATTAAAAATGTGCGTTTATAATGTTACATGTTAATGAAGGAAAATCGTGATTTTCAAAATACTGAAGTGAAATCACATGAATAGAGAAAAATTATACAAACATTATGTTATCTTTAGATATCATACGTGCGTGAATGTTGAGCGTCGATTCGTCGTGATTAAGACACAAGACGATGTCTCTCTACTAGGTAATAAAAAGCCTGTCACGTAGCATTAACTTCGACGATGGAAGGGAGGCGAGGGGAGGAGGTGGACCGAGAAGTCGAGACGACGACGACGACGACGACGACGAGGACGACGACGACGACGACGACGACGACGACGACAAAGAAGAAGAAGGGAAAGAATACTGATTCATTATTCAATCTGGGTCGAGTGATTAGCATGCGCCGGTGCCCAGCGTACCTTGGATCCTTCTAAATAATGTAAAGCGTTCTGCCGCAAGGATGACTACATAGGCTACCACCGTCTTTGTGGACGGTCTAGACTCGTCTTATATTACGCTACTTTACCTTAACACGATTTTTGAAAATTCCATTAAAATGCAATCATGATCGTCAACACGACAAAGTGACTAAGATCGATGAGATTCAGTACGTGTTACGAGATATACTCGTTATTACTTGTTAGATCTAATAGTCTTGGACGAATCGAACAATGTACTTGGAAATAGCTCCTCGAAACAGTGATAAAATTTCATGCGGTGGTAGTCTGCAACGACTTGAAAGAAGACCGCAGGATAAAACATTTTTAATATAATTAAGTGGGAATCTCTCTGCGGTACTGGCCCTTTTCTCGTCCTTATTCCCCCTGGCGTCGCCATCCACGGTGGTCTCGGCTTGAGATCTGGATGTAAGAAGGGTTGTATTCAGCTTGCCTCCAGGGCATGTTAATGCACTCCAAGATCTTAGCACTTACACTCCAACACGCCCGTCCTCCTCGTCCTCTAGCTCCTCCTTCTCCACCTCGTCGCCGTCGTATTCCTGCTTTTCCTTCCCCAGCCATTTTCTCTTTCTCTTAAACTACCCCCAACCAAGACTCCAGCGCCTCCAGAGGGCTTTCACGAACGACGCCTTAAATCCGGATCTTTGCCCTCCTCCAACCACCCTTTCTACGCCTCATGCTACTCTTTCTCTCTCGCTCTCGTTTTCTCTCCCTCTCTCTCTCTCTGTCTTTTTCTCTCTTTCATTCTTGGAAATCTTCTTCTTTGGCAGCATCGTGATTCTATCTCGAATCATGTAAGGAAGAAAACGGATTTTCAAAATACCAAGCTCGTGAAGTGGAATCATCCTTATTGCCAATAGTATCATGCAATATAGAAAGGTTTATCCTTCTTGGACGTAGAGTAGAACTTAGAGAACTTGTTTTTTCTATCGATTTTCTGGAGATTTTTTTTTTTTTTTTGAGAATCTATTAAGATGTTTTTCTCACTTTTCATTAGAGAACTTTTCTTACGCACGAACGAATAGCTTTTTGACGAAGCAGTCATCGTCGTTGTGGTAAAGACGAAAAACTCAGGGTTGGGAAATGGAAAGGAGAAAGAGAGATAGGCAGAGAGCAGAGAAAGAGTAAGTTCGCAGAAAGAAATCTTAATTAACGAAACCATTGTTTCGGTTGTGAAAACTCAACGAAATCCTAGCAGGCAGATCGAGCTTTCTCTTAAAAGAAGGTAAGGAGAGAAGTAGAAGAAAGAAAGGAGTGGAAAGAGATCGTCTGGTCGGAGTATAGGGTGAGTGGAAAAAAGGGCACTTTTTCCGAGGCCGACAGATAGGATGGCCGTGCCGACCACTGGCGGTAGTGCGCACAAGGGCACACAAAGCCCTTGACGGATGAGTAGCCACCGGGCTGTGGCACAAAGCCCGCGTTTACGAGTGACCACCTGTTGAGGGTCCTGCACGCACCTGTGTACGCACACACGGCTCATCCTACGTGCCACCCTCACGACCTTTGCGCGCGTCTATGGATGATATTTTCATCCTCGATTACAGAATCGATGACCTTCCTGATAGCGTACATATCTACATACCCACGACTGGGTATCTGAATCCCTTTAATTTTGAGTTAACAACCCTCTGTTTTTAATAAACGTCTACAACCTGTTGAAAATCTTTATAAAGACATTAAAGAATAATTTTGTAAGAGTGTAAATATATATTCTTAAATGTAAAATGAATTGAAAATAAAAATATATTATAGAAATAAATGCTTCTATCATATAAATAAATTTCTTTCTATCACTTGTATGATAATAGTTATACATGTAATCAGAAATCTCGTGTTAGCATTAACTATAAAGAAAAATAGAACATTTGTACACAATATCCAAAAGCTTCCACAATACCGAATTTTTCTTCCGCGACATTTTCGTCTAGTGAAACGCGAAGAAATGTTGGACGGTCACTTGGATAGTCAACAATTCGAAATGCTTTCCCAGTCCATCGACGAAGCGTATCAGCGGAACAATCGTACGGCCCCAGCGGGCTCTGAAACGGTTGAGCGACGTTGCGAACGCGGAAAAGTGCTTTGGCGTTTTTACCGGTCGAGCGCTCGTCAATCCGCAGAGATCGAGAGCGCTCTTTTTTCTCTCGTCTCTTTCACTATACCGCCCTTTTCCATCCCCTTCTCTTTCCATCTCTCTTACTCGTACGCGTTCTGAGCCTCCCGCCATGACTCAACCACAAGCAGAGAACGACAGGGACGCTTTATTTCCACCCCCGTCGCAATCGTTCCATTTGTTTCACAGCCGGCATTGCATTGCTCGCGGCGACGAGGTTTCTCTCCTGCCTTCTCTATTTATCTCTACCTCTTCCTCCCACCTTCCTCCTATTCTGTCTTTCTCTCTCTCTCTCTCTCTCTCTCTCTCTCTCTCTCTCTATCTATCTATGTTTTAACTCTCTCCCTTTTCCTCTTTTACTCTCGAGCGAGCAGATTTGAGCCGCGGACGAATCGACCCACCGTTATCTCGACGTATCCGCAGGTACGCATTTAAACGCCGCGGCTCCCGACATATTTATTCTCCGAGCGTACTTCTCCATTTTGACGAACGACGCACTATCACGTGCTACCGTTACTCAAGCTTTCTCCGTATAGAAAGAGAGAGGCTATATTTTTACCCTGCTCTCGATTAAGAGAAAATGCACTACCACGCTTGGACGTTCAATATAAACTCAAAGGAAAAAATAGAAATATACATTAAAAAGTTTTGGACAGGTAAATCGTTAAAAATTACACAAACTCTTTATCAACTATCATAATAATAATATGAATATTAATCTGGAATTACTATTAAGATCTCATGTTATAATGTTTGCTTGATAACGTATGGTCGATCAAGTGCTAACAAGAATAATATCAGCAGGACATTTATCGATCGATGTTCATTAGTAATCCGAAATTGTTCCACCCATTACGCATTTCAATATTCCAATAATCTCTTCCCAACCCTCGGTTCGTTCCGTTTTGTGATACTACACGTCTTTCCTAGTCTTCCGTCATCTCGAGCTAAGTATTCTGTCGTCAAGCATGATCGAATAGCTGGCGTTTTTCAAACGTAGACGATAATGTATAATCGATGGAAGTTTAAAGAATTATTTGGAGAAATCGTATCTCATTAAAGAGTTATCGAAGATATTGCACATGGGTTTCAATAGATTTCATTCATCACTAATGTAGAAAGAAACGTCTTGAAACGATCGGCGGAATTCAACAAGGTCTCCTTATATCGAAGAGAAATTGGTAGTCTGTCATTCGGAAAAGGAATTGATGGTTGCATCGAAAGGCAATCACCGGAGGAAGTCGTACGAGCGAACGAATGGACGAGCAAAAGTCAACTGAGCAAGCTTTTTCAACTTCTACATTCTAGAGATAAAAGAGGCCGCTGTTTAAAGTGCCAGTTCACTAATGATAGTCCAATCCTTCGAGGATTCGAGCTCTCCAAGTTTGCTTGCATCTAACAGCAATTTTAATCTGTAAATTTGTATAACGTTTTCTCGTTCGTGCTGTCACCCCTCTTTCTCTCTTTCTCTCTTTCTCTTTCTTTCTATCTCTCTATCTATCTATCTTTCTTTCGATTTTGATCTGTCCACACGTAAGAAAGCAAAATTTTGATTAAATTAACCAAGAACGGACGATATTGCCTTGTAGTTTTTACGAAAGTGAATATATTTGTACCTATCTCTTTTTCTGATTTTTCTGCTTCTTGAAAATGTTTCTCTTACTATCTCTCTCTTTTTCTTTCATCGACATTAGCATTTGAGGAAATCTTGAAAACTCTTTTAATCGTATTATAATTAGTTCTCTTAAGTTTTCGATAATTGTTCTCGATGTGGCATTTGTCATTTCTTTAGCAATATAATATTTCTTTGAACGTAAAACATAAGATAAAAACGTCATTTTACGTGAATAGAACATAAAAAATTATATATATATATAGGTATATATAGATGTATATATATAGGTATATACTATGAACAAAGAGTAACGGAGATTTAAAGGAGTGAAAAGAAGCGAAGATCTCTGTCGGTATTCAAATCGATTACACGAGAGGCAATGTAAAAATTATGCAAATGTCGTTTACAAGTGAATAGGACCGTCGCGGCGAGCGAGGTTACAATTAGGCAGGAGCCAATTCAATATCGAGAGCCATCCGAGGGAATATTCAACGGGACGGTATTAAATGTCGGCTGGCCCGTTTCCACGAGGTTGAATCCGCGTTATCGTAGCTCGCAACGTGCACCTTGCTTCGCGCAAAAGTCGATTAAGAGATCCATCAATTTTTATAAAACTCGAAAATATTATAATAAAAATGCAAAGAATAAAAATTAACAGGAAAAACGAGAAAAATAAGAAATAAAATGATATAATAATACGCATTAGTAAAATTAAGGAAAGTTATCTTTTCGTTAGAACGTTCGGAGATTCATAGACAAGGATATATCTCTTGAAGAGGGCTTCCGCGTTTAAAGCATCGATGGAATTACCGGCGGGTGATGAGTTTAACGGAAGGATAGAGGAGATGAGAGGTCTCTTCTCTCCTCATCCTTCGAGCTACCACCCTCATCTTCTCTCTGTCTCTCTCTGTCTCTGTGTTTCTCTCTCTCTCTGTCTCTCTGTCATACACATATACGGGCACACACGCGCGCGCCCGCGTGCACACACACACCCACACACACATATCTGTCTCTCTATCTATCTATCTTCTCAACTCTTCCATCCTAATTTGAGCTCAACGTCAGTAAAGACAGTAAAGCGCGTCGACGTAGGCTTCGCTCAGTAGACATTTATTCGATCATTCAAATTATCTCGATACTTGGGTGGAGAGTATAAAAAATGATTCGATTTCAAATAAAGATAATCTCAACTCGTTCGAACCGAAAAAAGACAAAGAAGTGTGAGAGATTTTACATTTTCGAGAAGACGTCGAACCTCCGAGCTTACCGACTTGCTCGTACCCCTCTTCTCATCTACATATGTTTTCGTCAGCTGTGCTTTGTTTCTGGAATAAAAGCTCATTACGAATGCAAAACCGTCCATTCATATTCAAAATTTTATATCTCGAGCGCGTACAACTCCGACTGAGCTAATTTATTCGTCTTCGATCCGCACAGCGACGAATCCTGTGACTTTCTTAGCCTCCACTTTACGATGTTACGACTCTTTCTTGAATTTTACGTCACCTATAAGTGCACGAAACCTGCATTGATTTTTTTGTCTTCATAATGTAATAAAAAAAAATGTAGTTATACGGCAACATATTTAAAAGTCTAACATTCATCAAAAGACAGAGTTATATTAGCGTAAGAACTTTCTAGTTAATGAATACTTTCGTTATTGCATTCCACCTGTATTAGAGGCGATTAAAGGACTACAACTTTTCGAGATAGACGCAGACATCGAAGGTTACATCCGGCTGAAACTCATCCGCCTGTTCACTTTCTCAACGTCTCTCTTTAACTACTCGTCGTACCGCCTCTCGTCGAAGAGATAATCATATTAGCCTCGCTATAACTTGTCTATGCATAAGCATAATACCATGGCGCTGTGGTCCTGGGATCCTGGCCAGGATACGACGTATATTTTACGCGCTCTGCTCGAGCGTACGCGCACCCTCAGAAACACCGCCAGCCAGCCAGCCATCCAAAACCCGGATGCTGGCTGTTGCTCTCGTTGCTCGGCGAAACAAGGAGACTGAAGGGAGTGAAAGAGAGAACGCGCGTAAGGAGTAGGTGCAACATACAACGTTAATCAGCCTAATTGAATTAAGCACGCGCGACTGTTGTAATTATGACTATTTATAATGATTTCACCGCCGTATCTACCTTACCCTCGCCCAGCCCCATTAACGTTTGCTGCGGGAGGAATATTAGTTTACACGCACGTACACCGACTGCATCATGTTTCACCCTCTACCATTAAACGTTTGACGCGGTCGAGCTCTTCGCGCTTCGTACTGCACCTCGACGATACCGAAAGTAATCGTCCGAAGTGCAAAGATACGATTTCGCGATGTTAAATATGGCGTGTTTGACTATTAAACCGCTTCGTTGCGTTAAATAAAATTTAGCCACGCGACTACTATCGTCTTCCATAGTTATTCAACAAAAACAGTCTTTTACAATAGGATAAAAAATAAGGTGAAACATTTTAAATAAATATCATTAAAAAGTTAACATTTAGGTGTTTTTAGTTTTATTCATAGTATCCTTTTAAAGATTAAGTCTCACATCGTTTCGGAAGCATGTAACCTACTTAACCAATTCGTTCTGTCTCTTTTTCCATAAAGGACGTGACGAAGAAATGCAGAGGGATAATGAAAGCGAATGTTTAGTCGGGATTTCCGGACGAGCCAGTCTCTTTGTTCGTCTCATACTCTGTTCCTTTCTCTTAATGTCTCTCTTTCTCTTCTTTCCTCTCACCGTTCTGTTCCTTCTCTCGTGCGAACGCTTCGGCACGCATCAGAAGTCGTACTTCATTAAGTCAGTAACACTTCTTCCAGCCGCGTTACTCATCCCTTTCAGATGGACTATACGAGGGAGGGGAGATCGAGAGGGAGTAAGATTAATTGCATTCCGCCAAGAAGAGGCGTATTTTAAACCAAACCGCCGTGCCCGCGTAGAAACGCTGAGGAGGAGACTTCAAGGAAGGAAGGATGGAGGGAGGAGTGAGCAGAGAAAGAGAAGAGGAGAACGACAAGACCGAAGAGGAAAGACGAGGTGGAGTCGAATTCCTGCCACTGATGGAAGAGCGGTTCTCTCTTTGCCTGAGGCTGCTCGAAGGACAGAGAACTTGCTGAGAGGCTCTCTTGGCTAAGGAGAGAGGGAGAGAGAGAGAGAGAGAGAGAGAGAGAGAGAGAGAGAGAGCGACCGCCTAAGGCCTTGTTGTATTTATCATATAATTACCATAATAGAGCCCCGGAATCAGCCGCCACCGCCACTAACTCTACCACCCCCACCCAATGCCGACCATCTCCCTCTCTTCAGTTACCATCAGCCTCATCCGCAGCAGCCTCTTCCAGTCGGCAGCCACTACCGCAAATTGGAAACTCTCGAATACATTTTCCCTTCGTCGACTCGCTGCGCTTGGAATTGTTCTTCGTGAGATGTCCACCGTCGATGGTATGTATGTATTCCAGACGCAAGAATGTTAACGACGAGAATGGAAGAGAATAAGGGAGTAAGAGAGAAATGGAGAGAAGGACGAGCGCTTACCAGTGAAATTCTACGAATGGATGACGTGAAGCGCGTTGAGAATTGGACGAGGATTGTTCTAGATTCGCGTTTCTTCAAAGTAAAAACCGAATAATCAGTGATAACAAACTCAAGAACCGATGTGTGGACATAGAGATTTGAAATTCAAAGAGACACAAATTACGTACTCACGATATTACGTATTACTCCCTACGATATTTTCGGGTTGACGTCTAGATACAGAGAGAAAAGTTTACAGTAGACGCTATGAATTCCATGTGAGAACCGAAATGACAACGATAACGATGGCGACATAGTACCGACTTCGTCGGCGAATGAAGAAATTTATATCGATAGCTTCTTCTCCCTGGTCGTTTTCGAATCTATTTTCAAGGTCTATTTCGAGACGTTTGTATCCTCTCCTCGAAATATCGACTATAACGATGGAGCTTCGTGAAGACGAGTCAGCTTATGGTCTTCCTATTTCTCATATTCTTTCAAATTCCAGCCCCTTCTAGTGAATGGTAATATAGGCTGATATCCTCCCAATTCTTCGTGATAATTCCGTTGATGATAATCTCAATAAAACCGTCTCTATTCGATTTTCATTACTTGCTTTAAGAGACTTGATCGTTCATCATCTGGAATGGAATAGATTCCATTAGGAAATAATGCGATCAACTATTGTAAAAGTAACAAAATGAATACATAAAAATGTGCACATATATGAAAATAAATATTCTGAAAAATAAATGTCTTATCAGTTGCTCATTATTTAATTACTACCATTAATATCGATAAAAGGTAATATTTTCTTCGAATATCACGAGCTACCGCCATCATCGTCAACTACCATCAACCGCCTTTTTGGTTTCACCTACCCGCTTTTCTGGTCACCGATGTGCAGCCCGGTGGAAAGATATTGCAACTAAACACTCGGTTCTTTGATGCCACCACGACTACCCTTCCGGGCTTTTGCCCTACCAGCAGATAATTAACGTTAAAGGTTAATTTCGTAAAGGGTGGTGGTAGATAAGTATGGAACGATGCTGTGCGATAGATAGAAGATATTACGCTTTCCTTCGAGTATCTCGAAATGGTGTATGAATTTTTACAACAAATAGCGCCAATTTAAACTATTGACATTAACTTTTCCGAATAAAACTAACAATTACGCATTTAAAAAATTAGTACATAAAATAGAGTTGCAGTATCGACGCGATGTAACAGGGATAATGGATTTTCATTACGGAAACGTGAAAAAAACGATCTCGACTAGCGCTAAAAATAAAAGTCCAAATATGATATTTTCGCACGACCCTTCGCACTTGAGATTCTTCATACTTCAAAGCTCGCGTTAAGGGCGAAAATGAGAGAAAGAGAGAGAAAGAGAGAAAGAGAGAGAGAGTCACGCGGGACGCGTAAAAACGTCTAAATTGCGCGTAAATAATTATATTTGCATATTCATTGAAAGGTAAATATTTAATGCCGACGAGGCAGAAAGGGGCAGCGTGAAGTGTAACGTATATGTAGAAAGAGAGAGGTCCAAGAGTTCAGGGAGGAAAAAGGAGGGTTTTCGGTGCTGTTGGCCGGCCACCGCGCGAGAGTCTGCCAGAGGAAAAGGGGTTGAATATACATCGCGGATCGTTGGAAATTTTAGCTTAATTTTACTTAACTACACCGGCTCCGTTTCCCGACATTGTGGGGCGTTGCTACAGGGACAAGTGTTATTTTTGTAATTCCGAGCGGCGCTAATGGGAGACTTTGGCTTAACTCCCGACGGCCAACAAAAGAGAGTGTTTACCGCGAACGATGGCTACACAAATCCATGAGAGAAACCGACACTCTATCGTGCCACGTGGGTTGCGATTGAACCAAGAACCGAGATTACTCGAGAGTATTCCAGATTAGAAAGCATTCGTGATCAAAGTTAGCATTGCGTTCCAATTTACAAACTACTAATAGCAATTACGTTAGTCGAGATATAAATATCGAATTAAAGCAAATTGACAGTATGAAACATAGTGCGTATCGCTACACGAGCTTTTGATTAGACGTTAGCTAGAAGATACGAAAGGGACGCTGATGAAATTCCAACAGAAAGTACGCGAATATCGAGCATCGTAAGTTACACCGAAGAAGGGGGTGGAAGAGGGGAGGAGAGACGCGTATCGAGCGTGAATATTACATCGATCAGAGTTTGATGAGGGGTAAAACCAGTGGTGGGGGTTAGATATCAATGGGAGGGATGATGTCGCCTATTATCGAACGAAACACCTGAGCTTCGTTCACGGATCCACTCTTCTCTGCCTTCATGTACCTACGCTCGTTGACTGTATGAAAACGAGCACGCACTCCGGCTGTTGACTGCCGCCGGCTTTGCGGTGAAATTACACGGGCTCTCGTATTATCTGCTCCTAAATTATTCTCCGCTAACCACAAAAATAGCTTTCCCCAACGGTTTCCCCTCGTCGAGGCTCTCTTTCTCGTACCTTTTTCTTTCTCCGTTTTAGGCCCGTTTGTCAGCGATTCGAGGTTATCGCTTTAACCGCATTGTTCATCTATTTCTGACAATACAATATCATACACAAAGGTTAAAAAGATTTCCAAGAATATTCAAAACAAATAATGAACTTTTTTAACGCGTATAAAGAAAATTGGAATAATAGAAGATTGGATTCGATCTATCACATTACGTTTTATCACGATTCAACTGTAAATGTATAACGATGCATCGAGATAACTAAAAGTCCTAATGATCCCTATAGAACTGAAATATGCCTTGTTTGCACATAATAAATCCTGTGGATATTATACATCTACCTACGGTTGGTCGGATGTGCATTAGTTACGCATAAGTGAATATTGACGAATGTTTGGTTAGGAAAACGTGTTCTGTCCGAGCATGATGGACGCCTTCGGAAGCAAAAGTTGAGCTAGGAGAAACAACTCCTGGTATCGGCTACCGAGTTCCCATTTGACAAGAGATGGATGATCCTATCCCCAGTATAGCTATCTGCTTTAAACTATGAATATCCAGGGAATAGTTCATTATCGTTTTAACTAGTTCGCGTTATAATAGCTACGTGATGTACGTAGATGAATCCTTTAATGCGCTTCTACGGAAATATTTAACTTCCTTTAAATCGCATCATCGTAAGTAATATTTTCATGACGAAAATAAATTAGCAACGAGGCAAATAATTTCTCGCGTTAAAATATTAATCGCTCCGAGTGGATTGTTGGATTCTAAGCTCGAACACAAGCGTAATAATCACAAGGGTATTATTGAGGTGAGTTTCGCGTAGGCAAAAGTTAAGAAAAGAAATAGCCGAGTGGCCATCACACGTACGATTCGATAAAAGATGGATGATCCAGCGTCGAGGATATAGTCGATCGGTCTCCGAGCTGACGCCCTCGAAGATGAAATGCACCCTAGGCGACCTCGAGATCGACCCTAACACCCTACCTCCTCATTCCTCTACCTTCTTTTCTTTGCATTTCGAGAGTACTCCGATAGGCAAAGGCATATTTACGACAGAGACGCGTGCCTCGCGTCGGATACTGCGTCCACCCCTGGATATGCTCGATTTCGAATACAAATTTCGCCATATGTAACGTCAAGAAATGTTTATTGATTCAACTAAAGGTTATTAGGTACGCGCCTAACACAATCTTTCCAACATAGCCAGTCATCTCACGTACAACGACCTATAAGATCTACCGAAATCGTTTAGAAGATACGAGCCTAAAGTACGATACATTTTCAAAGCTCACAGGCGTTTTCGTCATTTTGATATCACCTTTATCAACCCAAAAGAAAGTCCACGACGATCCTTAAAAAAGATGAAAAATTACATAAGGTTTATTCGATTGAAATTTTGTCATTGTCAGTTGTATGCTTTATTTTTGGGAAATAAACTGATAGTTGAATAGCGAGCTTACGAGAATAAACGAACGAAACCGATGGGCAACGAAAGCATCCTGTTTTTCTCGCGAGATTTCTCTACGACGATAGCAGTACATTATTTCTCGATGTCAAATAAAGCAATTAGCATGTGCCCTGACCAGGGTCCACGGGTTCTAACCCAAGTAATCTCGCCTAGGTCCCTGGCGTGTGCGACATCTTCATCAGAAGCAGACCCTCTTCTCTCTCTTTCTCTCCTTTCTCTTACAGTCTCTACATCGTTACCCCTTGGTGGACGATAGCTTGGTCATGTGACCATCCTACAGCATCCCCAGAAACGTAGGGCTGGATGCTCCAGAAATAGGGAAAGGAGAGACGGGGAGAAATGCGGAGACAAAGAGCGTGAGATAGGAGGCTCGAAGTAGAAACCATTGCTAGAGTGGGGAGAATGGCAAGAAGATGGTGTCCACCGAGAGGTGCCGCTTTCAAGGGAAATTTCACAAAGGCTGACCCGCTGGTAATGAATGTTATATAACCCTTTTAATGCTTTAAACCTCTTAGATTTTTCAGAGGGCTCTCCACGCACCTCCTTCGTTCTCCATCTCTTACCACTACTACTATACTACTACTACTTTGGTAGTACCCATTTACCGAGTACTCTTTGCTGTTGCCGCGTGGCAGAAGTAGCTTGCCAACGCCGAAATGAAAAAAGAGCAGGTAAAAAGAAGGAGAAAGGGAAAGAGTCGGAGTGAAAGCCGCGGAGGTTGTGCCTCCAGGGTAGGTAATTATGTGGCGGACGTAAATTAAGCTTGTTTAGATTGGGATTTTTATTAAGGTTCTTTATGAAAGAGTGCCGTTGGTAAACGGCACCTGGAACACTTCAGCAACGTTGGAACTCTTTTAAACGGTGACTAAAGGGTAACTGTATTATACTTGTCTCTATCTCGCTATCCTTTTACCACGTATCGTGGATATTGTTTTGCCTTTTTCCTTTACCTTATTTTTCGCATAAACCTCCTTGAAATTTGATCTTTATACGTTTCATACGGAATTCTCGAATCCTGTCTCAACAAGGATGGATACATTACTACCGAATATCCTATCAATATGCACGAAACAACTTCAGAAATCAATGGATTTTGATATAGGTTAGAAGATATGTGTTGTAAATACGTATGCCTTCGTATTAGTGACGGTCGAAACAAAGTTTTACGCAAAAGTTAAATTCAATTAGTTGAACGGCTGAGTGCAAAAGCTAAATGGTTTGTGTAAGTATACGAGTAATATATAAAGAATTAATCGCGATAACAAAAATGGAAGTAAAGCGAAAAATAATTTCCGTTGTACTAAAAATCGTTATGTAAAATCTACACACATACATATAATATACAAATATATATTATATAAACGTTCTATCTTTGTAAAAGTTTATAACGAAATGAACGAGGAAGATGTCGAAAGAGCAACGTTTTGATTACCAGGAAACATCTCCGGACGTCTTGTCGAAGCGACGACGCTTGACTGCTCGAGTATCAAAAATTGAGATATAACGTAGATTCTGTAGGGTAGTTTTGCGAAGCCAAGCATGCTCGTTCGTTCCGTCGATTAGGCTTTGCAGTCATTAAAAGTTTATAAAGAAGCCAAGGTACGAGGCGCAGGAACGACGTGCAGAGAGGTATGAGGTGGCAGGCAGTAGGAAAAGCGGGGTTGCTACCCCCTCGAATGAGAGCAACGAAGGCAGTCCAGCGGCGAGAGAGGTAGAGAATAAAGAGAGAAGAGAGAAAGAGAGAGAGAGAGAGAGAGAGAGACTCCAAGCAAGTTTTCTCATGTGCAATGCATAATGAGAAAAGGCAGACGGCGCATAAAGGGCTTACAAATGAGGTTCGAGTTATATACATAATATATGTGTGTATGTGTGTGTGTGTATGTATATATATATGTGTATATATATATGTGTATATATATACACATATATATATATACACTTTGCATGTATACATACGTACATGTACAAAGTAGATGCATATAAACAACACATTCGCAAGAACAGCGTTATGTAATATCGCTGTTGCAACGTTACTGAAACACTAGCAACAGAAATAATTCTTCCAAGGTATTAATTGCCAGTAGAAAAGATTATGTAATGAAAAAAAAAAGTAACAAAACTTGTATCGTGGATACGTACCTTGTTCATGATTTGGCGGGGATAGTCCCGCCTTGCAAGGGACGACTCTGAAACAAAAAGAAAAGAATAACGTTATGCAGTTAGTTCGATGATACGATTTCTTAACGAAGGGTCGGTAATGTAAGGCACGTTCCTATCGTGAACGTGGTAGGTCTGTAAAAAGGGATAATCTTCCTATCTCTACTATAGGATGCCCTTTAACCCTTTTCTCTCTTAGATGTCTTCTGACGAAGGCTAATGCACGTTGGGTGGTGCTTGATCGTGCACCCAAGCCAGTAACATCACCACCCACGACCTTCCCTCTTTCCCTTCCGCCTCCGTCCCTATTGGGTACTACCGAATTCCCGTAATCTAATGAATGGCCTAACCCCAATATCCTTTTGGTTCAGCTTCACCGCCGTCTACCCCTATCTACTCCTTACTGTATGTATCCTGTATGTAAATATGCTCACGAATACGAAGATCAGGGCGTGTTCGTCTATGTATGCGTCTATGCATATAAATGTATAAGACTACTTCTTTAAAGCTCGAAACTTATTTTTACGATAATTAATTATTTTCTAGAAAGAAGGAAACTACGTGAAAAAGCATTGATCGAAGAAAAACTCGAAAAGATCGATCTTTACCAACGCAGACGAACTTTAATCGTGAGAGGTTAGTACTGCAACGAATCGAAGAAATCGAAATGATGGAGAAAGGAGACTTTCGTCGGGGTAAGGAAGAAATTAACGGAAGTAAATTGGCATGAAGTTGAAGTTTTCAATGTAGTTCGTTAAGGTATAGTGGACCGAGTTCAATAGGGTGCTCGCTAGTTACGCACCTTTATGTAGCTGTGTGTGCACGTATGTGCCCGCGTATGTATAGAATGAAAGTCGAAGCTATAGCGAGATAAGGAAATGGACGATTTAAAAACTTGAAGATCGAATCCATGTTCTCTCGCCACGATAGCTAATTAACGTAAAATCTTGATCCACATAGATAGGTATATACATTCAACTAAAAACTAATCTCAGGAACGCGTAAGAACGAAAAACGGGGATTTTTTTTTAACTACAAAAATGAACTTCTTCTTTCCGCTGCAAAGAATTATCTTTTAAAGGGACGTAATTCTCTTCGCGAAAGAAGAAGGGTAAGGTAGCGCAAATGTGTTTATTTTGGAGGAATAATAAAAAGGGTCGTCGGATGAGCATGACATCGTGGTGATCGTAGGAAAGTTGGAAATAATGTTTCGGACACGAGGCTCGCTGGGTTCAGGCTGGCCTTATACCCTTAGCCTGCTACCGAGCCGAACGCCGTGGCCTCCTGCTCCCTACCCTTATACGCGTGTCCGCCACAGATTCAGACTCCTAATTAAGACGAGGGTGCGAGAGGGGTTTTAGGGGTTTCTGCCGAGTTCTCAGCGACGGGGGACGGAGCGGGGGCGATGGGTTTGGGGAAGGAGGGTTTTCACGAGGTAAGGGCACCCGTACCAAGCTGGAGGAGGGCTAAACCAAGGCAAAGGGGGTAAGGAATATTGATCATGGAATACCACACCGGCGAAGCAGGGGCTGTCCACACTCACCCTCTTGCTACTCTTCCTACCTCTTCCTCTCCTCTCTCTTCTCTATCAGTGGCTCTCCTTGCTTTTTACTATCCTTCTCGCTCTCACGAAGGAGCACGGACTAAGCCAAACTAACCACCAAACGCCAGATGCGTGAAATCAGTCGGTTAGAATCTGCTCCGCAGACTTTGCGAATTATTGACGCTAAAACCGCGACTACGGTGCAGATGCTGCTGCTGCGAGTTATTTCGATTCCATCGAGTTTCAAAGCGGAACTTGATAAGCGCGGATCCACAATCGAAACTTTCCATCGTGTGATCTCCCGTTTGATGAGAGCTTCGTAAATTATTTAAAAAAAGTGTTGAAAGAGTAGTTACTTACATCGGATAAAGATTCGTACAGGATGAGTTGATTAAACCTAAACCTATGATCTAAGATTTTTTTTAATGGTTCGAGAGAGAAGTCAGTCTCTCTTTTGACCGAAACTACTTCCAAGAACGAGCTTGGCTCGATGAACTTTAACTTGCGCGTAGTCTGCGATTTCGTGAGTTTGCGAAAGGACTCCTCGAATGGCGAAGATGAAGAAGGTGGAAGATCTTTGAGCTAGTACTCGTGTCTCTACGACGGAAAGAGAAGAAGGGATGGTTCGAGTTTACATGACATAGCGACTCGTCTTTCTACCCGTCGCCTTGCCTTAATTAAATCTCGACCCTTCTAGAAGAAGGCACACGGGTCTTGCGGAAAGTAGGAAAATGTTCTTCTCTTTTCGGCTTGCTACTCACTGTCACAAGAGATTACTCTTCGTTAAAGTAATTTTTACAAATTTCTAATGTTACATTATCTATAAAAAATAGTATCTATATTAAAGGACCAACGAATAATCTACAAATCAGTATTCACCATTTGAATCTGAATAATACTTAGAAAGGTAAATAGACCGTTTGCTTCAAATATTTCAAAGAACGATTCGCCATTTCGTAAGCCTAACTCTCATTATTTGGTCCGGTAACGAATGTTAAGGGCAACCTCGAGAAAACCTCGAAAGAGACCTCATTGTCCAGGAGGATAGGAGGGTACGTAGCACCAGTAGGCAGCCAACTCAAACTTTGATATGGTTTCCTAAATAACCAAGGCGACCGATACCGCAGCACGATAGTTCATCTCTCTTGCTCTCACCTCCGCTCCTTACCGAACCGATCTGTAGCAGTGGTCCAGAGGGTACTGTAACTACCATCGAAGCATATTGAAAGCCTCACACCATCGGTGACCTAACTCGATGCCCACCACATCTCTGCTTTCGCGCCTCACCTTCGAGGCTGATATATATCGCTCTCTTTCTGTCTCTCTCTCTCTCTCTCTCTCTCTCTCTCTGTCTCTCTCTTTCTATGCAAAACCTCCAACGTGAGTGCGTTTGTCATTTCGTGAGTAAAGGCTGTCCGCATGGAATATAACCCATAGACCAACAACATTTTCCATAATATCGACCAAGTATGGCCAATATGACGACGGAACGACAGGTAATCTAGGAAGCAATAAGAGAGAGAGAGAGAGAGAGAGAGAGAGAGAGAGAGAGAGAGAGAGAACAACGGAACACTAAATAAATTGCACACAAACTACTATATTATCTTGAAAATGGAAATTTCGGTGAGGTGTATTTACCGGATTAATTCATTTGAAAATTTTATTTGAACAAAAAGTTGCAGCTAATGGACTGTACCGATTTTCATTTATAGGAAATGCTGGGATACGGTCGTGCTAATCAAATGGAAGTAGTTAGTCTCTTTTGCTACAAATGTACCGGTGCACCATCAGAAGCAGAAACGGAAGATGATGAACTCTCGGACAAACCTAGACTGGAGTTTCTTCGGGGCAGGCCACAGACGGCTGGTATGTCTGTATCTCAGCACTAGCTGTTTGTCCGCTAATTAGAAGCTAACAGCGGAACTAAAGTTACGAACTTTAAACTTTCTTGCTCTCGTACAATCCGCCTACTACGAAAGCCTTTCGAAGGAGTCTCCCTTTTTGAGAGGGTGAAACCACTCTTTAAACACGATCGCTAAGAGGAATCTCTCTTATTCACTCTATTTCTTTTCCATTTTTCTATCTCCATCTCTTTTTGCACCCTCTCCCACTTTCTTCATCTTTCAACTACAAACGGCTAGCGTTAATTACGAATTAATCGTTTCACGTGTTTGATTTTCAAATGGATAAGTTAAATAGCGCGTAAGAGTTCCGAAAGTCCACCCTACTCCATCTCTCTCGCTTTTATTCTCCTCTACATGCAAACGATATACCAACGAGGTTAACGAGGTTGAAATGACCGTGTGAGCGAGAAAGGGATAGAACGTTCGTTCGTTTTTCACTCCATCATTGAATCGCCATACTTTGCGCACGCTCGATTTCCTTGTAGGAATCGATATCAGTCAGAAAAAGCAATATGCTCTTTACAATAGAATTTTATGATTTTCTTGTTTCTTGTGGCGATGAGAAAAAAGAAAGAGACGCATTCCGATTCGAAGTGGTAATTGTCCAAAGTAAATTTACGAAGACGAGGACGAAGCTTGCTCGAGAACGAGGGAGGAAATAAATCTCGAATAATCGGAACATAGTCCGACCAAAAGGAAGACTATTATTGACTAGCGTGCGAGACTTTAACAGGGAATGAGAAACGAAGAGAAAGAGAAAGAGAGAGAGGGTTGTCGGTGAACGAAAGCTCTGGGCAAATCGTTGTCTTAACCGACGCATTGGGGGAACAATTATTTAACGGGGCGCCTAGCCCGGCACTCTATTCTCGCACTCTACCATAGCTACGTTGCCGTATCAGAGAGGCGAAAGTCCGGGACTGTTAATTGCTGGCTGTCAGGGGCACGCGAGTGACACGGACCTACAATCGTCGAGGGTTTGGCTTGTCGAAGTCCGTATACGCTTCAACCGAATCTGTTATTTCTTTGAAGAACAAGAATTACCGATAGGAAATTATCTTTAAAAATTTCTTAACAAAATAAAAAAAAAATAACTTATCCAATCGTATTAACTTAAATTTGATCTTAAAAACCCGTTTTTTCATGAAACTTACAGAAATCACACTGCGAAGAGACCGATAAAGAAGAAGTGAGAACGTAAGGCAAGAGGAGAACGCAATTTCAATGCTGGCACGTATTTATCCTGCAGCGCGAGAAGCAACTATTCGTTCCAAGAGGAAAAGAGGCGGTAAAGGGAGGTGTCGAGAAAACAGCATGACGACGCTAAGAGCATTAAAGAGACGTTTTCCAGCGACACTTAGGTTTTCGTTCTCGCACCCACCCCATAGATTCACGGCCTATCGGCTTAGCACTTGGCGGGTGGTCCCAAGCCACCCCTGTCTTCCTTCCTCGCTGTCTTTTCGAAGCACGAAGCAAGCCAGAGATGGTTTGTACTAGTCACACCACCACTACCAGCATCATTTTCGTCGTTGCTACTTCTACTCTCTCTCTCTCTCTCTCTCTCTCTCTCTCTCTCTCTCTCTCTCTCTCTCTCTCTCTCTCTCTCTCTCTCTCTCTCTCTTTCCTTCTTTCTCTCTCTAGGAAATATTTTCTTAAGCGTAAGAACTTAAGTATCTACTTAAGCGCATACAGGTGATAAGGCTTCTTATTAAAGAGTACTTCGAGTTTAAGGGAAGGAAATATTTAAAAATAAAGTAGGAAAGTTCTTACGGAATAAAATCGTATTCAACGACAATAAGAGAATTTCTCATAACGACTACTCGTTCTTTTCCGATCGGTCGACACAACTAGAATGCACCGTTATCCGTGAGAATCTTCAACGATTTATATCCACCTTCTTCCAGGAAAGATCTCCTGGGAAAAGAACGACCTTTCGTAAATTGGAAACTGATTTGAATGTAAATAGGTCGAAATGAGGAGGATTTTTTGATGAAAAAAAAAAGGAAAAAAATAAGAGTTCGGCTACTTTAAAATACTCTCAATTAAATTTATTTTCGAGAAACTTCCTTTGAATATCAAGTACCTATGTGCGTTCTAAATAATGATTTATCTCGTTCTGAATAACGAGATACAACCTTGTTCATACACGTGGAGAGATGTAACTACCAGTGCTAGCAACCGCTTCGTGTAATTGTTCATATTTCTCCTCGGTCTACGCAATATAACGCCTCAGACTGAAAACAGGGTGAAAGCGATAAGGGCGGAGGAAGGCGGTGTGGTGCGTCGACGTCGGCGAATTATCAGTTAAGAGGAAATTATGGAAATAGATATAAATCGAGAAGAAGAAGATGAAGAAGAGCGCAGGCGTAATTCTCGCAGGTAGGAAAGGTACAACCGATAATCAAGCGAGGAACCTAAGCGACCGTTGCCTTTAAATAAACGTAGTCGAAGTAGCCAATTTGTAATGTAAAGGTTCATCAGCATAAATTACGCGTAGACGTACTCAACAAAAAGGGATAGATCTAATCTTATTCTAATCTAATTCCTTTCGAACGATGAACGAGAACAAACGTTTCGAAAATTATTCAAAACTTTTCTAAGTGACTTCTGATCGTCGAAAGTCTAAATTCGTAAAAAAGCAAGACCATTTCTTTCCGGTATATCGTCACCAAATTCTGGATTTAATCGTCGTGTGGAACAAATAAAGGGTCTAATGATAATAGCTGGGGGTCAAGTACATGGGCGGTGCAACCGATTTTGCAGAGAAATTCTTTTTATACTCCCATGTGGAATTCCATGGAGGGTTTCTTTCTCTCTCTCTTTCTCTTACTCTCTTTCTCTCTTGGCATTGACGTTAACTCACGTGGAAATATCGAAAGGCGAAGAATTCGTGCAACCCCTAAAAGGGAAGTATTGCGCAAACTACCGTGAGAACTCACGTCGTGTGCATTGGACGCGACGTGCGAATTAACAACTCACGCATCATATCGCGCATTATTATCCGATCTATCGAGTTATATATCAAACACTTTCGATCCTACCCTTCGTTCGAGGCATCGACGGAGTCGCGTACACGTTCGCTTCTGTGCTACTTCCTAGTTGTATATTAAGATAGAAAGCGTTTCTCGTTGCTAACGAGGCTACAGGGCGGACGGTAAGATTATCGCATCCAGACGAAAACTTAAGACAGTGATTTCGACGTGCTCGGTGTTTCGTGTATCGAGTTAGTCGTTAATATGCGCCGATGTTCGGGAATACGTTGTTTTACATCTACGTTTACGAGAATTTGATACTTCTAGAACAGGTAATTGCTCTATTAATTAAAGCGAGGAAAAAGAATTTAGAATGTAGAATATCGTTTTTAGAAAACTCTTTTAGAAACCTATTCGTCGTCTTGAAGAATGTTCTGATCTTGACGTCTTCGAACCTAATATAAAAGAAAAAGAAGAAGAAGAAGAAGAAGCAAGGGACTATATTTCAAGGCGTAACGATAGGAAAAAGCTGACTCGCGGCAAGAGACGGTTAACGCGATGGTGTGAGGTATAGCGTTACTCCCGCAACTGCACACGTTGAAAAGGGTTGATTAGGGATTCGTCGTGGTAGGGTCGAACACGTCGACTCCGTTAGAAGGATACTGGACCTTGTAAGCATCCAATGCTTCGAGGGCCTTCTGCAGGTTCGGGGCAGATGGCAGCAGGATGATTGATCGCTCGGCTAATTGGATGATCGATGACTGAAGTTCATCAGTGGCTGTTCAGCTTCTAGCAAAGGATGCTCGTTCGCACGTGAACTTATGTGCGTGTGTAGTACATGCGTGTGTATTCGTTGCTAGACTTCGTAGACGGTGTACGCGTTATGCGAGAAGAACAGGGTAGATATGGTGTCTCTGTCGAGTCTGAAACAAGCCCACGCTAATATTCTTCGAGCATTCTCTATTTCTCTCTTCTTCTCCCTCATAACCCTTGTTAAAGCCCGCTGCTCCGAAACTTTTGGGATCCGCTGTTCTCGGTGTGAGCGTTTCGAACGAATATAGGTATGTTTGCTTGTATGTATATGTATATATAAGTCTGAATGTTTGCAAGGCTCTCGTATTATTCCACAAATTTTTTATTTTCTTCAAAATCTGGCTTTATGTTCCTAGACTTTAATCTAACTACTTGAACCTTCGAAGAGTAGAACCGAGTTTCGTGAAAAATAAAAATACTCTCTAGATTTTTGTAATTCTATCATCGAAGTGAACCTATAAATATTTTCGAATCGAGTTGATTCGATTTGTGATAATTAATGAAAACATTATCTCGAAAGTTCTCACGTAATCAAATCGGTAAAAAAAGAATTCTTCTTCGAAGTTTGTGTTTTAAACACAGACGTTTTAAAAAGCTATTCATAGATGTAATGAATCGGAGAGAGATCGGTGTAACTCGTACTGTACATTTGATATACGAGGTCTGAGCCTGAATGCAAATCGTCTTATAAATCATGACGAACAATGTCTTAATGTTCCGGTCATGTGACGCCTACTCGCACTAAAAGACAACGGGCTTCGTCTTCAAGGAGGAAACTCGGGGCGCCTTTTCGGATATTCATGGTGAAATAAATTATAGCGAGCACATGAGGTATGAGGGGAAACCTTATCACTTGATATCTTTGTCTTTAATGAATTTTATCTTTACTTGATTAATCGACAATGTGAAAAGTTTAACATTGAAACGTTGCTTACACTTGTGAGAGAAAAAGAAAGAATAAAGTTTAGGAAATGAGAAGAAAGAGAACATTCATTTCTCGGAGAGTTAATGTCTGGAGGTGATTAACAAACTCCGTCGCTTTTCTTTTTTTTTATTGAAAGAACATAAAAATAATAAAAGAGAAAGAAGAAAAAAAGAAGACGAGACGGTTTGGTCGGTTTACGACGATGTCACGATTCCCTTTAAATTCCAGTCGAACTTCCCGGCCACCAAATCTTAGCTTCTTTAGGTATATATAGCCCTGCAAAAAGATTCCACGATGATAATCGCTCGTAAACCGCGATGGCATTGAATGTCATTATCGCGGCAGAAATTACACAAAGTGTTACTCGTAAAAGCGAGAACTCGCAATTTTTCGCATCATTGTACGTTTTATCGACGTCGTTGAATCACGATAGGAAAGTTTAACTACCCTAGAAATCGTTATTCTCACATCGTTATATAATGTGTGCTAAATATTTCTTTTCTTACGTTACTGTACTTTGTTTTCTATAATTTAGTAACTGACCAATTAATTTGCGTTAAAAATAAACTTCTTTTTGTTTAGATATGTCTTATTAATGGCTATAAAATTATATACCATAGAACTTATTAACGTTAAACATCAATGAATTTATAAATGATAAAAAACGTGACGAGATATTCTTACAGTATTTCTGTATCTATAAAGCAGGTCCATATTCTAGGAGGATCCTATTGTTTCACATCGAAATTCATCCGATCTTTTCTAAAAACTGTACATAAAAATAACTATCTGCGCGTTACTTGTCGTCTATACTCTTTTATTATACACATATATGCTTCTTTTTCATACCATCGATATATTTCTAATCTTTACTATCTATTTTCAACTCAACCGTCGGGTACATGATGATAGGCTAATTAACTAATACTCCATATGTGGCGCTCCTGTTTGTAATTAAGCACAAAAGTTTACACGCTTATAAATTATTGTAGAGACTAGGTGAATTTTTTGTCAATGCTATATTGTAAGTTAAATGTTAAATACATGTATTAGTATCTATCTACCGTAATTAACTATGTATCTGCCCGACTACCCTCCATCAGTGTTAGCAGAGCGTCGTTTGTGGAAAATGTTAGAGAGGTAGATAATAATAGGAAAATAGATTAAAATAGACACTTGTGCGATAGATACTAGGGAGAGCATGTACTGGATAGAAGCTTAGAAGAAAAGAAGTTGCTGGAAAAAAGTACCGATATGATGGAACAGCTAATGATACTTATCAATAAAATGAATCTTCTAAATGATAATAACTATTATATGCTATCCTTAAAATTGAGATTCATACTTAAAGCCAGAAAGCTATATAAAGTTGTCCTCGATATATTGTTAAGTGACGATATAGAATCGATAGAATACAAAAACCGCGTGAACTGGGAAGGAAAAAACGATGAGACTTTTAGAATTATTATAACGACTTTATCTGATCCATAGTTGGACAATTTTTAGTAGCTGATAAAGTAAAGAAAATATGGGAAGGTTGAAACACAAAATGCACGAGGGAAATATCAAAGATTGAAGAGTAGATATGGGCACAGAATTAAAAGATATAAAAATAGGCAATAACGAGACGGTTAACGAATACATAGGCTGAATAAGAAATATCGAGTCCAAAACCGCAAACCTCAAACACGCGATAACACGAAGGGAGGTCACGTGCCATGCCGTAAGGGAAATTCACCACAAATTCTACAAAGTTACAACGATGTTGAGAAAACAACGGGGTATAACCGTAGAAGAGATCCAACAAGCCTTATCAGAAGAAGAAGGAATGATGAGAACTAACGATAAGGAACACCCCAGTGGAACGACGGCATATTGGAGAGGTGAAAAAGCATGCAGGGCGATATACGAGGTCACAAAGCAAAAAGGAAAACTATACTGGATGTTACGTATATAGTAAAAAAAATTATATTGCGATAAAATGCTATCATAGAATAAAAATAAACTAAAATCCATTAAGAGGTAAGCTACGTAAATATAATTATTACAGCAATAATTGTAGAAATGACAAAATAAGCAGAACCAAGTGCGAACAAAGCAATATGTCAATGTAAAGACATCATTAATATACATTTCACATATTTCATCCTAATAGAAACGGTGAAAGTGACATAGTATCAAACAACGGACTAAAACAAACATGGACTTTAGACTTGTCACGCATGTCACCGAACATCGAATGGATGACCAATGTCGTATCCTTCAAAACCACAATACAGGCTACCGAAAATAACAGAGACAGGTACAGTCAAAGGCAAACGGAAACATAAAGGTAGATGCAATATCGAGTGAAGCTAGAAAACCGTTACAATTAACCCCTTAACGCGCACACTTGAATTACTTCGAGCGGACAATAATGGCAGAAATGTGTACACTTGAGTTAACTCGAGCAGCATCGCATTTTATGATACCATAATATGTATACTTGAATAAACTCGAGTAATGAAAAATAATTTCAAGATAATCGTTATTATACAAAAAAAAGAATTACTATTTCAGTGTGAATGATTATTTATGAAGTACGGTGTTATGTAAAAAAGGGATTGTGATTGCGCACAAGAGAAAGAGAAATAAAAAGGAGGAAAGAGAGAGAATGAGAGTACAGCGAATTATATTGGAGATTTACACAAAAATAGCTGATATATTCGTATTAAAGACAATATCGCCAATTGAAAAATGTGCGGTAATGATACAACTCCGCAATAGTAACGAGATGGAACAAAAGTCTAGTAAAACCAGGGACGTGATTGAAGAAAATATAAAGAAAAAAAAAAGATCGATCAAAATCAAATACTAGAAAATATTTTGATGAGTGAAAAGGCACGTTCGCGAAAATTACTTCGTTATGTATAATAAGGCCTTTGTCAGAAATCTAAATTACAATGTGAAGAAACTAGGACTATAAGAACCATATATATTAGGGAAACAAGCACAATAACCTCATAAGTACCTCAACGAACAAACAGCGAGAGAACCAATAGAATTAATCCATATGGATTTATGCGGTTTCATGCCAACAAAATCTTTAGAAGGTAATAAATACGTATATGTGTTGCTAGACGAATATAGCAGAGATACTTGGGTGTACGTCATGAAAAGGAAGGTATTTGGGAACTTTGTAGAATTCATGGAAAGAGTGCAAAACGAAATTGATAAAAGGATAAAAAAAGTTAAATCAAATAACAGAGAATTTGTAAAATTAAGTTTGCATATCTATTTAAGAAAAAAAGATACATGAAAGAACTATACCATGTAACCAATTGGCGTGACAGAGGGAACAAAGAGGATATTATTGGACAAAACATGCACTATATTAACATGCACAATTTTCAAGAAAATTTTGGTTAGAAACCATTATAATAGAAATGTATATGAGAGATAAAATTCCAGGAAAAAGTTCGAAAGATGATAACACTATTGAAAAAATAAACAGGCAAGAAACCGCCAATATTATACCTAAAAGCGTTTAGATGCAAGCTAGAGGATTCAAAAAAAGTTAGTATAAGCTAGAAGGGAAAGCGAGTAAAGAAATTTTCTTTACACAAAGAATAATAGCGAATATAAGATACGTGATCTATAGAACTGAAAGATATATATAACAAGAGCAGTAAGATTTAATGAGAAAATCAAAGGCTCACAACTGTTAGATAATAGCAGATACGAAGACGACGTAAATAAAACGCGATATGAAAAAATAGAGATGGAAAACCACAATAATGACAAAGAGCAACTAATATAATCAGATGAAAGAAAAACGGAAAGTAATGATGTAACAGAGGCAAATGAATAACTAAAGGAAACATCTGAGATCTGAGATCCCGGATAACAAAGATTTGTAGAAATAACAGCAGCAAAGTATACTTCGAGAAAATAAAAGGTGCAGAAAGGCTAAAATACAAGAACATAGGATGAAAAGTGAGCCTAAAGATAAGAAAAAACGAGTCCGAAATAACGAAGTCCAGGACAACGATATAATATCGTATAATATTTCAATCCCCGATAACTAAGATAAAGCAATGAAATCGAAAATTAAAAGAAAGTCATGAAAAACGGAAAGTTTGAACTTGGTTCCTAAGGAAAAGTACATGCGAGTGAAAGAATAAGTGACTTCTCAATGCAAAAGAAAATACATCAAAATAGTAAGATATAAGATATAAGTTAGTTGCTATAGGGTGTCGATAAAAACTAGGAATACATTTTAAGGAATTCTTTATCCTCGTTATAAGATTAGGAAATGCAAGAATTGGAGCATAGTCTAAGAGTTAAACAGTGATGTAAAATTTGCACAATTGCATAGCTATTTAAAAAAGAAAGTCTATATGGAAAAACTCGTCGAAATTGTATTTTGATCAAAAGAAAGTTTGCAAATTAAGCAAGAGCATATATGGCTTACCACAATTAGGATAAAATTGAAATGAAAATTAAATAATGTAGGAACGAGCATCTCTATTTCTAATAAGTAGATATTCATGAAGAAGGTTGACCAAAAGGCCTGGAAAGCTTAATGGTTAGAGCAGTCGTCCGGAAAGCGGAAGACCCGAGTTCGAGTTCCCGGTCCAGACTATCCGACGGCCCAACTTTTTCACGAATACTACAATAGCATACTTATCTCATTAGGAGCGAAAAGATATTAAAGGAGGATCCATACTTTTATAGATTAAGAGTTAAACATAGTTTATTGTTATATGCGTCACATATCTGTCGATGATATATTAACCATAAGTATGGATAATGAAATAATAGATAGAATAATTAACAAAATTGATAGAGAAATAGAACTTTTATCGATACTACAGATATCAGTACTTCAAATATAAAGATCGAAGAGAGTGAAGCAGCATTGAGTTTATTTCGAAAGGAATACATAAACAAAATATTAATCAAATATGATTTAAAGGATTACAATTCAGCAAAGACTCCAATGAGTCTGTAAAAAAATTTAGACAAAATTTATGAAGATTCACGATAATTAACAAAGCGTTATATCAAATAATCGAATCTATAAAGTATCTGTCCATTGGTATAATACTCCATATATCGTATTGCATGAGAATAAATTTTCACAATTTAATAATAATCTTAGATAAAATCATTTTAATTAGAAAGAATATATTAATGCCTAAAAGGCACTCTAGAATTTAGACTAATTTGTAGAAAAGAAAAAAGAGAATTAAATCTGAGTGCAAATACAAATGCGTTATATCAGACGCAAAGTCGTATAGCGTATATGCGATAAAAATATTATAAAAAAGAATCTAGTTAACTAAAAGAAAAGAAAATAACACTTGGTAGCATTATTATCTTAACAAGCTCATGGCATTATGCGGCGAATGATTGTATGTGATTCCGATTTAAAATGCAACATAGGACTAACAAGGGAAGACTCCTAACTCTCAAATTCAGAAAATAATGAAACTTCTGGGAATATATAAATATATATTATATAATTTTTTATGTTCTTAGATTCAATCTATAAGAAAAAAAATGACGCTCGAATATTGTACTATTTTTTAATTTTATATTGTAACTAATAAACTATAAGAGATAAAGAAAAAATTGTAAGATAAAAGTTATTCGTTTTAATTAGAATTCTTGTTTGATAAAAGATATATCAATTGTTTATATGATTATAAAAAAGTAATAAATAAAAATATTAATAATCTTTTTTTAAAATCGTCTTTAAGTTTCCTTGAAATCTCAATCAAAAATTTAAATAACTATAATACTCTATAATACTTATTTTCTTTTTGATATAAATATAAACTTTGTTGTATTGATGAATTGACTACCATTTGATAAATATATTAATTGTTTTATATTTTTTAAAAAAAGTAAGAAATGAAACTATCAATAATTTATTCTATAATTCATTTATTCTTCTAAAATCTTCATCGGCAGTTTAAATAACTGTGATACAGTATAATACATACTTTTGTTTAATACAAATACAAGCTTTGTTGTATCGATAAATTATGTTCCTCGACAATCACAGAACTTGTAAATCTTCCCTTGTAAATAGATATATATGTCACTAATTATCTTAAGAATAGATAATAATCGAGTCGATTGAATAAAAAGAGAAAAAGAAACAAATACAATTAAATATATCGATAGAAAATATTACTTCATAAAAAATGTAGTTAGAAAAGTAAGAGGTAATAAAACGTATATATTTTGAAGAAGTGGAAGCAGATGTATTAACAAAGTCATTGTCGTGCGAACGTCATCTAAAATGCGTGAATATGATAAGGGTAAGAGAGTAATATTCAGTGATCACATATGTAGTATAAGGAAGGGGGAAGATTGATACGCAAATTAACCAATACTCCATATGTGGCGCTTCTGGATGAATCTATTGGTAATTAAGCGCAAGCGCTCACTCACACATAAACTGTAGTAAAAATTAGACGAACTTTTACCGAGTGTTGTATTGTAAGCTAAATATACGTGTATTAATATCTATCTACCATAATTGATTATCTTCTCAGCCATCTTCTATCGCATGATAACAAAAAAATATAAATAAAATTAAGGATTCGATACTGACTTGTTTACATATTCGAAACGCGAACTTTTAAATTCTGGCCTGTTCTCAAGAATATACATATACATATACATACCTACGTATACTATATATATTCGAGACGAAGAGTTTTTATATCGTCTCGTCTCTTCCGTTTCTTTTAAGTCTTCTAAGATCTCGCAGTAATGGTACACATTTCCGTCGATAAATCCAAAAGCACAAGAAAAATCTCTTTCCCCTCGATTTGATGGTAGGAGATAGGTAATCGTATTCCCGTTTTAAATGTATTCGACGTTCACCCTATCGCGTACAAGAATAGCAAGCTAGTCTTAGTCTGTTGATGCTTATATGACGGTGTTTTGCCATGCGTGGAAAGCGTGCAAACGAAAGGGAGAAAGATAGAGAGAGAAAGAGAGAGAGAGAGAGGGAGAGAGAGAGAGAGAGAGAGAAAGAGAGGGGGTAGTCAAGAAAGGGTATAAGAAAGTAACGGGTCTCTCGAAGCGGCATGCCGTCTACAAGAACACGTGTCTAAGGGTGGTTCATAGATGTGAAGAGGTCTGCTAAGGTAGCGAAAGAAGGTGGAGTTGAAGGGCAAGAAAAGAGGATTCAAGCGGCTTGTAATCTCAGCTCAAGGTGTCGTCCTACTATACTCACCGTTCTTTTGGACATTGAGATGTCTTTGAGAAGGGTGACTTCTTAACGCGAAAATGTACGTATGAAATTTAACACGAGCTTCAAGTACACAAAAAAAGTATTATACAAAATAATTCTCTCCTTTTATTAAAATATAATGAGCGATAACTTGTAACGATTATTTCCGGTTTTCATATTTAATTCCACTTTCTTTTATATTAATTTTAAATTTAATTAATATCGATCTCGAACTAAATTAATTAGTTTTATATATATATGTATATATAAATTTAATAAGTGATATATATACAATACATAATATAATATATATATATAAATATATATAATAATATATATAAATAAATAAATTCTGAACGAAACGATTAACTAACTAATTATCAAGATTGTATTACAATATTTCATAGGAGTCAAGAAACAACGAGCAAGGTTCGAGTCAATGTTGCACTCGTAAATAAGCTTCGAAGGAATGAATGTAACTGAATTAGGATGACCGAGACGAAAAGATCTCCGATGAGAATCTCTTCCCTTGGCTCTTTTAAGTCGGCGACTAGAAGGGAATTGAGACGTCATCAGGATGCTCTTCCTTGTCTCATTTTTTTTCTCTCTTCGACCCTCTTTTTTTCGTTCTTTTTTTTTAAGGCTTTCCCATCTTCCAGCAGAGCAGTTTAATGCCAAAGAGACGTGCACTCGGGGGCCCTCGCGCCTCATCCTTTGTTTCGGCTTCATGAGTTTTTTAAACGGCACGAAATGAGCTTCCTCGCAAGTCGCCGAGAACGAGCCCCGAACGATTATCGTTTCAGCCGGCATTCTTAATTTCTTCACCCTTCTCTCACTTCACTCCCGAAAGCTAAAGAGAAAGAGAAAGAGAGAAAGAAAAAGAAAGAGAGAGAGAGAGAGAGAGAGGGAGAGAAAGAGAGAGAGGGAAAATTTGAAAAGGACGCTCTCGAGCTATTTTCTTTCCACTCTCAGATATTGCCAGTTAACGTACGGCGACAAACGACGTTGGCAAGGGTCGATAAAGAATATAACGCAAAGCTCGATTCGAATACTCGAAGTTAATTTAGTAGGTTGAAACTTTAGTTTTTTGATAGCCGCGATTAAATTAGAATCGTTTTCGAAGCGACAAGGTAATAAAAATCGGCAGGATATCGCGAAATCAAAGCAGATCGCTCGATTGCAACGGTTGAGAGAGATAACTACTTGCCGTGAAGAGGGACACTCGCGAAGTGGACAGAGTAGGAAAAAGAAAGAAGAGAAAGAGGACAGGAAGGAAGGAAGGGACCAGGATCCACGCATTTGTATCGTTTTGTCGTACTTCAGCGTCGGCACGCGTATCGTATGGCATCGCATTATTGCTTTTATGGCCAATAAAAGGAAGGATGTCCCGGTGAGGCCAGGACGATGTTCGTTCTTCTCCGCAACGACTATCCTAGTCTATACCCCTCCCTCGTCGATTCTTGGACCGTACCGACTATCATCCGCTTCCCATTCCACTTCTTTACCCTGCCATCCTACCGACCTCCTCTCCAACTCCTATTATTGCCACTGAATCGTTCCTTTCGGCCATCGTAGGTGTTGCGATTGGTTTCGTATTTGGGGGAGAATATAGTCCGGGGAGTCCCTGGCTCTGTTAACCGATCTACCCACCCTTTGGGACAAGAAAACAAACGAATTCGAGTCGTTCTTTGTCCGAGTCCTGCATCGGATGTTCAAAAAAGATCTTATAATAAAAGCGAACTTTTCATTACTATTGCCATTTCCGTCCTTTTACAAACGTTATTTTAGATTTTCGTTAAGCTCGTGCAAAAGACACGAAGATTACACGAAAGTAAAATACCTAGGTAAGGTAACTCGCTCGTAAAGTTGAAGTTGTTCTTTTCTTTTTTTTTCTTTCTCTAAGCAAGGATTACGCAAAGTTCTTATCGGGCGAACGTTTGCTTGAAAAGGAGAGACGAGAGAGATCCACCTAAGAACACCTTCCAGATAGTAGGTTGTCTTTCTTGTACGTTGTAAGCTCGTCTCCTCATCTAATACCGGTTACCCCGTTGCACCTACAGGCAAAAGATAACCAGCCTGTCCTCGAGCTATCAACCTTCCGTCCCTTACTCAGGTTTTCCCGAGCGACGATATATTTCCCGGTGTTCATCCCACTCTTCCGCTACCTATCCTCTACACACTCACACCTACACGCGCGCGCTAGCGTATACGCGTACACACACACACACACACACACGCCCTCTTCCTTTCTCGTTTCCTTCGAAGTCTTGATGCTTCTGAAGGGTGCACGATGACACTCAGTCGCGACATTAGCGGCGTTTCCCATTCCTTCGACCGATCTACTTCGTCAACGTCAAACAAAGTACGAGCGGACGTAACGGTGTTCTTCGGAAAGAAATTCCTATCGAAGTGAAACTGTGAAAAAGTTTTTTGAAAAATTGATTTTACGTCGTAAACGCATCATTGATCGATGATGAATGATAATCTCGATCCTTCGATTATGCAATTAACAAAACCCTTCGATAAGAGAATTTAATATAGGTACCTACATTGATTAAAGCCTGTCAAATAATCTACGATCGTACGTACGTTTGTCAATGCTTTCGAATGGAGATTGAATAAATTTCCGACGATCGGGAAACCATCGGAGATACGAAGATCAGAGAACTCGTGCATCCCTCGTGCTTTTCGCGAAGACAGATTAAATCCTTTCTGTTCTTCTATCTCTCTCTTTCTGTCTTCCTCTCTTTAAGGTATCGAGGAATCTGAGGATTTCCAAGGAGTTCTGTCTTATTCTCCATTGACTTCTCTCGCAAAGAGAAAATTGAAAAGGTTGTTCTCTATTTCGAATCAGCAAAGTCGAGGATTGTTTTATATGACATATACGAAAGCATTTTGTAAAGCTGAAAGGATTAGAACGGTCAACAAATATTTTTTAATTTCCCTTGTAATCTTCTTAAAAAAGAAAAAAGAAAAGAAAAAGGTTTCTTTGATAGCAAAGACAAAACCGTCGTTGTATATCAGACTACAAAAGTTAAATATATCACATATACTCGTGTCGTCCTTCGAGAAAAGGAGAAGTGCAAAAAAAGGAAAGATCGACGGAAAAGTGGCCTTTCTCCCATCTTGCATTGTGGGATAATGGGATAGGATTCAACTCTCTCCAGGCTCGTATCCGTTGCTTTCTTTGAACCTTCTTTCTCCCCATACTACTTTGTCTTGGTTTCGTGCGTTTCGTCGCCTTGGACGCCAGTGCTTTTATCCTCGTAGACTGATCAACGTATTGCTATTTACTTTCCGTAATCCCTATTTTCGTTGCCAAATAATTTTTAGATATATAAAGAAAGAAAGAATTGAAAGTGAAAAGATTCGAAAGAAATTGATTCGAACGATAGCACTCGAACATTCTCAATCGGACTCGAATAAGAAATTCAAATCCGAGAGAGTTACCGAGAGAATGACGGAAAGAATAGAAAAGTGGAAGAAAAATATATATTCGTCCTCGTTTTCAAAGAAAACAGTATGTCAAAGTAGTCGTGGTACTTGATTTACGTCGATTCACCCGAGGCGATCGGAATTTCACCCCGATTTCTGATGTAATAGGAACCACTGATTCCTATAACCATGAATCTATCAAACGTCAAAACGCAATCTTCACCTGAATGCGGGTTGCCTAAGGGCCGTAGCTTTCGCGTAGAAACCGCTAGCCGCGACCACAAATCTCTCACTCTAGCAAGAGTATCTGCAGTCGTATATCTTATAGTTAGTGCTTACCGTCGTTTACTATGCAACAGAGACGTAAAGGAAAAAGCTTGTCGATCGTGGTTGCCCACCCACATTCGTACTCACCCTCTAGTGTGAGAAAGAGACGTATAAAGAAAAAGACTGGGGAGAGAGACAGAGGTTGGCAAGGAGATGGAAACGGTCCTCCTGGATTTCTCATCCTGCTTTACGGAGGAAGGACGAGGAGGAGGAAGGACGAGGAGAAGGAAGGAAGAAGAACGGAGAGAGGAAAAAAAGAGGCTGGGAGAGATTGCGTGGAGAGGAGAAAGTTGCAAACTCGAAAACTTTCCGAGGTCCTATTATCTCCGACGAGACCACCGTCCGGCACTGTGAAGGTTACCCGGTATACCTCGATTTCTAAATACTCCGCGTCCCTTATTCTTCGCCTTTCTGAGAGTTATTTTAGCTGTTGGAGTAAGGCAAGAGAAAAGGGCCGACTCTCTACAGTGTCATATATTCGACTTTCGTATTCGCTCGAATTGCAATTTACGCTTCCGTATTTCCTGTGCTACGATCTAAAGCGACGCTTCGAGTCGTACTGTAGCTACGGCGATAGTTAAAGTCCTCGAAAGTTTTTGCTTTGGATCGATTAGAAGGCAGTACGACGAAAACGACGAATTTCCTCTCGTCGAACTAAAGAGGATTTATAATAGTCGAGAGAGGGAGAGAGAGACAAACGGATAGACAAACAAACAGACAGACTACGTTTGTGACGATCGGAAGTTAACGCGTGATTTCGCGTACTCTCTTTCTTTCGAAGAAAATGTATCGTATGCTGGAGAAGAAAATGAGGAATGACGTCGCGACAGTGCTAACGCCATACAAATGAATGCAAGTCGAAGCGTTGACGTGCGATAATTTATCACGTTGTCTCGTCCTGCTGTTCCCTTTGGCTTTCTTAAAAGGACGGAAGAGCGATGAAGGAAGAAAGAAAAAAAAGGAGAAGAAGACGCAAAGGAAAATCTGGCGACGGTGATTGGAAGAAATATAAATAAGCCAATCGCTTTTCCCGTTCATCTCGTCGCTCTTTTCAACGCATTCGATTTCGCGAGAACAGATGTAACCTGTCGTAAGACATAAGGCGACTAAGCTTAACGGATCCTAGTAATCCCTAAGGAATACATGAGAAGATGCGAGAACGCGAACGTACGAGGTCGAGATTACCGCGATAACTTTCCTTGAAAAATGTCATGGAATTAATCTTCGTTTCTCTTGCGGTAAAACGACATTGTTGAGAAGATCGGAGAGAGGAAATTGCTTCTCCCCTTGAATGTTCCAGATCTATACTTTCGATCGAATATAAATATGTCCAAACTTTTGTATAATAAACTATATATAAAATAAAATATCGCTTTTTAATCTGAACGGTCATTTCACGTTCTTATTCTTTTTTTCTTCGCGATATCTTAATAAAAATAGTATCGATTTAAAGACAGCATATCATTAATATTTCCACCGTCGGTGGATTTTCGAAAAATCAGTTCGTCCCTTTCGTCTTCGAAAATTATGCGAAAAGTTTGTTAAAGAAAAAGGAACACGGTACTCAGCCGTTAACCCTACGAGTTCAAGCTGAAGCGCGACGATAAATGGCTGCGTATTCGTGACATTTCGTTCTCTCTCTCTCTCTCTCTCTCTCTCTCTCTCTCTCTCTCTCTCTCTCTCTTCCTTCTTCCTTCTCCTTTCCGTAGCAAAGTTTTTTCAACTTCGTATAATCATTTTTCCCGCAATGTCCCGACGGTGCTCTTTTTTCATTCCCTCTCGACTTTCTCTCTTTCTCTCTCTTTCGCCTTGGAGCACCTTGGCTACGGGACTCCGAAAGCCTCCACCTTCTTCTCTCACTCTCCCTTTTTCCATGAATCGCTTATCTCGAAGAAATTCTTCTCGCGGTTTCTTCCAAAGAATACAAAAGT
Source organism: Vespula pensylvanica (assembly GCF_014466175.1). Taxonomy (NCBI): domain Eukaryota; kingdom Metazoa; phylum Arthropoda; class Insecta; order Hymenoptera; family Vespidae; genus Vespula; species Vespula pensylvanica. The sequence goes on along the minus strand of NC_057685.1, from coordinate 9,433,103 downwards.
CGAGCTACGCCGTCTCTGCCGTCTGCTTGCCGAGTTCGTCGGCGCGGAAGAATTTTAATTCTTCTCTTCGAAAAAAAAACCCGCCTACGAATTTTCCCACGCAACCTGTACGCAATCTCCCTCACTCACTTCAAAGAGAAACCAGCGTTGTAACGTACCCCTCGTTGTTTTCCCTTTACGTTCACGGACACCTCTTCTCCAAGGAACTTGGACCTCGCATCTCTGGTTTGCTTCAACGATCTCAGCCTGATTTTTAATCTTCCGTCCATGGATTAATAATGCATGAGGAGGCGCGTGTTTATTCAGTGGAGGTTGGCCGTTTACATGGCACATCAAATATGCAGGTGTCGCATGGATGGTGTAAGGAGGGCGAGGAGGGAGGCAGCGATAAAGAAGTAAAAGAGAAAAACGAAAAGAAGGAGAAGGAAGAAAAAAGTAAAAGGAAAGAAAAGGGAAGAGGAAAGGAGGTGAAACGCGGGTGTGATTAGACGGGGGAGATGTCGGAGTGGGGGTGGGAGTGGATGGGCGTCGAGTTTATTAACGATATCACGGAGCCACGAGGGTGGAAGAAAGGACGCTCGATAATTTGCTGCCTCATGCACCCTTGAAAGAAAATCCATATTCTGACGTTAACGAGATTTTATAGATGGCAGTTGCTATTAGTAACCAACAAGGCCCGCGGATAAAAGAGAGAGTAATGACGGTGGTGACGGCACGGCCCATCCAATCGGGACTTTAGTGACCATTTTTTTTCAACCAATCAAAAGAAAAACTTTGATTAAGAAAGTCTCTATCCGGCGTAGTAGAATTCTTAACACAAGTCAAGATTCCTGAATCAAGTGTCTGAGGTTATCTTCTGAACTCGGAACACGTTAACGTTTCCTTTGCTATTTCGAAAGACGTTTACTTCGAAGGAGCCCTTTTTAAAGGCGGACGCGCGAGTTTAGCTGCAAGTTCTTTCGCCGACGAACGGGCAGGATGAGAAGAGGTGGAGGAAGCTTCGAGGCTGCCACCTTTCGCAACGACAAATATGGAATTTGCATATAAATCGGGTATTTCCATCTGTGGCCCCCACAACCCTGCAACCTGCCAGTTCGTTCGGTCTTTCGTTCGTTCGTTCGTTCGTTCGTTCCTTCGTTCGTTCGTTCGTTCGCCTGATACAGAAATGAAGAGGCCTCCCATTTCCTCTTATGCTCCCCCGGATCTCGAGTCTCCTTCGTCTACTTCTCCCAACTCGGAAATACTAAGCTCCAGATATTATTAATAACCTAAGATGAGATCGAACGCATCCCTCTCGTTCGAAGTAGAACGAACAAGGAGGGAGATAGACACCGTACCGACGAAATCAATCTGCCATCCGTTTGTCGGTTGGGGTAGCCCGCATTTCCGTTCCGAACGATTCCGAAGGAAGAAGTGACGAGCACATTTCAATTCGATTTCCTACCATGAGGCACGCGTCCACCGCCTTCGAGAGTAATTTCAAAGTTATTTTTCGTAGTAGTTGATCGATCTTTCTCTCCTTTTTTTCCTTCTTTTAGAATATAGAAACTTTGCGATTGAAACGAACGAGAAGAGACAAGTAACAAGTTTCCTATCGCTTGAACTCGACGAAAGGAGTACCTTCGAAATCGTCCTTGAGATCGCGTTTCATCCTCTGGCATACTTTACATCACCCTTCGTGAGAACCCCTTACTATTCGCACACTTTTTCTCTCTTTTGGGAGCAAGAAGAGAGCACAACGGGGGAAGAAAAAGCAGCTTTGTAACCGGAAACCTCCTTAGCCGCTCTATCATTTTTAATCGGGAGAATAAATCGTTTGATTCAATTATCAGGGGCATCTCGTAGCACCCTCGAGAAGGACCTCTACAGAAGAACCTCTTCTCTCCGAGCAGAAAAAAAACGTCTCTTTGTCCGGCTTAAGAAGCTCGGAGACACTTAAGAGGCTTAGAATCGGTTAAAGGATCTCGATATTAAGCAAGGGCCGTCCTCGTTCGTTAATTTTATCGCGCACTTTGATTTTTTTAGACAAATCTCGTCGAAGCTGTAAAGTAAAATTTGTCAAAGGAAAAACTTTTTCTATACCATCTTAAAATTATCCACGAACTATAAACTTGTTCCTATCAAATTGATAGCGTTTCGTAGAAAATAAAGAAGAGAGAAAAATAAACAGAAAAAAGCGATATTAAAATAAAACGTTAATCCACGTGTTACAACAGACAAGCACACCTCGATGGTATACCTCAAACATCCATAGAGTGTTTCGATGGCGAATAGAAAGGGCAGGAGGGCTTGAGACGGAGTCTTTTCCTTATTTTTATCAAGTTTTCCAAGGGGATGAATATTTAAAGGGAGCGGACTTAATCTGCGCTCGGGGATTCGCGGCAGACGCGTATCGCAAAGCAGTCGATCTCTCTTCTTCTTTTTTTTTTCTTTTTCTTTTTTTTCCTATCTCTTCCCTCTTTATCCAGCCGTCAGAAGCATCGCGTGGCAAGGAACGAAGAGATGCCTGGAGAACGACGGTGGAATGAGATTGAGGAGGTGGAGAAATAACGGACAGCATCCTCCGTAAGAGGAAACGTGCCGGGGCTCTGCATGTTTCCCTAAATATTTTACGGTCGTTATCGGCTCTTGACCGAGGAAATTCCGGCCAACAATTTTCATACCCGTTAGCTTCCGATAGCGTGAGCGTAAATCGACGATGGGCCTTGATCTTTCCTCGTGATTATTAATTAGCTTCTAGTGCAAATGTACCGACTTTAAGTTATCTATTATATATATATATATATATATATATATATATATATATATATAAAGTGAAAAAAATTTCACAAACTTGAACTCGACGAGTGAAAAAGAAGAAGCTTGAGAGGGCAGTTAAAACGAATCCCTTTTCCAATTTTTCTATCGAGTTAACCATCTTAAAAGTTGTATCTAAAGAAACTCGCAAGTTAAAGCTGAACGAGAAAATATCGGGAGTCGTTAATATCGCGACGCGTCTGTTTCTGCGCCGAAATAAACTTGGCGTACTAGAGCGGCCCTCTGACACCGAGATAGGGTGGTGGTCTCGAGGTTTTCCCTTGCAAATTCCCTCTTTACCACTTCTCTATAGCTCACCAACGCCGGTCCTGGGCCACCCCTCTCTCTATTTCTCTCTCTCTCTCTCTCCCCCTCTCTCTCTCCCTCTCCCTATCTCTCTCTCTCTCTCTCTCTCTCTCTCTCTCTCTCTCTCTCTCTCTCTTTATCGCTCTCTTTCGCTCTTGCTCTTCTCTACCGACTACTCTTTTCCTCTCGAGGGTTTGTTTTAGCAAGAACTCGGGCCCCTGCTTTTTGAATGTACACTATATATATACTTACGCATATGTACGTGTGTACGTATACGCGTATGTATATACGTGTACGAAAGCCGCTCGCCTTCACCGCAACCGCCGGCTGCACGGACGAGCATGCCTGCTAACCTTTATTGGTTTTTACCGAGCAACACACAGTCCGATATTTTTTATTACGATGGAACACGCGCTTACCACCCACATCTCTACATCCTCCCCTTAACCTCATCGCTTCCTCCAGCATTGTACATTGTTCGACGTAAAAGCGAGGAAAAGGTAATTGATCGAAGGAGTTGAGCTATCTTCACAGGGTGTACACAGGATATTCGAGGTTTTATAAATACTTCTTTTTTCTTTCTTCGAAATCAATGATTCGGATCAGATTAAATCGTACGTAAAAAGATCTTATATTGTTTTCAATATATGTTATTAACAAAAGAGAGATATGTTACAAAATGGATATGAACGGTTAGAATTTTTGATAGATTGATAATGAAACCGAATCGTGATTGTTGGGAAAGTGTTCCACTGAAGTCACCCGTTATACAGGTGATTTCGTCTCTGAAGAGAACGCTTTCGTTTTCGAGGGTTCGCGAGGGCCGAGTCGAAAGTAACCGACGAGCCTTTAGCTACGCGAATTACGAAATACTTTTACAAATTAAATACGCGCTGGTAAGGGTATAGGGTATAGCGAGGAAGGGGAAAAAGAGATCTGCCGGCGCCGAGTTCCATCAGACCACAGTCGCCCGACAAAGTATTCCCAACAAAGGGCGAAAGGCTCGCCCTTTTTGTCCACTATCCTCGTATTCGAAAGAAGCCTGTGTTTTTTATCCCCCTCTGCCTCAGATGAGAACTCAAACCGATCTAGACGCCCATCGTTCTAAGAATGAAATTAGATTTACGGGTGAAACGTTCAAATATAAAGATGGAAATCGAGTCGAACAGAGTAATCCTCGTGAATTTGCTAATTTTGTGCACTCTTTCCCTTCGACTCGGTGAAAATGAACAGTTCCGAGAGCTCGGTCCGCCGTCTTTTTTAGGTCGTATAAGAGAGAAAAAGAAGGAAAAAGAAAGAAAGGAGAGAAAAAAACGCAAAAGGGCAGGAAAAAATAGCGGAGCATTAAACGCAAACAAGGGTAGCAATTTCGGAGGGAACTCGAAGAGTCGAGAGGTCGCGAAGAGTTCGAGGTGAAAGGAAGAGGGATAGAGAAAGACGAAAAACGCGCGAGAGAGTAAAAAGGAAGAAGAGAAGAGAGGAGCTATCGCGAGAGTTACGGCGAGCACCATCTCGATCGAGTTGTGTGAAAAGAAGAAAATGTTGGAGGGAAGAAGGAAGGAAGGAAGGAAGGAAGGAAGGAAGGAAGGAAAGAAGGAAGGAAAGAAGAAAGAAAGGAAGGAAGGAAAGGGAGAGTTAAGGGGTTCCACCTAGTGGAGGCCAAGAATGCTTGAGAGACCACCCTAACGTTCGGGCGCAGTCACACGCTACTTTTTAATTTAGTAAAAATGCTCGTTCAATCCATCGAGTAACTCGAAGCTCTTGAAAAGCAAGCTGGAAGTTCGACCGTGACGACGCCGATGGTCTTCAAGAGTCTGAACTGGTTTCAATGAATTCGCCCTTCGCGAAAGACGGACGATGAACATAAAGAAAAAGTCGAATTATTCGATCGATATTTCTTATCCATCGACGAACATTGTCTTTAATGAGAACGATAGGAGAACAAATCGAATATTGCTTTAGTTGCATCGTTAAATGCTTAAGACAACGTCGCGTTGATTATCGACTGACGCCCATGTTGTAGGTAGGAAAGGGTATACCAACGTTCCCAAATAGCTAGGGTGGAAGATAATTCGAAGTAACCGCGACAAATTCCAATATCTAGAGAAATATGTGAGGTGGTACGTTGCTAACAGCCGCCATGGCGTTCTTCGCGGTCATGTCTAACCTTTGTCTTATTATAGGAGGAACGTGCGGTCGAGCGATTTTCCCTTCTCACTTGGCCAGGCAAATAGGTGATATTGAACAAAAAGTAATGCCGGTTTTAAACTAAATTTCCGTCGATATTCTCTTCCAATTTGTCCTGGAAACTTCGCCATGTCTTCTCGTTTCTTCTTTACTTTTTTCTTTTTTTCTTCTATTTTTTTCTTTTTCTTTCAAACAAGATCGTCGGAGCGGTCCCATTTGCTGTTCCATTCCCGATTCATTCCGTACACGTCACAGTTTGCATTGTGCCCGCCAGGCCAGTGTGCCCAACGTAAAGCGATTCCCCGGCGAAATTTAATTAAAACAATCAAATTATGGAAGGAGGCGACGGCTGAGCATTGAGATCGTTGGGAGAAAAGGAGACGAAAGAGAGACAGAGAGAAAGAGAGAGAACGAGAGAGAAAGAAAACGCAAGACTGGAAACCTGGATAAGATTTTCTTCTCCCGCGTTTATTTTCACTCGATTCTCTCTCTCCCCTCTCTTTCTCTCTCTCTCTCCCTTTCTCTCCATTTCCTTAGTTTCACCCGTCGGTACCTCTTTCCTTTCGACTTCGTCTACGAATCCATCCGGATTGATTTTCATAAGGATACCCCCTTTCATTTACGACAATGCAACACTACACACATACTTAAGAATATAAAATCTCTTCGAAGCGTTGATTTAAAAAACAAGAAAACCGGATTTCGACTGGAAACTTGGAAATTTCTCGAAACTTTTCCAAAGCCTCTTCGAGCGTTTGTCGTTCTCTTGCTATTCCAGAAGCGTGCAGATCCAGTTCGGTTTCGGCTTGTTGCCCGAGGGTTACTTAGCAGGTACGTACCTACTTTATACTTTGTTTGCTTCTGATGTCATTAGCCCCGGGGATGATTGCCAACCTGGCCTCTCCGTCGAATACTTCCCTCCCTCGATTCTCTCTAGACTCGGTCTCTGATCCAGCATCCTCTAAAAGGTACCGGTCACGATGTTGTTAGTAGGTATTGGATCACGTGCTCGGAAATCCTGATCGACACCTTTCCCAACGCGTGGTGGTTATCGAATTCGTTGGATCTGACCGCCTGATCTTTCCTTTCTCTTCTTGTTAATCTAGCTTCGAAACCATAATTTATTCACTGGAACGACGCTAGAGATAGAAACAAAGTTTTTTGCGGAACGCGCGATGCTTCAAGAGCAAGCATTTACTGACTAAATGAATTCTCAGTGTGTAAAGAGAGAAAAAGAAAGAAAGAGAGAGATTTATTCGTTTCACGTAGCCATTGCCTCTTTCTCTCGCTCTCTTTCCCTCTCTCTTTCTCTCTCTCTCTCTTTCTCTACCAAAAATACGAAAAATGCTTTGTTCGTATCGCGGAAAGCAACTGTAGAGTGGAAAAATTAAAAATGGCTTCGTACCGCATAGAAACCGGGACATAGAGACAATAGAATTTATTACGTGAACGCCCAAGTGGAGAAGCGAAAGGATGGTGAAAATCAAGCGAGACCTACCTGGCAATTAAAACATTAAACATCCGCCCTTTATGGATTTGCACTGTGCCGTGAGCCTTGCGTAAACGCAAGCGAACGTGCTTCGATGAGAATAAAAAGGCAGCAAAGAGAGAGAGAGAGAGAGAAAGAGAGAAAGAGAGAGAGAGAGAGAGAGAGAGAGAGAGACAAAGAGAAAACCAAAAGAAGGCTGAGGGGAGAAAGAAGGACGGAGCAGAGTAAGAAGGCACGACGAAGAGCCCTCGTAGCGTTATTGGAAAACGATGATTTACGATAATGGAGTTTTTTCCCCTCTCCTACCAGCTGAACAAGAAACAGAGAATCGAAAGTGAAGAGTAGAAGTATGCTGTAGTTTCAAGACAGCTTCCATCTCTCTCTTTCTTTCTCTTTCTCTGTCTCTCTCTGTCTATCTGTCTGTCCATCTATCTGTCTGTGTCTCTCCTTCTCTCTCTCTCTTTTTCCTTAGCTTTGCTGCTGAGAAAGGTAGGGCGTTAATAACGTTAATTAATATTTCGCGAAAAGTTCGATGATTGGAAAGAGGGTCTTCAAGCTGATTTTAAGCGACACACTGGTAAGAATCGTACTTTCTGCACTACTGGCTGCCAGCTGGCAGGTGGTCTCGAAATAAGATGTTTCTAATCCTGAAGAAGCTAAAGAAATCAACATCAGAAGGTCTATCGAACTTTTCCTTCTTTCTCTTCGTTTTATCTTTTGAATGGTGAGCCACAAGATTGATTGCTACTTTGATCTATATTATCTAGATGATCTTTTCAAAATAAATGTTAATGGCCAAATATTTTATATAGAGTTTATAAAGCCACACTCTTCTTCCAATCAATGAATAAGAAAGAAAGGAAAGAAATCCTACTAAGGTCAGCCAGCTCTCTCCCTTTGACATCAAGGGATTCAAATCTGGCGCATCAATATTTTATTGCGAGCACTCCTCATGTAAATTTCTTGGGATTTTACGACAATGTAATCCTCACGATCGCGACGGCCATGGCGACGTCTCTAGACGACGTCTCCGTTACTCAGCTAAAAAAAAAAAAACGTTATCGGTCGTTCACAGTCGACAAGGAGAAGAATCTACTTTTATTCTTCATCAAATTTTTCTAGCAGCAAAAATCGTCAGTTTCTGATCAGTCGACCATAATTAACATCGTTACTTGTTATTATCAACAATACTGATAAAGATGTAATAATATCGAATTAAAAATTGGATTTGTGAACTTACAAGGAAGGAGAATCATTACATTATATGTCTTTATGCGGATCGCAAACGGAGAAAGTTTAAGTTCTTTCGTTCCGAAAAAGGCACGTTTTTTGTTCGCAAAAGGGGTTGCAGATCCATCGGTGAGGTTCGTTGGTCTAAAGACGAGCCACAGGAGTAACGAGGATCTGTGTATAGGACAGGGAGGATTGGATGGTTAACTAGGAGAATGAAGGAGACAGTGTTTGGGGTTGTGCGGTGGAAGCGAGAAGGAGGAGATGGGTAGGTGACATAAAGCTGGCGTACTGAGGACTGCGTACGAATAACGGAAATTAAGTGTCAACCGAAAGAGAAGAGAGAGGAGAGTAGAGTTGAGTGAGAGAATTCGCCTCATCCTTCTACTACTTCTCCCTCTCCAGCTCCATCTCATTCTCCTTTTCAAGAGCGATGCCGCTTCGGAGGGATGAGAAAACGAAAGCCACACCGAGCGAAATATATAAGCACCGGGCTAGGATTAATGCTACGTGCACAGCAAACCTAAAACACCGTCAGACGAAATTCTTGCTAATTCTCCTCCCCCGTTCTAGCTCATTCATAGGATTTTAAGGAAGTCGTATAGCTCATAAAAGTCAAATCGAAATTCTTGCTGAAAGAAAAATCAGCTAGTATTTCTTACGTCTTTATCTTTCTACGAAGGAACATCCTTTGGCAGGGACACGACGGTGGAGTAGTCAAAGGGGTTGACCGAAGAGGTTCGATTGAATCTGATAGGGTCGTCGTAAGGGGAAGAGAAGACGGTAAGAGACAACGCAACGTAATCCTATGTGAATGGGCCGAGGGATTAAGGTTCTATAGGACGATGCTACCGAGGCCACCCGATGTTCCAATCATATTTATGGGTTCCGTGGTTCCTCGGTTCTCTTGGATACCCGTGCCTACCGTGTCTCACGTAAACTAGGGATTACGCGGCCAAATAGAATGCCTTACGACGTTCGCCTTACATTCACCCTCAGTCTGCACCCTTTCCGCTTTGCTCTTTTCCGTGGCTCGTATCGTAAAATGAGAGCGAGCATCCGCGCGTGCAACATCCTCTGAGTCTGATTGATCAAAGTATATGATCGATTTCACAATAATCGAACGAATTTAGCCACCGTTAATATTTTATATGTACGAATAATTCGTCATAAAAATTTGTTTTATTCCGATGAACCAGTTTGCGTTAGGAAAATCTGATCTTAAGGGGCTCGATAAATTCCAGCTGTAGATTTTTATAGTAGATTCAAAATACAACCGTCTTAACGATATTCCATCCCTCCATGAACGATGCGATACCGCGATTAAATATAATTAGGTTTTGCGAATGTCAGTAAAATGTGGAGAAAGAAAATAGAAAAAGAAAAGACTTTTACCCATGGGAGAGAAAGAGAGAGACAGCTTGGTGATAATGAGTCACCCACCATCGAGCGTCTTAAGACTCTTCATTTGTATTTTAATTAGTGTCGTTATGCTAATTATGCGTCGTTGCTTCTTGTCTCACGACGTTTTTGTTTTCCCGAAGCTCGAGCAGCTGGACGACTACCAGGAAGGTAACGATAAAAAGTAGAATAAAAATCTATTGAAATAAATGCGTTTATTTAAGAGAAAGTACGAATTGTTTTCAAAACTGCTTAGAAGAAGTGAAAGATTAAATTAGCGAAAGAAGACTACCTTAGGCCGTCGTATTAATTTAAATAAAGAAGAAGCAGTATCAATATCGATAGAATAATTAATCGAGAACAATTTTCGGATCAATCACCATCAGGCTCGGTTTCCATCGTGCTTAGCAACGTCTTTGAAGCTTCGTTCCTCGCTCCTCTTTGACGCCCCCTTCTCTCTCGTTTCAGCCCTCTTTCTCCTCCTCTTCCTCCTCCTCCTCCACCCCCTCCTCTCCTCCTCTTTCTCCTGCATACTCCGTCTCGTCCGAGCTTGTTGCTTTTTCCTCCCTCAGCGTAGCCCGAAACTTTTTGTTATAGTCGCGCGAACTTCTTTAATAATGCAACTCTTTATATTCACGGGCGTTTTTAACAAGCGTCGGCCTCGAGATTAGGTGAAAGAAGAGAATGGGCGAGCAGCAAGGGAGAATAGGAAGGAAACCGAAAGACAAAAAGAGAGAAAAAGAAGGAGAAGGAGAGAGAGAGAGACATAGATGAGGAGAAAGAGAAAAGGGAGAGAAAAGAGTCCAAAGTCGTAGAACAGAGAAGTGGGAGATATGCTCCGAATATGCTGCCGTTACGATGTTTCTTAATTATTATTATTGCCATTGTGTTGCCAGCGAGCTAAGTGTAGGCGGCCCTTCGCCACGGCGACAGTAACAACGACGTGGCTATGAATTGCTAATCCCACGTAACGGAGGCACGACCCTCGTGTGCCTCGTCGAAACGGACCAAGAACACACTCTGTCTCTTTCTCTCTCTCACTCTCTTTCATTCTTTCTCTCTTGCTCTCCTCGAAGAGACGATTTCACCACTCAACGACGTATTTTTCCACTTCCTGTTAATGAAATCGCGAAAAATATCGTTCCACTTTCAAAGAGGGTCACCTTGTAATAATAATACAGTGTGATGAATGTACATATAAAAAGTTTAATACGTTAGGGTCTTCGATCGTGGAATGACTATATCTATGACTATAACTTTGACTATAGCAATCGTCCCTACAGCGATGGGTTGTATCTACTTTAAATCCTACCTATAGTTAAAATCATATCGTTCTCCGTCTCGTTTTCTCTCTTTCTTTAGATTCTATGTCATTCAACGAACTAATTCGAATTTCTTTTCCAATGTTTCTCGAAAGTTCCTCTCTTTTTGTCAATCGGGAAAAACGAAGTTACTGAGTGGTAAGATAGTTGGCGAAATAAATCGCGGCCACCCAAGACAGCATCAATTAGCCGGTAAGAACCTTGCCGCGAGGACTTCGTCTTCTTAGCAGGTGCCCTCTCTCCATTGGATTTTCTTCTCACTAAAGGCAGAAAACGAGAGAAGGAGGAAGAAGAAGAAGTCGAATGCGTTGGTGGAAGGGAAAAGCAACGATCGTCGGTTTTTCGCGGCTGACGGGGAACGAGGGCTGGCTGCTTTTCATGCGCCAAAGCGATTATGGATTTCTTTAATAAGAGACCGCGTTTAAACAGCTTTGATCAATTCAACCAAGCTAATTCCCACCCGCGGAGACCAGGAGACGAGAAGACCCTTCCAGCTCTATCAACAGCACTCTGCTCTATCGACATGCCACTCCGTGACGTCGTCGTCTCGCGTTACGTGATTTAAAGGGCTCTAAAAACCTTTCTCTGATTAAGCGACCGGCTCCGCCAAAATCCGTCGCTTGCCCTCTTTAGAAAAAGAGAATCTCGCTCTCCTTTCTACACCCTCTTCACGACGACTTCTGGACTTCGTAAAATCACCCCAGCGACTACGACGAATTCAGCGACAACGACGGACTTTCAGGAACGTCCATTACGTTTTCAATCGAATTTCAATCAACGGACCGTGCAAAAGAACATCTTTTAATGTTACTTCACCGAGATCAACGTGATCCTTCCATTTTTTCCTTTAAGACGCATTAGAGGCACCTTCGAAAGTTCTTAATCCTGGTATTAAAGGAAAGTAGAATGTTAATTCTGAATGGAAATCCGAGAGAAACGATTATGTATGTATGTATATATGTATATATGTATGTATGTATGTACATGCAACGTACGTATGCAAGGATTCTGCTGACTTTAGCTATAAAATCGTTCTGCCGCCGTATACCAGGAACTCCGACAGACCGAGAGAAAATACTTCTAGGAAGGCAAATGAGGATGAGGTGGCAGAAGAGGTCGATTCACGGTCGCCAACTTAGTGAAATGTCTTTGCGGTGATTGAGCAAATATTTGATGAAGCTAGCTGGCCCTGCTACCTTTGCCTCGAGGGACAGAGGGAGAGAGAGAGAGAGAGAGGAAACGAACATGCGAGCAAGATCTTATTCGCGTTGAATATTAACTGGCGGATCGATAGATGAAATGATATTTCGAGCAGTATCTTAAGAAAACGTTGCACGTACATCCACATAATATAAATATTCCTTCAGTTTCATTATTTCTATATAACCGTGACAATTAATATCATTTGCATTTCTAAAATTTCAATGTAGAATGAGCCGTATAATTATCCGCAACCTTTTCTCAATCTGTCTGAAAAGTAACGCTTGCCGAGTCAACGACAAATAGAGCGTTGGTCTTAATGAAAGGCCGAATGAACGGCAGGCGTTAACCTTGCTTCCTTTTTTCTCTCTTTTTCCCTTTCTCTCTTGCTTTGCCCTTTTTCTCAGCATTTCGCAAATTAAAACTCGCGCAATTAAGCGGTTGGGATGAACAGGGACGAACGAGGCCGGAGCTTTTGCCTGTTTACGGCTACGTTCCTTTCCGTCGTTTCTACCAAAGCACAATCTGAGCAAGCTACCACTACAAAACGTGCCTGGTCTCTCTGACTCGTATTAGAATGAAAGAGAAAGAGAAAGGGTAGGAGGGAGAAAAAAGGAAACGAGAGCCGGACGTACGGCGACATACCGGCGTCAGGATGCCGCCACCGGCTGGCTTGGAAGCAATTATACAATTAGTTAAAGTATCTGGCCGCGTAACGGCCCATAAAACAAACGTGATTATGGGGACAAACTACCCTGAGTAAAGGAGCTAGAGAAAGATTTTGCTCGAACGAAATCCAGAGCGATAACGAATCTATGAAAAGATTCATTTTGTTAGAAACGATCTTTTCGAACTTCCTTAGTTTCTACAACGAGTTAAAGTCAACTTTAAGTTGAAGAAGAATTTTCGCATTCTACGATATCACTCTTTAAAATGTATACTATGTAATAGTCACCTCAAGACACTCGTGTATTATGTATATCCACAGATCGCATTTCCACTTCAGAGGAACTCGCAACAGCGATCTCTCCGCAAACTCAAGCGTGTCGTATTCTATGATATCGCGTAAATTGCCTTGGAGTTGATTCAAGCTGATGAATTCGGCGAATTAGCGGTGAGCGTTATTTAAGCGATTTTACATAATCTTGATATCGTCCTATAGGACAAATATGTATGTGATGATACATGTATATATGTGAATTAATGTTCTCGGTAAAATATCTATCGTGAGAATAGTCGAGTGATTCTTAATTTCAAATGCAAACGTCACATAATGTCATAGTCTTTTTCGATGTATAAGTATATATTGTTAAAGAAGAGAAATTTCTCAAAGCCACCTGCAAGCAAATTGGTCGCTTTACGGAGGGCTCCATGGAATATTCTCCAAGAATGGCGCATTCGCAAAGTCCAAGACACTGGAAATCGGTTTTCAGTTAGCGATCCTCTTCTCTTTTGCTCCTCGCGCATGCATAATGCATAACCGAACGCATCATCGTATCTCCATTCTCTATTCTATATTGAGAGAGATAGAAAGAAAGAGACAGTAATATCGTCTCTCCCTTCCGTGAGTCGCTTTTGTATCGAGAAAGAGAAGAGCAGGAGCTTTCCGTTCTTTTCTTTCGATCACTCTCATCGACATCAACGACGGCTGCGAGAAGGCGACGAAGGTGACGACACGTGCGCCAAAGTGAAAATATATGACTCCGCGAGCACGTGAGCCGACTTCCCTACGCGCGACGGCTTTTCTAAAAGAGATTCCTATAACTCAGTACAAAAAAAATATAGAAACGATATTGATGGCACACTAATCACTTTGTTCGTTACTTTACGCAATATATGATAATAGTTTCTGATAACATTTTTATTTTAATTAACTTTGAAAATAATAACACTTTATAGAATATTGTTTAACCGTTTAATGTCAAGCGTCATTGAAAAAAAATCTAATCGAAAAATGCCAAGTGCAAAGTGCCAAGTGAAAACGATTAATAATTGAATTTGCCATTTTTTGAAATGTGAACTAGTCGATCGCGCAGCATAGCATTGAAATAATTCAAAAGATACATGCTATAATATTGTTATATTCAGAAAATATATATACACATATATATATAGTTGATCTAAGTTTATTTTGAAATAATAATAACATAAGAAAAATTTTTCGTAAAGTATTTTACAAAAAGTGTCCTGACGATTTAACTTCTTGCCAAGGGATTTGCCGGTACCAGCTAGGGCTGCATAAACAAGACGAAGGAAATTTGCAATTATGAATCAGGACTAGAAATACACGGTTGCTATCCTCAGCACCTATACCCAACCGCATGAATTTCTTTAGTACCGTATGGCCCGCTTCTCTATTCCATGAAAGTGCATGGGCCCACACGCACGCGCACGTCTCCAGAGTTTACCGTAGAATTCCGAGTCGAGAGGGTGTGTCACAGGAAAAGTTGAAGGAAGCACAGCTGACGACTATGCAAATGTAAAACTGTGCTTCTCGTCCGTTGTATCCTCCCACACCACCCACCTTAAGTTCGATTCGTCGACGTTCCGTTCGAATAATTAAGATCTATCATCTATTTTCCTTCTTTATTAATATAATTTATATTATTTGAGATATTAATACTGAATAAATGATGTATTGATAATTAAATGCGACTATTCTTTTTTATCTCGAAACTATTTAAATATGATATCGCAAAATTCTATCGTATCGCAATTAGACGTTTCTATGCATAAAAGATTACCATGTCACCCGAAAGAGTTCTTTCTTCGCAAATAAGAAGCTACTAGTAAGATCAGTGGTCCGGACGAGCTGCTATTCCCAGAACTTATTTCCATATGGGTTCGAACCATTTAGCACAAACATTTTTCCCATTCGCTAAAAGCCTTCTCCGACTGCTTTCTCAATGACATCTAACTTACAATTTAAATAAAAGCAAACACACGTACGGCACCCTTGCCATGACTGTCGTATGATGTTACTTCGTGCGCTCTTTCAGTAGCCACTTCTATATGCGCAAGAAAGAAAAAGAAAGTGAAAGGAGGTAAGGAGATGAACGGAAACTTTCAATGGGTCTCGAAGATAGAAGACGTCTCCGGCAGATTCCGGAGGGTGTGATGAATACTCTTTAACAGCGGGACCAGCCAGCTTCTCTCTCATTCGCTCGGCTAATTCTTGACTCGACACCATCGCATATAGAAAGAAAGAAAAGAATAAAAAAAGAAAATAAAAGATCTTTCAAGACGATAAAGAAGCCGCTATATATTGACAAGAAATATTTCTACGTAAGAGTCGTAATTTTCGATAATTTTCGACCGACTAATATTTAAGATCAAAAACGGATAATTTAACAACTAAAAAAGAATGGAAAGATTATAATATCGTGAGAATGAAATATTTTTCTAAAAGAAATGATACTTTTCAAGAAGAAACGAATTTCGAACTATGAAAACTATGAAATCATACTAAAGTTTATTCAAAAAAAAGAAAATTTGCAGTTTCATGTTTGATATACATTAATCAATTTTAAGGACAGAGATTATTTATTTGTCTATTGTTAATATTACTTTTATATATTTTGTGCATATTTTATAGTATCCTGAGCAGTCTCTAAGTATCAAACAATGTTTATCAATTTATTTCGTTATTTTTTACAATTTGGCCTAGCAAGGGTCAGAACACCTCCGATTAACGACTATCTATCCGATGATCAATCTTTTTGCAAAGCTAAAAAGAACTATATCATTTCTTAACTTTTCTTAATCACGTGCTTTTCCTCATTTCTTTGCTTTTTTATTTAACGCTCTCTATTTCTATCATCAATAATACCGATTAATCACTTAAGGGTCGATCAAATTCTTTTACTGTTCTTTTAATATTCAACTCTCCTTCTTAACTTCGTAATTAAGAATAAGTGATTATGTGATTTAAGAATAAGTCATTCATTATCAGTCATTCCCTGCAAATTATTTCTATTTACTCATTTATACAACGTCAACAAATCATGAATACATTATACGATATATTCTCTGATCCTACGAACTAGATTGCAATTTAAACTTATCCTTACGATTTTTGTTTCTTCAAAGCGAATTGCGTAAATACATCCTTCTATCAAACTTATCTAGAATAGATTTGTCTAGAATCATTGCGGCATTCGATCGACAGGATTGGAAACTCAACGCTCATAAAATTAATGAACCAGTCAGATCTCTGTCCCTCATTTCTCCTTCTCTCTTTCCTATTCTCTTGTATGCTATCTCCTCACTGCTCTACAAATCGGATTCCTCCTTTGTACACTCTATCCTCTGCCCTGAGAGCTATTCGTGAACTTCTTTGTATCGAGCAATCCGGAACTTGGTGGATAAACGATAGATTGGCAGGCACATGCCTCGAAATCGACTACTTGCATTACTAACGGAGATAACCAATATCGATGAATCGACTTTGCAAGACGATTGAAGGGAATTTGAAGGAACTTGAACGTAATACAATACTTGTGAAAAATCGAAGTAAAAAAAAATCAAATCTAACGATCAGTCATTAAATTTTTAGTTATAGATTCGGCAAAAGTTTCTATTTATTCTTAGAAACGCTCGGAAATCGATTCCTCGCGTATTCCAACAGCCCCTGAACCCTCAAGCAGATTGCTTTCCAGTGCGACACAATCTGACAGCAGAAGAAAATGGAGACGGATGATTTCCTTTTTCTTGCGACCTAATGCCTCGCGTGACATCGAAGCCTTCCTGAAACGATTTCAGCCGGTAAATGCATGGCGCTTACCGTGATTACGGTGCTTAACGCTCTCCTACGTGAACCCAGCATGCGTGCCTACGTGTATATGTGTATGTATGTATATATATATATATATATATATATATATATATATGCGTGCATGAGTGTGTACGTGTGTGCGTGTATATACATATTCGCGGCTGCCACGTAGCTTCTGAGCATAATTTAACGCGATACGTTGGGGTTCTGCTAACTTGCTTAGTGCAACCTCAAATAGAACCGTAGGTCGTGAAATTTCCTCCGGCGTTACGACCGGAACGACGAGGCTTCTCCTTCTCCAACCGATCCTCTTTTCCCTCTGGGCTACAGAAGGGCTCGTGAAGACCCTGTTAGTCGAAAGGATCGTTATCGAAAAATGTTGATCGATTTTTTTCAATCTCATTGATGAAAGAATCTAAAATACGTTTTTTATGAAAACCATGCATGAATTCCAACAAGCCTACCGTTTCAACGCTATCGTATTAGAATTAGATCAAAATCTTATCCATGTGTTGTTAAGCGATTACAATGATACGATATTCTTCGCTAAATCGTACTTAACATTTAGAATGGTAGTTACGACATTCCATAGTAATCAGGAATACAGGATAGGGTGGTTTGATACCAATGGGTGTAATTGTGGTTGACGTACTTAACGACCGATTACACACCGATATAACGACCCATTAACGGAATTATGTGCGGTTTAATACATCAACTGTCTGCTTGTCCTCCGTTTCTCGTCGCAATTTAACGCACTTACGAGATATCCCGTTGAATAGGATACGCCGTCGTTGTTATGCCTTACTAAACGCATAAAAGCCAAAATGGCTGAGCGAGTAATTCGTTATTTTGAAAAATGAATCTTCACAAGTTCCAACGATACTAACAAACGAACTCATTGAATCGTCTAGCGGTAATTTACTTGGAAGTAATTTTCGAGACCAAAAAGCGAGAGCTTGTAATCTCGAATATAGAGCGACAACAATGAACGAATGACAACACGGTGGATTCTCTCTTTGGCTATGAACAACAGTAGCTGCTAGTGCTCGAGGGCGCTTTGGGGCCTATAATCATGCGTCTTGATTAGTGCTGCGCGCTCAGTGATCATCCGTGGCCTCTAATGCTTCTCTTCGGTTCGCTCCGATCCTCTACGATTCCCCTCTCATACTCGTCTCACATCTTCTAGCGTAGACCAAACTTACTAATATTCCTATCCTATCAGTTGACTCAACCGTGACTCCCGTAAAACTGAAAATTTACGATCCCATACGCTAATTCGAATCCTTCCGAACCAATTAGTTTCTTAGAGTGTAGTAACGTGAAAACTAATAAATGTTTCCTTTTAAAACTCTTATTTTCTCGAGAAATCCGAATTTTTTCTTACTTAATTGAGCGTGCCCACGAACAGTTGTAGTTGGTGCAAAGGGAGTCTGTAACATATAACGTGAAAGAGAGAGAGAGAGAGAGTAAGAGAAAGAGAGAAAGAGAGAGAGAGAGAGAGAGAGAGAGAGAGACGAAAGTCCTGGCAAAGCACAAGATTAAGCAAATCGACGGTCGGTCGGCGTTTAAGGTCCTAGTCAATGGCGCGGAAGAGACGCGGAAGGAGTAAGGCCGAGTAAGCAGGTTATAGCGGTGGTCCAAGCCACACACAGAGGCACAGATGGATAAGTAAGATAGAAACTGGTTTGGGTGGACCAAACTGATACAATTAGATGTGATCTTAACGCCATAACTCAGGGCTAATCTTGGGGTCTGCCGTGGCTGGGGTGAATCTAGCCTTCCGGCCAAGGTGTGACTCACTTCATTATTCATCCTGTTCTGCTACCGAGCCGCGATTATCGTTCGCTATCCAAACCGGATGTACCTTCCATCCGACCTATCGAAGCAAACCGGTCGACCTTGTGTTCGCGATGGTCCGCGAATTCTATCGAACTCGTATATATTCACCCTGAAGATCCAAGTAAGTTAGAACTGAACAAGTGAGGCAAGTTTATAGGATTCATTTAGATAAATGTTATCGATTTAATTGGAATATTTTTTCTGTTATTTAATTACAAAGTAATTGATTGAAAATTAATTAATAAAGAAAATTCTTGCGTTAATAAAATATATTGGTTTTCCCAATTTTATTTTTTACCTTTCAGAAATAACATCCTTTTAAAAAGAACCGTGACACCTTTTTTTCTTTAATAAACCATAAACTTCATCCGCAACGAAAAGGAGATTGTACTAAAGTCTCGCCTATGACTGCCTTCCCCGGTTTTCTCTTTTTCTGTTATTGACTGAGTTCGTTTATGTACTCGCAGTTTACGATGCCACTAAAGTCACAGGAACGACACGGTTACCGACACCGGTCGGTTAAAAGTAAAATGCTACCCTTTGCCACGCCTCGGAGCCTTAGGTCCTTTCTTCTACTCGTGTCTTTCTTTCTCTTTTTTGCTCACTATAATACTTCCCCGTCAATCGAGCAAACGAGATTTTTTTTAACTTCTGACCTCGTTAAAAGAATAGGACCCAGCAGTACTGTAACGATTCTATATCCTTCGAAGAGATTCGACCCTTCTCACTTTCATTCTCGTCTCTTTTTCTTTACGATCTCAAATGCTTACTACTTTCCTACGTACGATTACTTTAGCAGCGAATATAAGTTTATCGAGGTATATGACTCATACCTCGAGATAATTATAGAAATATTTTTCCGTGCAATAACGTGCTTCAAGAATCCAATAATAAAGATACATATCTGTGAGACTAGCTAACTTAGCGAATCACGCGAGATCAATTTGACTTGGTAGCAAGTTACATGAGTTGGAAGTACGCAACGATAATTTCTGACCCATTTACCCAAATGTAGCGAGTCTTCTCGTATGGAATCAAATATATTGGGCGGTTACTAAAGGGAAAAAGGAATTTCATAAGAAGATGGAGAAGAAGGACGGAACACGAAGTTAATCGCACGCAAGGAACGCTTCTACGCTTCCGTTCGATGCGGTTGCGTAAACTCTGCTTAGGCAAGGAAACCAGGAACGATAACGATCGGCCGCCCCTATCGTTGCTCGCATGCATGTGGAATATGATAGAGGTGTTACGCACACACGAGCCAACACATACGTTCTTGTACAAGAAACATGTCGTCTACGAATTTCAGTAAAACTATACTTGGTCATCACCTTCGAACGTTCGGCAAAGAGTCTTTAACGGCAAGATAAATATATATATATATATATATATATATATATATATATATATATAAGTACACAACAGCATATTTGCTGAGGTAAACGAGCGAGAAGTTTCTCCTTTACCTTTGGGCTTACTTTTAATTCCATTAGGTGGTATCGCTAGGTTGCTTTTCATCCCAAAAGGCCGTTTCTGACCTTCTATCGTCTCTCTTCTTCTTACCAACGGGATACGAAAGGATTCACGACTCTTCAACGAAAATGGAGAACAGAGATAGAGAAAAAGAGAGAGATTCGCTTAAACCTGGCAAGTTTGCCGCGGGCTAACTAAGCCCAATGACTAACCCTTTGAGGACGCAGTGTTATCCGTAGAAGAGATCTCTCGTGCTCAGGATCCGACCTCCTGGCAGACAACCAAAAACTTAATGAGCGCCGAGAGTCGACCTGACCTCGGTGCGGTGAACGCGGGAAACGCGATTAACAAGAATAGCCACGATTAACGATTCCGTTCCTTATCTTCATACCGGAACGTTTCGGGAGTTTGATGGTTTTCTCGATCGAAGAACTTTTTAGAGTCCCAAAGTAGCATTAATTAATATCTGTGAACCATTCTTAAATCGTTTCCTTGATTCCTCATTTTCATTTCGCACGAATGAGGAAAATCGAATTTGTAGTGTTATCACAGATGCCTGTTTCTTGAGACAATGCTAGAGATTTTTCCTTAGACGACGACTCAAACACTGCTTCCAAGAGCGAAATTCGAGTCCTCCACTACCTGTGGCTTCACTCGTTCTCTACGACGAATACGACAATGGCGCGAATTAGCGTCGTCGCCGCATACATACGTCATATCGTTTGTATCATCAGTACATTTGATGACGGGTAAGGCACGGTAAGGCTGTCGTATCCAATACGATTGTCGTCGTACGGAAACGGGTAGCCGCTTTGTGCCATCAGAATGATTATATTGCCGTAGTAACGTCAAGTTGTATGCGTATAGGGGGAGAAATCAACAGTCGTTGCACGCATCTCTGATATTCTCTTGATTGTCGAGTAACGTTTGTAAATCACAGAATTAATAGGAGCTTCTATAAATAAGACTAACGTTTTTTCCGTGTCTTTTCAAAAATCTGTACATTTCCACGAGAAATTTCCACGAAGAGTCTTCCCCTTAATCCAAGATCTTATCCCATCCCTATAGTCCTTTCAAAAGCGCGACGAGTGCTCGTGCCAGAATCGCTACGATCCTTCCCTCTTTTTCCTCCCTCTCTCTCTCTCTCTCTCTCTCTCTCTTTCCTGTTCTCTTCCTTCCAGTTCTTTATCAAGCCGCGAGAGAAACGTTTCGCGGTAACGCCAACGTCGTGCTGGCGGTCTGCTGGCTGTGAGTTGTATTTTTTTTACGATATTATTTATGATATTAATTTCGCCCCGGTAACGCCGGCCCCACCGGGAGTTGTAAAGCGGACCGAGGTGCTTCTTCCCTCTTCCTGCGATATCATTGTCTTGAGCAGCGACGGCATATCCCAGACGTACGGAAGGGAAAGAAAGGGGTTCCACTAGAGCTTGTGAATAGTGGCCCTCTTCTGCAGAGCCATGCTGTAAGAGGAAGAGTCGTTGCCGGTGTTTTCGGATGAAAAGGAGGAAGTCTCTCTCTCTCTCTCTCTCTCTCTTGCTCTCTCTTTCTCTCTTTCTTTCCTACTCTCACTCTCACTCTCAACTACGCAGTGAGAAGAGGATTTCCTCGCTCTCAACTGGCACTAGAAGTCCTCCTCCAGAAAGATCTCACGACGAACCGTGAAAATTCCATGAGGGTCGAGTGACATTCCTTCGAGTGTTTGGTAGAAATCTTCTTGCTAGATCTCGTTTAAGGTATTAAAGAAGGCAGTTTTATGTTTTATCATGACTTGTACGAATAATAAAAATGAGATATTTATATATTGTTTTATTTGAGAGAACAACGTTAATCCGTTATAGAAATGCCAGGGATAAAAATTGGATCGAGAGATTGTTCTCCAATTGAGGCAGGGGAAGATTTAAAGTTTAGGGTACGGAAAGAAAAAGAAAGAGAAAGTAAATACGAGTTCTTGGGATAAGCAAAATTTAAAAGCGTTTCCTCTCGTCTTCCAAATTACTTTCCGGAGGCAAAAAAAAAAAGGAAGACAGGACGGAGGAGCGCGAAACCGAATGATAGGCCACAAAATAAAAGGCGAGCGAGCTTGCGCCTCGTTTGCCACTAAAAGCTCAAAGCCACATTAATCTCAGTAATTACGTCACCTCTGCTTATACCCTGCGGAAGTCTTGCGGTCGAAAACCGTTTCCGGAAATTCTCGTCGTGTTCGAGAACAAAGCAAACACGATCGTAGAGTAAGATCTTCGTCATCTTTAATTTTCTTTACTTTCTTAGTTAGATTTTTTATTTTCTTTTGGTTATATAATTACTTAACAATAATTTCTACATAAACAAGGAATCACACATGAATACAATTTACCTTTACTGTTTTGTACAAAAAAGAAGATTCAACTCGAAGCTGTCCTTGTTCGTAGAACGTTTCCAAGCCTTGCTTTTCCCTGTAGAGGGGAAAGAGGCTTGCGCGAGGAAGCGTTATGGTAGACCGCAAAACCAACAAACGATATGCGTCAGGAGACTATGGTAGAACATATCGTAGGTATCCTACTACAAAATTGGTTTCCAACAATTTACTATCAAACCCAAAATCGTCTTTCCTATTTACAAATAAACATTGTACTTTAGTTATATTTTCATTCACTCTCAAGCCAGGCGAATTAGAAATTTCAAGTATTAATATTGATATACGTGTAGGAATATAGATATGTATATACGAAGGAGAGAAATTTGGAACTGATACGTTTCGAAGGGAATCATCTCTGAAGCAACGATAGCATAGCCTAATCACAGAGTCAGCTAATATAATGACTAGGTGGTGCGCGCAAGAGCAAACGACGGCGATGGCCCGGAGCTATTCCTCCATCGGTGTGAGAAATCGGTTCAGGTATCGTTTACCGCATCGAACGTCGCTCGGTTTAACGTTAATTCGACTTACGGTTAAATAGTTTAAACATACAATATCTTTCGAGTAGAAAATTATTTAAATAATAATGTTATAAAAACCAAACGTAAAGTCATACAAAGATACGTTTATTCCTGTAAAAAGATCCAATATCTAAAACTTTGTCAAGCATTGCTCGACGATACCGTATCAAAATAATCGTTATCTTCGATTTATAAAAAGAGCTAAGAAAAAGAGATTTCTCTAACTCTCTCGCAAGTTGCGTCCTCTCGTAGACTACAAGACGTACAGTCAATTTTGAAGCCATCTGGTCTTGGTATTTCGTATCTCGGTTCCCTTAAGGGCCTGTCCTCGGGGCAACGGTCAGCCGTTGCGGTCAACTACACAGCTTGTCTGACTCGCCTTCGTGCTTCGGGTCCTTTGGTGATTAACGAGAGGTCAAACCTACCGCCACCCGAAGCGCGAGCAAATACTCTCTCTCGTGAAATTGAGTTCCAAAGCGAGTCCTGATTGAGGTACCCGCCATTGCGACCATGACGAGCCTGACGGAGCACAAGGGATACCTTCGAATGATACCATGAAAAAATTCGAAATTCGAAAAGTTTTTTGGAGTAAAAAACTTGACAAGAATGACTCCTAGCAATTACTAAAGATCCGAATGAATAAAAGAATGCAATGTATTCCTTGACTGATCAATCTAATACCTACGATTCGCGCTTAGAGACGAAGAAATATCAGAACGAAGAGCGTATATTCGTTAGCCAGTAGTTCGAAGACGAGAGTTTATTAGTCAATACAGAATACTTACTGTCACATCCTATCGGAATAAGTGTCCACCAAAAGAAAGAGGTTCGTGCGAGCTCGGCACTTTATCGGATTAGTCAGTCGCGGTAAAAGCGTTCTGGAATAAGCGCCCCAGCAATCCGTTAATTCGCTCGGACTGCTTCGCCTTTTTCTTTCGCGTTGATATTAATCGGCCGGAGCATCCACAACTATCTTCTAGTCTCCGAAAGTATCCTCTTTCTTGTCGTATTGGATATTACTGACCGACGTGTAACTCAAATTATTATATGCTTCGATTCTCTTCCTAATTTGATTTGTTTTCTCATTGCAAAAAAAAAAGAAAAAAGATATATACGTGTTTAAATTTGAACCATGGTCCAGCACAAACATAAACGAAAGTTTTTTCGCGCGGAAAACTCTTTTTTTCGGGGCATAAACTCGAGACAAACTTTTTTCAAATGCGGGAATTGTTTATTCAGAGTTGTATCAGCGGTGTTGATCGCAAGTAGGAGAAGCATGAGTGGGTGGTGTAGAAGGAAAATGGGGACGAGGAGATGGAGGAGAAAGACGGGAAGGCGCAGGAAAGCGAGAGAGCCGCGTGAATAGCGCTTCCGGTGGGACGGCGAGTGAGGTCCGCAGGGTTTCGCAGACTCCTGCATCCGGTCCAGCATCCGGCGTTGCTACCCTATCGAAAACCGGGCCCGGATCTCGCAGTGTTCGTCGTCCACCCCCGACGACGACGACGATGACGACGAATATCTCTCTTTCTCTCTCTTTCCTTTTCTCTGTCCAGCCAGTCCAGAGTTGGAGTCTCGCGTACGGCGTACCCACTGGCGTTCGTTAATTAAGATATCGATTCTTATTGTCCGCACGGCTGCCGAGTCGAGCGGACGTCCTGCCCGGCGCCCGATTTCACGCCCACGATCCACGTTACTTCTTCATGAGAACCAATCCACCATGTTAACGGGCCCTCTCTTTCCTCGCATCCAAGTCTTCGCCGTTACGCTTGGCTACTTCGATTCGACGTATAATTCATTGATTTTCTTAAATTCGAAAATTCTCAACGATTTTCGGCAAGATGCTTGAAATTTCAAAGAAAGGAAGAATATACCGTATATATAAGTAAAAAACTTGACGACAACATGGCACGCGACTGCTCGAGGGTTGATTTTCTCCGAACCATCTGTGAAAAACCTCGAGAAGGGAAGGATCGTAAAGGATGACCAGGGTTGTCACCTGATATATATCTTTATGGTCGCCCGAGCGAGCCCTCTTTACCTCTCTCTCTCTCTCTCTCTCTCACTCGAAGGGTCTTTTCCACTATCCAAAATGGACCTTTCCCGGGTTCTCCTCACGGAGGTGCTACCACCGTTGACTTGCTATGAACGAGCGTGTAAAAAGCGTTGTGGAAGAGGGAGATCGCGTAATTATGAGGATTAATCTTAAGTCCCGTAAAGTCCACCACTTGTGGAGCTCGTTCCCCTCTCTATGTCGCGATACCTCGTTCTTCTCTCAATTCTTGTTTTGGATAAACTGAGAAAGAGAGTTCTGTCAAAGAACCCAGCGAATCGGTAACCTTAAGATTCGCGAAAAATGAAACTTTAACAGATTTAAAATATATGAAAGTATATATAAGAAAAAGTATACAACTGTAATAGTAATTTCGAAACTCTTAGCGCATGATTCTTCTAATATTTGTAACATTCCCACGATGATTCCTTTACCCTTCATCTCTTTTACATCTCGAGCACAGAGGTACCATGGAGTAGGTACGTACGTATGTAGAATGTCGAAGCTACAGGTGTCAGCGAGAGCAGTATTTTTCAGTGAGCTCGCTCAGGGTATGGGCTATAGAGGAAGAGAGCGTAGGGTAAAGAGCAGACAGAAAAGGGATGAGGAACTGAAAGAGGGAGCTAGAAAGAGAGAGAGAGAAAGAGAGAAAAAGACGTTTCACCGCGGTAGGGTAGCAGAGTGCCGGCACGCACGTTGAATCTGCTAAACGTTCTCGCTCGTGCGTGAAATGCCTCGATATCACTGTTTTATTTCGACTCGTTCGTTCGTCGTTGCTCTTTCGCTCCCATGCAATTCCATCCTTTTTACCCTCATCCCGTTTACCACGACCGTTCGCGTACGCAACCCTTTCTCTCTCTTTGTCATTTACTCTCTTTTCATCCTCGTGTTCGCTCGTGCAGATTTGATGACCCTTCGACGCGATTTGCTCGATCATTGAAAACTCTCCGCGATTAATTACTCCTCCGTAGTTTTTTGCGGTTAACTCGATAGGATTCAAACGAATGGAAACGTCCTCGAAATCAAACGAAGCCCCATGAATTTGTTTAAAGAACTTACAAATGTCCTTTGAAACATATTACTTTTCAAAGTGGCACTCAGCTTTTAACAAAATAATCCAGGTTATTCGAAGGCTAGCTACGCAATATGAGAAAAGTAAACTTGTCGACGGTATCCTGTCTCTTTTTCTCATAATTAGGATATTTGCGTTTGACGGGGAACACGGTGAGATAATGAAACGTCGATGAAAAAAGTCGACGAGTCGATAAATCGTAGAATGGCTCCTTCGGGCGATTTAATTAATAATTATCGGTCCGAAAACGAACGCCTAGGCACAATGGCGATACTTCCTCCTTGGGTAATCCTCGGAAGATTAACGAGCCCGTACCGTCAGAGTATCCTCTCCCTCTTTCTCTTTCATGTTCCTTCTCTCTCTCTCTCTCTCTCTCTCTCTCTCTCTCTCTCTCTCTCTCTGTAATTCTCTCTTCCTTTCTCAGCTCTCTCTTGTAGCCACAAGACGCCAGGGCGCGCCTTGCGGTGGTTGCGGCAAGAACCCCTCGCCGTACCGCATTAACGCAATTATGAATTTGTCGCGTTGGGATCTGACAATACAAGATGTCGCTACCATTCCCCTGCCACGTACCTCTCCTACCTCTTGTCGCTACATGGTCCCTCGCCTATGTCTTCCATGTCGACACTAAAACCAATGCTAAATCCTATAAATATAACTTGCAGAAGGTAACACTTAAACAGAATGAACGAACAAAAGACAAAGACTTCTTCATTGACGTTTTACTCCAAGTCGAAGAAAATTCTTGATTTGTTCAGTAAATCAACGGATATATTATAAAATAACCTGATTATATTTCGAACGTTATTGTTTCAATGCTCCTTCATGTAATTGAATGAATCGACTTTCCTGCATATTTGTTTTCTAACCGGAAGATGAAAGAGCAAATATAGTTTTGAGTAACCCTAACTTAATTTCCAAAGGGTATCTCGGCGATAGTAGCAGCATTGGTTGCAACTAGTAGGAATAGTAGGAACAATAACAGCAGCTAAAAGCAAGAGGAGTAGTAATGACGAAGATAGTAATGGTGTACAGAATAAGAGGGGAAAGAGAGAGCTACCCGAAAGCGGTACCATGCGGTAGCATAGAAGGGGTCAAACGAGAGGATCATTGCGGCTCTCCACAGGCAACTGCTGCAACCGACTCCTCGCGACAAATTCCTCCTAGCTCGACAGCTCTCTCGTCCGCTCTCTTCGTGTACTTTCCATTCTCTTGGCCACATCGAACCGGACTATCTCCTCCATACCTACTACCTATCTATCTACCTTTATACATCAACCATTTTCGTAGACTTTGACTCTCCAGCAGGAATTTACACTGCGCGAGAAAATCAATCGACCTAACGACCGACAGAACAGCCGAGCCATGCAAGAAACCAAGGCTACCCTTCCCCTTTCTCTTCTACCCTCTTTCTACTCCTTCAACGGATCGGAGTCTGCTACGTATAGGGAAATGGGCTGGCTGGTCTAAGCACGGAGCTCGGACGATGAGCTGTAGGAGAGTGCCTAGGTCGACCCTTAATATCGTAAGAGCTGAATCCACGCAAACAACCCGTACGGTCCTAACGTAACCTTCGGTTAAGCACTGGAAAGCCCCTGGTGTGTTGCCGCTTCGACCGCCGCTGGCCCTATTATCGCTGCTAACTAATAAGGGACCTAATTGAAACGTCGGCCTTTTGTTTTCGATACTCGACCAAAGGTCCAGAGGTTATACCATCTCGAGACCGTCTGAGACCATTCGAGCAATGGCCACTCCATCGAAATGTGGCTTCGAGTACGAATCATTTGCCCAGTATGTAGAGATAATTCTCGATTTGCCCTTTCTTTTCACTAATCTGCCCACTTGTTCAAATTCTCGGAAGTGACGATATATCGTGAATGTTGCTGAACCTCCACGAATAATGATTTTGTTATATTCACGAAATCCCTATAATGTCCATGACTATTTTCTGTTGAAAGCCGACGAAAGTTGGAAAAAGTTTGATGAAAGTAATGACTAGAGTAGATCGCTTTTAGTAGCCTTCATGCACTTCGTCGTACTTAATCGTCGACGCTGTCGCCGCTCTATCTTCACAACGACGAATACGAAGACTTATGTATTTTGTATTCTACACGTACCAACGTATTACGCTGGCTTACTCGATGCCCACACGATATAGTTGGATATTATTCCTGGTGGACGCAATCATATTAGTTTCCGAAGTTATTAGAATATTTATGCGAACCCGTCGCGAGGTTATGTATGATAGCAGGGCCTTGCCCTCTCTTCTGTCTCGCGGCATCGAATCACCCACCACCGTTCTCGTCGTTGTCATCGACCACCAGAAACCCCTATCGGGGTAGTCGAGCTCTGACTATCGTAGAAAAAAACTCTTAGAATGATCTGGAAAATCGTTCCCGACGATTGCCATTTTCCCATGTAATTTTTCTTTGATATTTCTTTCTTTTGATTTTGTAATCAAAGGAATTTATTCGAAAATTCTTCGAATCGATGTTTGACACTATCTTGCTAAAGAAAAAAGAGAGAGAGAGAGAAAACAGTTTTTTCTCAGAAAACTTTTACTATTCTCCAATGTTCCTTACGTAACTTCGAAGCACTGAAGCACGAGACGAGATATTCCAGCGTTACGATATTAAACGCTAGAAGAGTAGTTCTTCCACGACGCAGAAAACTTTTCGCTCGCACGAGAGGGAAACGAGAAAAAGACGATCGAGGGAGTGTTGCTTGGAGAGTAAGACGAAAATGCTCGTCTGTGGAGACCGACGGAGGCGACGGCGAATATTCCAAGGATTTTTATAGACGCCGTTGAAAAAAAATATGCTATTTTTGGAAGCTTTAAAACAAAAACTGGCAAAGAGAGAGTTGTGATGGTAGAAAGCTTACCTTGTTGGCGTGGGTTTAGACAAGCTGCTCGCGAGATAGATTGTTGTGGATCTTCCAAAAGTCCACTCTGCCGTGTTTTGCTCAAGTACAACTGAAATAAGAAGTGGTATAACGTTAGTACATTGCATTGAATTAATTCACAAGTTAAATAAGAATACAATTTGATTAGATCTGTCGAAACATATCGATCCCGTTATATTCCCTTTAAAAGATTATTTCCAAGTCTTCGTTGCTTAAGTCCTTATCAATAAATAAAAAACATTTTGTGATGGAAGTCTCACGAAGCAAGCTTTTTTCTGTCATCGTCGAGCTTCTTTTACGATTTCGCCCTCGCGTTTTGTCTCGACTTTAGCCTCTTTCGCCAATAAGGAAGTCCCTAGTCGTCCGATCATAGGATTTGGGTATCCCGATCACGTGCCAAGGGTGAACCATCTCCTTTAATATCAGGAGCAATTCGGACTCGCCTCCGTATAAAATAAAGGGCTGACATGCGAGCATGGTACGGAGGAGGGAGCAAAGGAAGAGTAAGTGCGACGGGGATGCTCGCACGAGCGAGCGAGCGAGCGAGCGAGTGAACGAACGAACGAATACGAGCGAGAGAAGACCGCCGAGTGGAAGGGTAGTTTCAACACCGTGGTGAGGGATGACTGAGCGAGTCGGTTAAACGCGCGTCTTCTTTCATAAATTTCGAGGGGGCTCTAGGATAAAGGTTTAGAATAAATCGTTCGATCTGTTATCCACTCTGACGTCGGTAGATAGCGTTAAACGAAAGTGTCTATGAATAGTTTCTTCATAGAAACGATCTTTCATTTTTGTGCTCCTAGAAAAAATACATTTCTTTTTTTAAATCATATGACAGAACTAAGGAATATTACTAAATGATCAAATAATACATAAACGACATCTTGGTGATATTAATTTTTGAATACTTAGATATTACGCTATGAAAAGTATTGGTTAGAAGGAAAAAAAACTTTTTCGCAACATAAGATTAGAATTATAGTTGTTATGTATGGATTATGCATGGAAAAAGAAAGATAAAATAAAGATATATAATATATTTTTATCGTACGTAGCTATCGTGAAAAATGTATCCAATAGCAAGACTGTAGCTTGCCTTACGTCATCCATTTGCACGTTATAAGGAAAGACACGCGCGAAACTTACTGCGTCGAAGGCGAGTGCAATATGAAAGTAGAGGCGTAGAGAAAAAGAGAGCTTGGAATGCTCATAAATACGTCCTCGAAGATCGCACAAATCGCTCGTTCGAGGCCAATCTCCTTCGATGTTTTCCTACGAAAGATACGAGAGGGAACCCTTCTTCGTCTCGTGAAGAGATACGCGGCAAGATATTTCTATCCATATACATAACACACCGATGTACATACGCGTCCATGTGAGCGCGTATAACGTCCAGTGATATAACACTTGCGATATGGAAAGAAAAAGAGAGAGAGAGATGAACGGAGACAAGAAGAGGTTGGGAAAAGTGAAGGGACGTAGCTCGAGGGGCAAGATGGCTAAAGGAGAGACCAAACCAGCCAGAAAGTCAGTCCAATTTCTCAAACCTGTCCAATCCGCGTCGTATGCAAAATCAATCACGTTCTACCCTTACCATCTTTCCCCTCGTTGGCCATCGTTGCCACAGCAGAGAGTGGTCTTGCGATTTTCGGATTTGCAGACGCCTGACTATTTGACTTTTGGAGTACGAAAATGTTAGAAAAAAGCGAGTATCGCTATTCCCGTTCCTTTGAACATTCCAATTTCCATAGGTCGATCGAATTCATTCTCGTTAATCGGCTCTCGATGAGTTTTCTATAAGGGTGATTTTTAAGGCCGACTACGGTACGCCTCGAAAAAAGTAATTTGTCCTTTGGGACGCGAACTTCAAAGTATTCACGGTACATTTGTCCCACGAGCAGGCTTACTGTACCACTCTGCGTTCTACTTGTGTCCTTTTCTACTTCCCGTGCTCGCTGATCAGACTTGCTGATTTTTCCCGTCGGAACGTCAGACGTAACGTTGTCCACCGTTTGCTTCGTGTGTCCACGGTTCTCGTCTGTCAGGATGCACGACGTAGAAAAGGTGAAGAGGGTTTTGGCCAGAAGGGGTGCGAAAAGTTTAGCATACGCATTTTGTACATTGAAATCCCGACACGCTCGTCCAACTTTAAATTGAAACCCGTCCGCCGCCACCGTCGCCTCCGTCATCGTCGATGGCTCGATGTTCTTGTTGTTGTCGTGATCGTATCATTTCAAATAGCTTCGCTGGAATTAGTTTCTAGACGAAACAAGATGGGGTCCAACCGAGCGAAAACAAGAAAAATGAGAAAGTTCCTTTGATACTCGTTCCAAAACGAAAATCAGTTTGGCGAAGAGACTGCGTTTCGAACGTTACTAATTGCGATATACTCCGCTCTTTATTTTTTCTTTTTCCTTTTCTTCCGACATCTTTTTCTTTCAGATTTCCATCTCTCTCGCTCTTACCTTCCTTCCATCGTGCGCGAATCACTTCTCTTTTAGACTTCGAATTGTAATTAACATTTGGTTCTCCCATTAGTGTAATTAAAGTGCCATTCCATAATCTAGGAGGTAGGCGAAAGAGAAGAGGGGCACCTTATCTTTCAGACTTCAGCCTCGGCTTGCGGGGGTCGTTTCAAGCCCCGCCGGGCGTCTCCAGCCCCTTTTCGGTAGAACGACCGTCGGTGGGTGCTTGTAGTTCCTTCCTTCGGCGATAACTCCTTTCTGGAAAAGGACTTTCCGCGTCGCGAAAGAGAGAAGGAGAAGAGGAAGGAGATAAAAAGAGAGAACGAGGAAGGAACCGGGAAAGGGAAAAAAAGAACGAGCAGACGATTAAAACGTTTAGAAATCCGATATCGAGCCTTATTTCCTTCGAATACGTCTTACGTATAGGTACCTATATATTAGAGTAAAAAAAATCCTCGTGATCTTTCTCCTTATTCTAGGAGGAGACAAAGAAAGCTCTTGTTCCAGGAATAAACACACGATGTGTACTATACTGTATATTATATATAAAATGAAGGTGTCTTTGAAGCAAAACGATAAGGATAAAGGTCGTATGAGGCTTCGAGAGTAGAAAGAAAAGATGACAACGGACTGCTGGGGCGCTAAAATAAAGAAAAGCAAGGATCGAGAGAGAAAAAGATAGATAGAAAGAAGTGAGCCCGTCGGTTGACATTTTCCGGTGGTTAAGTTAATAATGCGCACGGTACACAGAGCAGAGAGCAAGGAGGAGAGCGTCAACGAGGGTGAATCTGCAAAGTGCCATCATAAAGAGGCGCGGATGTGTTTATTCGGGAATTTGCCTTTTCTCTTCTTCGTCCTCTTTTCTTTCTTCGCTTGGAAGCTGCTAGGAGGGAGTAGATAAGATGTTATCTTATTTTGGAGGACGATCTCGTTTCTCTCGCGTCTCTCGATTTATATCCTCTCGGTCGTGCTTTGAGGAACGAGG
The DNA here is from genome assembly GCF_014466175.1 of Vespula pensylvanica. Lineage (NCBI taxonomy): Eukaryota > Metazoa > Arthropoda > Insecta > Hymenoptera > Vespidae > Vespula > Vespula pensylvanica. The sequence continues at coordinate 9,400,691 of NC_057685.1, read as the reverse complement.
GAAAAAAGAAGAAAAAGAAAAGATCAGAGAAGCATAGCTAGGAAAGATGTGTAAAAAGGGGAAAGGTTGGGAAAAAGAGGAAAGATTGAGAAGTTACACAGATAATAGGGGCTGAGTACAGAATCACGAAGCAATTATTTTTATTTCAGTCCGTGGAAGAGTTTTAAGAACGTCCACTCTCGGTCAGTGGACCAAGGAAGAGTACGAAAGAGCTCGAAGGAAGAATGAGAAGAAGAAGCAAGCGGGAGCAGAGACGAGGGAAGAAGGATTAGCCTCGTCAAGTGGGAAAGTCCGTGACAAAGACGTTAAAGTGGTTTAAGGGGATGAGATATATCGTCCGAAATCTGGGGTGAAACGCTCACGTCTCCAGCCTCACGTTGTCCTGTGCCTCGGCTGCGACACTAATGGCATTTTTATTATTTCTCTTCGGAACCCGGCAGAGAAAGAGAGGTAATGGCCCGTCTCTATGGTTCATTGGACATGTGACAGGATCGACAGCTTCTCACCTTTACTTCTAGTTTGTGCTTCCGCGTCGTTGGCTTTGCCGCGCGAAGATTCTCGGCCAAACGCGATAAACACCCACCTTGGAGGAACGTCGAATGTCAAGGGAAAATAAAAGGTTGAGTCCGATGAATCTCGACGACTGAAAACAACGTCGATCGGTTCAATATTTTCCTCTCGGCTGTTATTTTCTCGGAATAATCCGTTCGTAATTTTTCTAAGCATTAATAGTCGTTTAAACGATAGACGCCATCACAGCGCAGTGCAATAAGAGGTGGAACAGTTTGGAAGTAGATAAAATACGTAAAGATAACGTTTCGAAAGGTAGCGTTAATAAATAAAGATGCGCAAGGTGGATTAACGATAAAACTCGACCTTTTAGAAACGTTTCGAAAATGTACGCTGGCGTAAGGTCACAAATCATAAGTACCACGAGCTACAACGTAGCGTACGGTTAACCCACACCTCGCGCGTTCCTATGAAGCCCGTTGGGCTCCGTTAGGTTTTGATGAATGAGCCTCGCATAAAGCTGAAGTATGGTAAAAGCCGCCAACGTTGCCACCGTTGCCGCGACCACCACCGTAATATTCTATCCCGGGAGCTTTTAGAATCGCTAATGACTAATGGCACCAAAGAAGCACCCTTCAATGGATGTTGCCCCACGGTTCATGGATTAGCGTTTCGCGTGATTCGAACCTGCGTAGTAGTTAACGTTCTCGACAGCTTTCTCCGAAGAACTAGACTCTGCATCCTAGAGTTCTCACGCCCGTCGTGTTCCATCCTTGATCATCGAAAAACTTTCTAGGACGCATTCGCGTCTATTTTTCTTTTCTTTAAAAAACTTATTAATGTAGCGTGGAACATGGAGAAAATTTGATCTGCTAGCCCGCCTGTCTTCCTGCCTGCTGACGACGGGCTTTGGCTCACCATTGTTCACGATCCGAGTGATGACGCGAAGGATGATAGAGAGAAAAAGCGAGAGAAGAGGATGAGAGAAGCAAAAGCAGCAAGAATCGCGGTGGTCCAGAGAGATACTACGTACGAATCGTGGAAGCTGGGAGAAAGAGGGAGCCGAAAAGTAGTTTAATATACGGCAATCCCTTTGACTCGGAACTCGCAAACTCACGAACTGACTACCTCTCATTCGTGAATTCTCTCTCTATCTTTCTCTTTCAACAAGCATTTCTCTCTCATCATCGCATGGCTTCCGATGAAAATTCTCGTCTTTCACCGGCGAGCTGCCTTTGATGCCAGTCGCCATTCTAATTCCAGGAACCTACAGGAATCAGCTTCTCCTCTTTTCGCGTAAACCTCCGCGACGTATTTTCGAATTGGCCTCGAGTACAAGAGATTTTGATTTTTCGCCAAGACGAAAGTAGCCGAAACATTTTCCCGACGTCCGTTTATGTTAGAACTCATATCGATCTGTTGGACCTTCTTCGACATCAAAGCTAATCGAAATAAGAAGGATGCTAACGAAGGGAGGCTTAAGCAAAAAACGACACGTGTCTCATTTGGCAGATCACACGGCATTCGAAAGAAAATCTAAAGAACAAAGGACGAGGCTTTCTCACGGAGGCTGGCCGGTCTCTATTAATCCTTTGCTCGCCGCAGCATTGTGGGGAAAGCCAGACTCTACGAGGGACTTTGTGTAATTGTCTGTCGCGTGATTATACCTGTTTCCCCTCTCTCCTCTTCTCTTTACCACTCTCATTTCTCCATTCGTGTGATCAACCCATTCGAAAATTATTTTCAGCTTTCGTCTCTTATCTATCTCTTCAGAACTAATGTTTAATTATTTTGTCCGATTACTCGACGATGCTAGACTACGATTGAAAATATTAATCCGATTAACTTACAGATCAACCATTAAAAGGAAAGAAACAAGCGCGTTGAGTACTCGGGAAAAAATATGTCTGGTAATAAGTAAATCTGTTTACCTCAGATAATAGTAGTAAATGAGCGATTCTACGCAGAACGAAGCGGTCCAATAAACGACGAATCGTCGAGATTGGAGAAGAAAACGTGGACCCTCCTTCTTTCTTTCGTTTTTCCGTTTCTTCGTTCGCTTATCAGCCGCTACTATTTCTTACGATCGAATCCCTTGAGATTCCAGTGTGATCGGAAAAATAGACTTTCGCTGAGCCAGTCATTTATCCTTTTATCGAGTTTCTCCTTTTTATCTCACGATAGTCTACCGAGTAACCAAGCGAGTGTCTACATTTTCTTTGCGTAGACGCTCGCTTGCTTTAGAAAATATAATGTCCGACAAAAAAAATTCTCAGAAGAACAAGGAAAAAACGCTTTTTACTTTACATTAGTTTCTCGACCATCGCGAAGCGTATTACCCGTCAAAACTTTCCTAACGAGGTTTACCACTAATCATCAAGAAACCATTCGCATTTAATTTGTTTATGCCTCTGGTCATGTTCCACGCCCGTAATTCCTCGACCCTGTTCGATTCTCGGTTGCGATTTTCGTACAACCCTTTTACCTCGATGATTATCCTCCCAAGCCCTTTCTTTCACGGACATAGCGAAATACAGTAAACTCTATTCTCAAAAAGTGTACCTAATTAACAAAGGCATAGCCACTATTAAATTCAAAAATACTATTTCTCTTTTCCCAACATTGTAAAGATCGCAAAATTATAGAATTCAAAAAATGTTGCCTGATTATCAACGGCGAAACAATTATTCAATTAAATATACAACTAATTCGAATCTCTTCAATCTTATTTCTTCGTGTCCGTTTTCCGGATTTCTTGGGAGAATAGTGCAGTGGTTTCCTCTTACCTTCTGCACCGCAATGACGATGTTGGCCGATTGTCGCTACGTCCTGCTGGCAACGCGCGACACTCGAACTGTACGTAACTTGAGTCAACCCGGTTCTAAACCCACCGCCTCCTGAAAAAATCTCAAGGTAGTGCCGGAAATCGAAGCCGGGTCCTTCCGAGTGGAAGACCGCGTTGCTAATCACTACACCACGGAGGCGGTCCGGAAATAATTCGAATATATTTTATTAGAAAGAAGTATCTTTTTGTTTTTTTAAAAAATGAAGTCTTTTTTCCATTTCAGAAACGTGTCCCTTAATGTTTACAAGTGTTTTGAGACGTCAAAGGTTGAAGAACGACTAACCAGTAGAACACTTGAAGTAACTGTCGCAAAGTCGACGAAAAGAGAATGAGAGTGGTCGGGGTTTAAGTCCGTTTTCTCTTTACTCCGCAGTGGGGCGTAAACGGCGTAAAAGCGGCACCACCCCTTATCTACATATCAAAAAGGCAATCCAGAGAACTTGCTTATGTAAACGGCGTGGGAGGCCTCGTGTCCCAACCAACGATGAAAAGAATTCCGAAATCCGTGCGCTAATAAACCTGCTCTCTGGCACCATGGTCTCCGTCGTCGTCGAGGGAAGCTCTGACGAGGTATTCGTGGGGTTAAGCTCTTTAAGCCACGGATTAAGCGAGGCGGCACGAGAATTTAAAGTTCTCTCCTTTCCGCCACCAGCGAACGTTCGAATCAACCAAGTCGGCCAAATGATAGAGCTCCGTCGGCATCTGAACATAAGAAGAAGAATCCAAATTCATTGAGAAGTATATATATATATATATATAAAGAAAATCGAAATTCGTTTCAAATACGTTCTCTTATGTTTTACGAGTTTGATGAACATCGATATAATAAAATAAAATAATTAAACCGTTCTTGGTATACTCAAAGATTCTTTCAATAACACAAATTCTCATAATTCCTCATGTAAAATCTCCTCCTTCAAGGGGATTTTATTTCGGAAACCCGCTCGCCTTTAATTCGAGCATTTGTCAGAGTACACACACGAACCATTATACGACCGGTTCTCATTAGCATTTAATACCGGGCAAAACTTTGATTTCACCGTGGTCAGAGACCACCACTCGTGCTGATTTCCACCAAATTCTACCTTACTTTATAAAGCTTCTCTGAAACTGCCTCTCTTCTCTTTCGTTTCTCTTTCTCTCTCTACTCGACCGAAGTCGACATCGGGATACCAATTATTTCAATTCGAGTACCAAAAGTGCTCAAAAGGCTGGATTTAACAACGATCGGAACTCGTTATCCGCTTAATTGGAAGTCCATTTACGTTTAGCCGATACTATCGTTGGAACTATGCAACCGATCGTAACGCGAATGTACTTTCGATCACCCGTAAAACGACGAAGCGCAGCAAATACTTAGAACGTCGATCAGTTAATGACTGATATCAGAATACATTGAAAATGATCTACGTTTAAAAAAGAATCTATTTTATCGTTATCACATTTACGATTCTTTAGATAATACGAATAATTAGCGTATCGATATGAAAAAAGTTTTCCAATTTAGTTGAGTTAATAAAACAATTTTATGGGCTATATATAGTTTAATTAATTCTGCTGCTTCTACTAAACCGGCGGTTGCTCGTGAGCCACGAGGCTGATACGCGATTAATCCTGCACGGTCCCGATAAGGCGATACCATGAAACAAAGGGTGGTATAGGTGGTAAAGCAATATCTGCCGCTACGATGGAAACGAGCCAATTAAGTGGACCCTGCGAAATTGGTTTTTAATTGAACCGATGACATTAATAAGCTCGGTCTTTTGGATGCACGGTCACTAACGTTTAATAATAAACTTTTAACTACAAAAAATGTATCGTCTCATATTATGAAATGAAGATACTAAAGTAGATGGCATGTAACATCGAATGTATAGAATGATTTCAATAGCCTCGAGTACATTTTTGCGAAATATGTAAATTTATCTCTTGGCCCGTTTTGTGGAAACGATGGTCGACGTTATTCCTACGTACTCTGCCATTATTTGCCGAAGTAACAGTTAACTATGAGGTCGAAGCAACCATAGAACTTTATCCTAGTGCGTAAACGTACGTGATGTCGTCGTAATTCTACTTAGCGAGAGCCGTTTCTACTGGACAATAGGTCTCGCAGATCTACCATCGTTTCGTCACACCCCAAAAGCTCGAAGAACACACAACCCCAGTGCCCTTTCTCCCCATCTTTCAGGCTACTAGCTAATGTCTTTTCTGTGTTACACTAGTCGTCATCCATCGACTGTGCAGCTGGAAACTCCAGCAAAGACATTATCCTATTTTGTGCACATTTGCCTTCTGACACGAAATACGAATAAGTTATGTCACACTTTGAGAATGAAACTTTACTATACGAGAAATTAATTTAGAAGTGAAAAGGAAAAATAATACGAAATCATAGTAAAAAGTACGAAAATGTGATTGAATTTATGGAATTAAAATGTAAGATAGAGAAATCACTCACTTGGACATGAGTATTTAACTTACTTCTTAAAAATTACCGTCTAAGTATATATCTAGTCCAAGGTGCTATGTTGGATTACACAGAAACGTAAGAACCGAGCAATTTGTTGGTATCAGGTGCATAAGGTGTCTCAAGTTGTAAGCCCCCTTTGGTTTCGGCCGGTGCCAGCAATTAACTCCATTACCACCCTGTAACGTCGCGAAGACGAGTTTCCTCGTGCGCGGTACGCGCAACTCGTTAAGCCTGCGGGCTTTGGACTTTGGCCCTTTAGAGAGCGCCCAAAGGACCAAGACACAGAGAAAATCAAGTACCGAGTAAAGTAAAATAACCTTCGAAGATAGCTCACGGAACATAGATATTCCGAGAGCTCACGAAACATCGATATGCTTAGTCTTCGGTGAACGATGATAAGTAGCTTAAAGCTTAAACTTTAAAGAGCATAATGCATGCCCTGTAATTTAACAATATTACAAGCTTTCAAGAGAAAGAGACAATACACGTTATAAAGAATAAAAAATGACGCAATAATAATTTATAAAATCAATATCACCGAGAGAGAGAGAGAGAGAGAGAGAGAGAGAGAGAGAGAGAGAGAGAGAGAGAGAGAGAGAGAGAGAGAGAGAGAGATTAAAAGATATCAGTACATATAGAGAACACAAAGTTAGGCTGGACAATTTGCGATGAAAAATATAAGGTAAAGGTCGAGTGCTCGGTGTGTGGTGATACATTTCGCGGTAATATCGGCTACGTAGAAGGAGAGCAGAACACCGGCCATCTCGCGATGATAAAGTATGAGCGTGGCTCCCCACGAATACCCGTGCCAACCATACTACATAGGCAAGTTCGTCGGTTCGATTCATATATTCATAGGGAAATGGCGAGGCGAAAAGAGAGGTTGGTCTTGGTTGTAGTAGTGGGCAAGCTACTTGGGGGTGTATGCGCTACGATTGCCACCGGTCGCGACCTCGTGCATACATCACGAGCCAGAAAGTGATGGAACGTACCCCCGTGACATTCTGAATATCACCTACCAGCACCGGTGTAAGCATCAAGCTGACTGATCGTCGACTCTCCCATGACTTGCCGTGCGCCCAACTTCGACGATGACTACGACGACTTTCCAAACCGCCATCGTCGGTCCGCTTTCCTCGACTCCTCCCGAGTTTTCGGAGGGACTGAGTTGTGGATAGTAATTTGTACAACCTCTCGCTGATATATGTTTACCATTAATAATCGAACAAGCAACGGAACGATGCTCTTTATTTTGACGTCTTTGACTAAGAATAAAGTAAAGTAAGTAAATAAAAAAATTTCTTTACAACGTCGCGCATATTTTTGGGAGAGACCTCAAACATCGTAATAAAATATGCATGTGAAATTTGGATGGAACTCATCTCGGTCAGACGGTCATTTTCGAGACATTATACGCTCTAGCAAGGCATTAGTGTAACTATGATGGCATCGTAGAATGCGACACTCTCATGCGTACAGAATGAGGAAAGCGATAGAAGAGGGAAAGCTGGGAAACGATAGTGTGTTTACGAGGGTAGTACTCTCGGAAAGATATCTCGCTCGATCCTTGATATCCAAGAGGATTATTTTCCACAAAATCGTAAATCCTCCTACGTGTAGCTTCGATAATAGACCTTATCGATTTAATAAGAATTCTCTTTTAATGAAAGATCGTTTTCGGAATAAAAAGTTATGGAAGAGATTCGAAGGAGTTTGACTATGAAGAAAAGGGCTTTATCAAACTAGAAGGAGACTCCTGTTGAAAGAGTGGTCTTCAATGACCAGAAGAGACCACCAGAGTCAAGCTTCTTTCTTGAGAATCGCAAGTGACCATCGGAGAAAGGGTATTCGAGAGGATGCAAGAAAAGAGGTTACGCAATGGTGGAGAGGAAGAAAGATGGGAAAGGAAGGGACAGATCGAGGCCTAAGCACGTTCTCACCCTTGGCGCTGGTCATGAGGACCCTCGGAGGGCCTAACGAGCGGCTTTGTCATCTCTGCTCCCTCGCGCTTTCCCTTTCTATAATGCTTTCTCTCTCTCTCTCTTCCTCTCTCTCTCTCTCTCTCTCTTTCTCTCTCTTAATGATGCCCCCCCAATACCATCAGAACACGTAAATAGGGCCAAGCTCTTCACGACACGAGCATACAGGATGAGGCAGCGACGAGTACACGGCCGCTTTCCGCCATTGCGCCCTCAATGCTACGCTCCGTATTCACGCATGTCGGTTTATACGGGGAACATTTTGAATACGTATTAGTAGATATTCCGAGATGGGGAAGAAGCTCTTGTATTATCATTACCGACGATTAAGGCGCGTGCCAGCCACAGAGATTTTACTCATATCCTCCAAAGTAATGTTAACTGTTCGACTACGTCGTTTTTACGAATTCGTGTTATCTCTAAAATTATGAATACTATTATAAAAGAATGCTAAATAAGAAAAGGTATATAAATTTTCCATTTGATTCTACCATGAAGATTCTAATAGATTCTTTCCATGGATTCTCGTATCAGAGATTGGTGTGCACGATAAAGGGATAGACCAGAAAACGAAGTACTTGTTATCGGAGTGGTTCCTTTATCTCTTTGAATGTATCTTTCTCTAACATTCGTTTTTGTTATACACAGTTGAACGTTCTTGAAACTGAATTTATATAACAATATAATGTAAACATATGTATGTGATGTGAGATAACAATTTATTCATTGATGTCCTTACTATTGATCCCTGGCTAGAATCAAATAACATTATAAACAATGAATCGAACATACACTTCACATCTTATATCCCTATTACAAAAATTTTAAAGCTTTCACGTGTTTTAAGATATTCATGTTTCTAAACAAATCACTGCTTGACTTTATCTCATCCGCCGAAATTTACTCTATCGTAATAACTTCTGCTATTATACAAGAAAGAAAGAAATATTTTCTTGTGAAATTCGATATAACGATCGCGTAATTTTGTTGTCAAATGATGTATTTAAAATGTGTATATGTGTGTGCCCTTCCAAGGCATAACAACAATTTTTCAGAGTCATGCCGAATTTTATACGCCACGAATTTTCTAAATATTTTCTATCCTCCCTCGAAAACTATTGCAACGATCCTTTTGTTAAGAGAATTCGAAAGGATGTATAACGCAGACGACAACCGGTAGAACGAAATTTTCACCCCATTTCGCAAGCATGTCACTTCCTGCACGAGTTGGTATCACTCTTTTGAAGAAAAGAGCCTGTAGAAATTTCCCATATATCTGGATGCTTGTACGTTACCACAATGGTGCGGCACTATGCATGGTCAGTCGACTGGCAATACTTTGCATGCAAACAAAAAGCGTTACGGCTCTCCGCTTGCTGATCGGAGGGACAGTAAATTTTGAAAACTGCCAACGCTAGTTCTCTATTCGTTTCCGACCTTTCCTCTTCTATTCCTTCGTATATTTTCGCTAAGCCGGCAACGTCTCTTTCAATTCGACTTTGAAATTCCTTAACGTAAATCGTAATCTCACGATCTCCCTCGAACTCCTGTCGCAATTAATTTAAAAAACGATCGAAATTATCCCAGCAATCATTAATCTATATAATAGGAAATTGCAAGATCGTATTGTCGAACACGTTTCCTGAAAATCACAGCTTTGACTATGACGGGATTACTACATAGTTCGGAAGAAAGAAACTCGGGGAAAAAAAAAACAGATGGATGTGAAATCAAATCAAAGTTCGCCGTAGCTGCTGCGAAAAGAGAAAAAAGAATGGCGGGGAATGGTATAAGAAAAAACAGGAGAATATAGAAGGAGGCGGAGGAAAACGGCTGCCTGGCTGTTCTCGCCGATCAAATTTCCAGAATGGCTCGAGCTCCATTAAACAGGTTCTACTTTTGCTCCTGCAGCGAGAGAAGCCGGCTAACCCGTCGCAAAACGCTCAACGAATGCCTTTTCCCCGCTTGGAACGTACTTCCCCCTTCATTTTTTCTTTTTGTGCTTCGGGAAGTCGATCGTCGATTCTTGATCCCGAGAATCCCTCGAGTTTCGCACGATTGAATTCGATCCTCTGTCTCCTATTACCCTCCTCTCTATCTCCTTTTGCGATGACACAAACTTCCTAGACGTAGAAATCGGAACGCTGTACTTTTACCGAACAGAACCGATGCAATTCTAAACGCGTTTTCTCTTCATCTATGATTTCGTTCGTAAGATCACATCAAATCTCTTTTCATTCTTTTCTTGTTCGTTAAGGAAAATTAAATAACTAGACTCGTTATTAAAATTTTCTAAGCGATATTATCGATTTTCTATGTACTTTATCGGTCGTTATCGTATCCCATAACAGGAAGCTCGAGAAAGGAGGTAAGCAAAATAGAGACCCCACATCTTTACCTTTGCAAAAGGCTCTGATAACCGGCAAGTATTCCGCTTTCACCCCTGCGAAAGTTTGTCTACTCGCATTACTTTGCGTTCCGCCATCGCCAGTCTCCTTCGTCTCCTCGGTATCGACAGCTCGTCTCTCTATTTTGCCTCCATATTTCCCCGGTCCAATATCCGCATTGTCTCGTCTAGTCTACGTCTTCGCACGTGTCTAAATTTCACTCTCTCTCTCTCTCTCTCTCTCTCTCTCTCTCTCTCTCTCTCTCTCTCTCTCTCTCTCTCTCTCTCTCTCTCTCGCACATACAAACACAGACTTTCAGCTATCTCTACCGCTTCGCGTGTTACTCGAGTTTGCGCCCGAAAGTCACCCACCCTTTTCTCTTCTATACCGTCCATACTCTCTTCTATCTGCTACCAAACGACTCTTCGCCCAAGGATAAGGCTATCAAATGCACGTTGCGTCTTCAACCTTTGAGACACGGTGCACGATGATCTATAATATCGTGTTGGTATCATGTATATAAATAGAATATGCATAAAATACGTTTCTAAAGATTTTTTGATAAAATAACTGTTTTAATTAACTTATGATATTACTATTATTTTCTTTTTGTTTGTTTGTTTTCAGCCAACTCCGATTCGGATTTTTCTGATCTCGATATTTCAAATATTCGCATGTATAGATATGTTGTGGAAGCGACTTTTTAAATAAAAATTAAATAATAAATCTTTTCTTCCTCGACTTGTTTCACATCAAAAGTGATATGAATTGACTCAAGACTTCTAAAAAAAAAAATAGCGTAGAAAGATTAATATTAAGAATAATTTTATCTTAATATTACTTATTAACGAATCTCTAAAAAGAGAATCGTTATTCCAAAATGTTAAAATCGTTTCAGCAGTATCCGAAAGTAGTAAAGTTTCAATGATTCCCATGAATTCTTTCTTTTTTCTCGAATTCTGTTCCGATCCTTTTCGAAAAGGAATTCTAACGGGTATCCAGAGATAGTACCAGCATCGAAGTCTCGTGCCACGTAAAGAGTTTATCGAAGAAGAAACCTGTTAAGGGGTAAAGGGTGGTTTGTGAGCACAGTAGAAAGGAGAGAGATGCTTGGGTAAAGGGTGGGGGTTTGGGTAAAGAAGCCTAGCGGGACAATCTCATCTCGATCCCGTCGTATATCGTCCTACCCAAGGCCCTACATCTCCTACCTCGTCCTACGTCTCTCAAAGAGACCCCGTACACTCTCTACGAGGCTCTCCTTCTTCCTTTACGTTCTGGTACGTACATCGGGTCCTGCGACCCTCGACGTGGCAAATTGAGCACACTCACCCTTCTGGAGAAAGCGCGTCGCGTTACGAGCGATATATGTGAAGCATTCGACAGATAAACGGCGTTCTCCTTTCCTCCCTTCCTCCCTCCCACCTTCTCTCTTTCTCTCTCTTTCTCTCTTTCTCTCTCCATTTTTTCTCTTTTTTTTATTACTAGATTTTTCTAGCTCGTTTCTTTTATTCTAGAGTACATACTTTTTTTTTAGGGAATCTCAACATTTAAATACAATTAATAAACATTGTTGCTGACAAAAAAAAATATTCGAAATTATTATTTGAGGTAATGCAAAAAAAAATGTTAAAAACATAAAAAGAGGAATATGACAATCTATTTAAAATTGCTCACGTACTTTCGATAGTAATCAAATTCATTTCCGAAATAAACAACTTTCCTGGGACTAATAACGACGTTTTAAGATAAATACAGAATTTAATAAACTTTCTTGTTGAAAGGGAGACTTGTACGAAGAGTGGAAGTAAGCAAGAGCTACAAATACTAGAAATATAGAAAAAGTAGAATGAAACAGATTAATTTTTTCATTCATTGAAAATCCTTTTCATCGACATTTTCATCGTTATTTTTAACTAAAAGGTAAAAAAGGAAGGCAAAACTCGTACAAAGTTTTGCTGTACGGCAAAAAAAAAGAGAAAAGAACAAGGGCGGTGAACGAGAGTCGGTGTATTCTGCGAGAGCTTTTCATAAATACTGAACGACACTCAGAACGAATCCAGACACGGTAGTGGTGGCTACCACCTGAATCGTGCTCATCTTACGCCAGCGCGCGGTGGTTTTCACTCGAGGTCTAATAAAGGGTTAATTAATACGCTTTAAACCGTCGCTTTTGGAAAGGGTGCTAGAGGTAGCGGAGTCCGGGGAGAGCCAGTGGCTCGACCCACAGAGAAAGAAAGAGAGAGAGAGAGAGAGAGAGAGAGAGAGAGAGAGAGAGAGAGAGAGAGAGTATGAGAAAGAGTTGTCGCTTTTACACCGCACTGCCTGAAATCGAATCACAGGGCGTTATTGCGCGTAGCCCTCGCTCCACCCCTTTTTACCCTTACTCGCGTTTTCCGCGAATTTCACCATTCTTAACGAGTTTTACGTAGCCTTCTCCAACGTGCTAATATAGAGAGGTGTTGGTAGAAACGAAATTACACGGCGATTTTCACAGTACATTCGAAATAAATAGAATTTATTAACAAAATTATCACATAGAAGAAATAACAAATTTTCGTACGTATTTAATCGTAAAATTTATGGAATGAGGTAGGATCGAACGCGTTTCTCTTACGTGAGCAAGAAAGTTCGGAAAGCTCAGAATAACGACAGCTCGCGTGGGAGATTGACGTATGTAATTACCAAAGGGCGCGTAATTACCCTTTCACTCGTACGGTGTACGTATATAAATAGCACTCTGCGCAACGTAAAGCCATGCACCAGACAACGAATAAAGTCGGCAACGTTAGCAGGAAAATCCGTACAGTAGGACTGCTAGCCAAGCGTCACTGCAGTGTGTAGCAACATCGTCTCTTCCTCGGTAAACCTAATTTATTTCATTCCGAGTAAGGGAGGTGTGAGCGAAACGAGAGAGCCCTTTTCAGGGTGGGCGCCAAACGGTGATGCCACCGGCGACTTGTGAACCACTTGTCGCTGTTACGGCCCCATAAATTCACGGTGCCACCGACGAAACGACGAAGCAAGCTCTGCTTTCTCTCTCTCTCTTTCTCTCTCTCTCTTTCTCTCTCTCTCTCTCTCTCATTCGTTCTATCTCTCCTTAGTAACACTCTCTCGCTCACTCCCATCTGTCTCTTATGGTCCCCAATGTTTGAATGCTTGCTTGCTTACGTCTAACCCTGGTTTCAACGTCTACGCTCGACGAAACGCCTAATTGAAATCAGAGCTTTCGTTGTTCGGCTAACGCCAATGACATCCTCGTAGAAATGATTACCTTTCGTGAGATTGCTACGATTATTTTTATACCCTGTTTTATTTTATAGTTAACGGATTCGACTCAAAGGAAAATCTAACTGGTTAAGGAAACTGACAAGAGTCACGGAGAGACATGAAACGCCGTAGGAAGAGGAAACATCAGCATCAAGGAGAAGAGAGTAAGAGAGAGAAACGGTAGGCTTCCTGCATCCGACGTCTCGTCGAGGTACGGAACATAACGAGATGAAGTCAGTGGTGTATGACGTCATGGTTGTGAGCGTCCTCTTCTCGTTGCGGTAGCTCGCTTCCTGGCGACTATTTCCGTGGAACGGCGGAGGCCGTCAACAAAGGACAACCAGCCAACCGACGAGGAAGGAGAAGACCCTTCCTACCGTATCTCTCAGTTAACCGTATCGCACAGGGTTCCTTCCTTCGTTCCTCGACCATTCGGCCGCTCTAGACACTCGATGTCTCGGACGAAAAGTCGAAGAACCATGCTACGAGATGAATATTTACCATAGAGATAGTTTATAACATAAAATCAAAGGTATTTTCTCTTTCTCTCTTTCTCTCTTCCCCCCCCCCCCCCTCTCTCTCTCTCTCTCTCTCTCTCTCTCTCTCTCTCTCTCTATCCATCTATCTCCTGTCGGTCAACAATAAGAGAACCAACTGAAAACTTTTCCTTTTACGTTAACGAATATTAATTAAACATGGGAAATAAAGTTATATTAAAATGGAAAGCTCGTCGATGTTCGTGCTATCCCTTTATACCTCCTTATCCTTAGGATAAAATGTAAACAAACCGATAACGTCGTGAGATCATTTCGTCTCGTCCCCGGAGGCTACTTTTCTGGTCACGACTCGGTGCTATCTTGAAGCGTTTCGTAAAATGCGTCAGGCTCAGACGGAGAGTGCAGAATGGAGGAAAGGAAGAGTAGTAGGATAGAAGGAACGAAGGGCCGAGGGTGTACGGCTGCTAGCCGTATATACGACGCCCCCATTGAACGTCGTACTTTGAAAACTTTGGACGTTAAGAGAAAGGGTAGCTGGCTGCCAAGGACGTATTGTAAAGGCTCCATCCGGGTGGTGGAAGTAGCTGGCAGTGTTGCCCCCACCTTCCACCATCCTCCGCCAACACCAGCACTCACACTCACACCACCATCACCGTAGTAAGCGCGCACGGTGGCGCTGCTAGGACTTCTCCTAGACATGACTTCGATTTAAGGAGTGCCACTATACGGGTTGGTAGAAGTGTTAGGATTTTGGATTCTATCAGGGAGTGAAATGTTCGGAGAAAGAGAGAAGGCGAGCAATGAAATGCTTTCATCCTACGAAATCCGAAGATAGAGAAGAGCGAGATTCACGCAAACGCGAGGAACCCATGTACGAATTTCTCAGGGAATCTATTTGCGTGGAACAAAAGATGAAAGGAGATGTTTTTGGTATTCGTTCGAGAATATTTTTAAATCGTCGACGTTAATCAGAATTATATCTTATATACTTAAGTAAAAATACTTATTTTCTATCTTGTTAACATAAAGAATGATAAGAAGAAGTGAAACAATCCTAAACGTCATAAGCCAGTGGATTCTTTCCAATACTATTTCTTTGGTAGCATAAAACAAAAGACAGTGAAATTCAGAGGATCCCTTTGAAGAAAATTTTCGCCTCCATCCCTCAGTTTCTTTTTACAGAAAAGTTAAATCTTCACCTGCATTCTTTAAGAAAGATCTTTTATCATCGAAGCTACAAAGTCGATACGAGAGCAACTCGAGGAATTCACACGTGCCTCGTCTTTTAGGAAAAACAGCATGTTTAATATTAGTGTTTCGCGAAGCTTAAAGAATGTTTCCTTTGGTCGTTAAGAAAGAGAAGTTTTTGCATTATTCTCGGTAGTTACTCTCCGAGTATCACCGATGATAGACTCGACGTAACAATGGGCCATCAAAGATATCAAAAGGAAGTCATTTTCCATAGTTCCTAACGACTCTTCGTCCATTGCGTCAATGTAAAGACAGCTTTTAGCTCGGTACCATTTGCCTATCTACCTTACGTACTGTTAGCGATGGTCGGGGTTGGTTGGAACGCCAGGGACTCGCTCTAATGAACGACGAGCGAGTGCGGATGGGTCGGCCCAAACGACGCGAGCGAAGGCCAACAGGTCGCCATTAGAGCATACTGTTTCGAACTACTAATAGCCAATTCATGCGACCACCCAGCCGAACCCGGCTTGCCAACCTTTCCTTTGGACGCACTGCGACTAAGATCGTTGCTCCGCACGGTGCAAACAGAAGAGGTTTGTAGATCCACTTTACTCCCTGTCGTCTTTACTAATAGCTCGATCTATAACACCAATAATTTCCATCATCTGTATTTTAGTGGAATCATATCCTCCTCTGTTCAGATTGATTTTCGTTGATAGAAATTTTTCGCGTCAAGTTTCTTATTAGTTCTGACTTTTAAACTATACCACTCCTATCATAATTGGAATGATTGTAAAGATTTGATAGGAAAGGTACGCGTTGGGCAAGCATCGTCGGTAACTACCTACGAATATAGGAGAGCTTTTCCCTACGGTCTGCACCCTCCTTGGTGAAATACTTGGTCGTCGTCTTGCGCGCTCTGCCCGCGTAATTACGAGGGGAAAATTAAGCACCGACACAGCCGCCAGTCGGTCTGTCCTTTCGCTCAGTTAACGAGGAAGAAAGACAGAGACGTGAGCAGCACGAGAAATGGAAAGAGATAGTGGCGGAGTGAGCGAGTTAAAGAGAGGGAGAGAGAGAGAGAGAGAGAGAGAGAGAGAGAGATGAATTCAAAGGGGTGAAAGAGGAAGATAGCATGAAACAGCTAACGCGACGAAGGAAGATGCTAGAGAGAAGGAAGGAGACGCGTTACCAACGCTTGCTTGACAAAGACGACAACGAAGAAGAGTCTCTGGCAAGCAACCACCAGTCTTCTTAGCCTTAGATCTTGGCAATGGATCGAGCCACAAAGCAGCCATTAAAAGATCATATCACCCGGCAGCATGGCTTTAGAAATCAACCAGTGAGATATCTCCTTCATAGACTCGAAAGTCGAACAGAAACGTCTGTTCTCTTTCCGTTTCTATCATTTGGTTGTATGATCTTGTAAGATTTCTTCGATTTGTTCTCTACTGCTTACACTAATTACATCGGCTAATCATCTATTCTACGATATTGGCCTTAATTTTGACGATGGCTTAAATTTGAAATTTCTTTCAAAGTGAAACATCCAAATGACCAAAGTTGTTGAAACAAAGTTTTCTAACCGAAAGATTCGCGTATAAGAGTAGGTAAATGCACTTTCACGTCTCTGAATGAGAGTTCTATTTTTTCAAGTTTCTACGTGGGACATCGCTTGTCTCTCGACTTTCTTAATCCGTTTTACCACGCAGAAGATTATTTTACGAGGCTGCGGTGCCGTGGCATCAGCTGCGTCTTCGTCACCGATGCCAACCCCATAGTAAAAACAGAAAGAGAGAAAGAGAAGACGATGATTCGGTCGCCCTCTAATGCGAGTTAATAATACTCCCCTATTTTTTAAGTCACTATTTTATTTATAAGATACCACCGGGGCCCGAACGCGAGTAAGAATATTTACGGGGCGAGCGGTCGTTATCTCACAGCCGACTGACTTCGTTTGAGCGGAGGGGAGAAAATCCATTTCCTCGAAAAATATTTTCCTATGAAAATCCTACTTCTTCCGCTCGATATATCCATGTATCGAAAGGAAGAAAAGAAGCGAGCTTCTTACATCTTCCTTTCGATTTCGTCAAAGACCTTCAATACTTTGTGAAAAACGCACGTAATCGATGATAGGTACATGTCTATATAACGTTTCAAAAGCATCGTTTACCATTCGACAAAGGGATTGGTAAGAGAACGAGAGAGGAAGCGGGGGGAAACCCCGACGTGGTAGGAACTGGACAAAAGCGGTCGTTGCGGTAATTATCGTCGACATGGGCGAGAGGCGAAGTAAAAGGTAGAGGAGATGGTTGGTCCACGTGAACGACATGGTCGTCGTCGTCCAAGTCGACTTGAACGACGAGGACAAGATCGTCGAACGGGTCGCTCGCGCTGACTGGGCTTCACTGAATTTCCAGCCAGGCAAGCAGCCATCCAGAGAGAGAGAGAGAGAGAGAGAGAGAGAGAGAGAGAGAGAAAGACCGGTGGACAAAGTTTCCACCAGTCGCCGGGGCTTCCAGGCTTCTGGAAACTTTTGGCCCTACCCTCGACCGTTCGTCGGTGGCCGAAGATTGGACTTCTTTGTCCGCCCACCTGCTCTGACCGCTGGGTGCAAACACACCAGCTGCAGTAATTGCAATAAACGTCCATTAGTTCGAGGAAAACTTGTCGGTCCGACGGTGAACTCCAGCGACAGAGCGGAAAATCGATTGGCTTGTGCGCAAAACGTCCCTTCCTCAGAGTACTATAAAAAAAATCTAACAGAGACGGTATTACGTGCAAATCTTTAGATATATAATTTATCATTATATTGCTTAATTAAATCATTCTTTTTTATTTAAAGAGAAATGAATACTATGAAAAAAATAATGATACGTGGTGAAGAAAGTCCTGCTGAATTCAACATTAAAATAGTTTCGTTTCTATTCGATGTACGTTAATTAAGCTTTCTCTCTCTCTCTCTCTCTCTCTTCTGATTTCTGACTTTTCTATAGGTACGTCACGTTTACGAAATCGTACAGGAGAGAAACGGTACGAAGCTCTCCTCGTTCTAGCAAATCCATCGTGGATTTCAGAATTCATCTCTCGTCTCTGTGCGAGCAACGCAACCAATTACAATATTTTCCAGGAGAACGACGCGAATTCTGCGACGCCTTCTCTTTCTTCTCTCTCTCTCTCTCTCTCTCTCTCTCTCTCTCTCTCTTCTCTTCTGGAGTGTATGTAAATTAGACTTTCGTCGAAAGCGTCGCTTCCTTCGACATCATCTTCTCTTTCTCTCTCTCTCTCTCTCTCTCTCTCTTTCTCTCTCTCTCTCTCTCTCTCTATCTCTCATCTTCCACGCATTCCCATCTGCTTCTCTCTTTCTCTAAAAGCACATGGGGTTCTAACACCAGCGATGCCGTCGCTGATGGGTTTGTATTCTAATTTTGGAGCTTCGGTTTTCGCCTGGCTTTCCAACCAAGCATGGCAAGGTGGCATAGAAAGCGAGGCGGAACGAGCGACTGGTGGGAGTCGACCGGGATACGTTTTCTTGGCTGCATCTACCCACGAGGATAAAATCGCTTTTCAACTAATCCCAACGGAACCTTTCGTCCTACCCCCCAAATACTTCAGCCAGATCCACCCTTCTTATTCCACCTTGCTCCGTCCTCTCCGTCAGCTGGGAGACTCGATGGAAGAACGAAAGAGAAAGAGAGAAAGAGAGAGAGAGAGAGAGAGAGAGAGAGAGAGAGAGATCGTGGATTTAAATACACGCGAAATTAAAATTAGGCCCATATTTGCATCTGGTAATGGAAAAAAGAACACCGTTCTAACGTGAATTCTCGCCGACTTCGAAAGATAAAGAAAGAAAGAGAAAGAGATGACTACAACAAGAAAAAAGTTCGACCTTCGACTCAACGTATTAAGCTATTAAGAACTTTGTGCTTCGGAAGATTTATGTATCTTTAATTTAACGCTTATTTTCCTAATCGGCTGTAAAATACCTTGAAGATGTAAGTACGTTAACAGCATGCTCGATTTAAGAAAAATGAATAAAGTCAACCTCGCGGAAAGGTAAGATAGAATGTTTAAGAAGATGTAATTTTATCATCCTATATCGGATATATGATTATCGTGACTAATGATTGCAGTCAGTTCATGCATAGGTAAAGAAGAGACAAAGAATAGGAACTCGCCAGAGAAGAGATCGTCTTAAGCGAGATGTCAGAAAGTGTTGGAGGGTCGGCTAGAATTTGCAAAACCATCGAAGGTAGGTCGAGACGCAAAGACCTGTGAAATGGCCTCTTTTTCCCGAGTGACCCACCGGCAAACACGACCCCTCATCGCTGCGTGTTACCAGAAAAACGAGCCGTTCACCCTCGCACTTGGAGCCCTCCAGAAAAAATGCCTAACGACTCTGCGACGCTTCTCTTCCTTCCTTCCTTCCTTCCTGTCTTTTGCGAAGATATATATAAATATTATATTTTAGATTTTATATGTCCGGATTACTTAATTTGCTCGAACTCTAATTTTGTGAACATGCCAGTATACGTAAGAAGATAAAAGATATAAAATGTTTTCTAAATTTGTATGGAAAGAGAAAATATTTTAAAATGAATTGAAAATCAAAGGAGAGAGTGAGTGTTAATACTAAAGGAGACATCTTGGTGAGTTTACTTAGAAGTCTTAACCGCAACCTAACGATGACTATCGCCGGTATATCGGAAGAGCAGGAACTCGGATCTTATCGGAGCGTTACCACCTAAGCTGTTTGCGTCTTGTAAACTCGAAGATTACCAAAGTGGTCCCTCTCTATCTTCTCCTCTCCTTCGTCGATACGAGATAACGTGTCCGGCGTGGAGACAGACTCGACATCGGGTCCGAGGGTCTCAAAGTGGAAAGGGGAAGGAGCTCCGTAGAGCATCGAACGTATGAATCGCGGTGTCTAGGGTCTTCGTCATCCTGTTTCTCTCATCTTCCTTAGAAGGATACTAGAACTTGTATCAACTTGCATAGACACGAACCGTTCAAGAATAAAATCAACTATCATCGACTATGATTTTCTAAAGCGATCGAAGATAAATAACTTGGAGAGGAAAGGAATTGATCAAGTTTGATGAACTTTTCAAAAGGAGAGACAATTTCGACTATTCGTATCGAATAACGGTCCATCGTCGATATCATGAGTGCGCTCACGGTCAAAGGGTGTTGGCAAAGGCGAGAAAGTTATCTCCTTCGTCGAGCGGTGAAACTCACGAAAGTTGGTGTTTTCGCGCGAAGGGAGACGAAGTAACGGCGACTGTGCTGGAATCGCGGATTCACCGAGCAAGTAATAACTTGGTGGAAAGTGGGAAGAGTCCGTTGGCTGTGGTATCGCGCTTAGGAAACACGTACGAAAGCTGGATAAGCAAGAGTCGAGCGAACTTCATTCGTGGGCTGACGCGTTCGGAATTGGTTATAGGTAACGCGAATACCACGTACGCAACTCTCTTCTCTCTTGTCTAGTAGTCCTCTGTTCACCTGGATTCACCTAATTTTCTCTCTCTCTCTCTCTCTCTCTCTCTCTCTCTCTCTCTCTCTCCCTCGCTCTCTCTTTCTCTTATACATACATAGGTATACATAGATGTATAGAAACACAGGAACACACTCTCTGTCTCTCCTTTTCCCATCGTTTCGCACCCCCTATCTCTCACTCCGAAATCCCCTCGTACGAGAATGCAATAACGAGTGGGAAGTTGCGCTCGTCTCTTTGGGTCCAACTACCCTCAGACGGCAGTGACGACGACGACGACAACGACGAAGAGGACGTCTTAACGCCACCGATTCTCTGTCCGTAGTTAGCTCGCATTAGTAATCTCCCCGAGGTGTTCTTGAATTCTATGACCCTGACGTGCGAGGCCAAGCGCCCGCGACCATTACGAATTCAAATTCGAATTTCGTCGAAGATAACCTTCTATGACAGAACAAGAAATTATGCTCTTTTGTTCTGCCTAGACTAGCGAACCTGTCACCTTTGAAGGAAATTTCGGTGATTCGTGAATTTTTAAAAGGCTTAACTAAAGGTTTTGTAAATTATTTTTAAAAAGTTAAAATTTCAAGTTTTTGCAAAACACAACAAATCTTAAAATTATCTATTAAATTAGTATATTTTTATTTCTAATAAAATATCAAAATATGTGGGAAATTTAATAATTTACTTACGTAACATTGTTAAAACAATCCGAATATAAAAGAATTATTAAATTTCGTAGTAATTTTAAATAAAATTACACTATTTAATTTTGATCGGTAAATTGATTAAAGAATTAAATAAAGAATTTGTATTTATTTTTTAAATTATTCGAACATTCGACTTACAATTGGTAAATACAAAATTTTTTATTTGGTTTGGATTTACTGCCAAAAAGAATTTCACCATCAATAAGCTAAACGAAAAAGAAAGATAGTCGAAAATAACAAATTAGAAGATTAGCAAGATGTTATATATTAGCAAGATGCAAATTTTAAAACTCACGAAAAATAAGTGTTTTCGAATTTCGAATTTATAATTAGTAAAACAATGATTACATGAAAGCACATCATCTTGATTGAAATTGGCCAAATTTTCCAACGAAACTCTTTAGCACCACGGAAAATGTTTTTCTCTAATTTACATTCCACCTTTTACTATCTCTCTCTTTTCACCCTCCGTTTCTTTCTTTTCCTCTTCCTATCCTCGTTCGCGGCCACTATCGTCGTAACAACTGTTACGATTCGCAAGTTTCTCCTCTCTTTAGTCACGAACCATTTACTCGTATACTTGTTCGTATACTGTCCGGTTAATTAATACGCACGGCGAATATCGAGCAAACGTTTTCACCGATTGGGGTTTGCAGCAAAGACGTGGCAGCTAGCATGCCACGAAGAAAGCGATCTATTGTCTTGTATAACGAATTATTTGACTGAAAATTGTCCTGCGCCAAAGGATATCAGTCGAATTCGAACCCTTTCCGTCACGAGACGAATACAGAATCAACGAGTCGGTCTCGTGGGGAGTCGAAGGGTCGTTTCCATCGCCTTACGACCTAGCACCAGACTAAATTAACCATGAATGGCCAATTAACTTGGAGACTGTGCCAACTAACCGGGCATAGCCGACGTCGAGGCCAGTTTCAACTTGATCGTTCTTGTACGGGTTAGACGTACCGCTTAATCGCTATCGATCTTCCTTACAAATTCGAATCTCTCCTGGAACAACTGAAAGTTAATGAGTTTTCAAAAGAAAGATGTAAAGAGCGTTGTCCACGAGCGTCATTTACAGAAATTTTAACTTACGGGAATAAAAAGCTTTTCCAACGTAGCATCGAGTTAATTCTTCACCGCCAATCATTTCTGTTAAAACGTCGGCTGGTGGTACCTGGGACTCGAGAAAAGAAGCAACCCCTGGCACTCTCGCACCACCCTCTACGGGAGTCTCGTTTCGTACCGTCTTTCTTCGTGGTATGAGGAGCACCATACCACGCGATGGTACATTTTTAATTACTTACACCCACGCAGCTGCATCGCGCGATGACTATAAATCAAGCGGAGCGCCGCCCAGCAAAGTAATTACAGCTTGAATTTTAGATAATGTTGCCGCAAGCACGGCTCACCCCACTCCACCAGGCCGTTCTCCATCCCCGAAAGACTTCTCTCTCTCTCTCTCTCTCCCTCTCTCTCTACCTTTCCTCGCTCAGAACACTCCCACCCGTTCGACCCCTCGATTCTTTGCGATCCACCGTAAATAAGTCGCGAGATGGTTTTTCTCCAAAGTCATTTTTCACGTTCCACCATTTACTTAAATATATCACGATAATATATCGATTCGAATTCTCGAATTACTTAGCAATCGATTCGAATTTGAATTCATTTCCTTTCAAAATCGAAGGAGGTACCGGCGAACGACGTCGAAATTGTTTACATAATTATGCGCCAATTAAGAGAATGGGCTAAGAGGAGATAAGAGTCGAAGTACAGGGTGGGAAAAACGAGGCAAGAGGATCAGTAGCAAGTAGCGAGACGAGAGCCGGCAACCATCTCGATTCCCGCGCAATTAAGGTGCGGTTGAGAAAACCTAAAAAAAGGCACGCTAGGAAAGAGTGGAATTTAATTAGGAGCTCGTGCTCTCTCGTATTTTCAGGCAGCCATGAAGGAGCAAGATAGATTGGAATAAAGAGAACAGGAGAAACAGAAAGAGAAAGAGAAAGAGAAAGAGAGAGAGAAAGAGTGAAAGTTATCGAACTGGTTAAGTTATAAGGAGAAAGAGGTTGGAAGGGAGGAGTGAGATGGAGGAAAAGATAGGGAATACGAGCAGTAGGGTATCGTCAGCGAAGACATAACAATCAGGAATATGATAACACGCGGGACGGATGCTTGCCTTCATCTCAAACCTTCGCGAGAACGTTGCGAAGAGAGAGAGAGAGAGAGAGAGAGAGAGAGAGAGAGAGAG